>NW_020664447.1:61748284-61934753 GCF_002925995.2 Terrapene triunguis
TTTTTTGGCTGCTTGGGGCGGCCAAAACCCTGGAGCCAGCCCTGCTAACCGTGGTGGCAGTGAGCACTGCTCTTCCATCAGGCCTCTGTCCAGGGCTGATTAAGAGTGATCTGTGACACTATGTGAACCCCAAACAGCATGACATAATGTCCAATGTTTGATGAGACATAACTATACAAAATAATACTAGGAGAGGTAGAGATTCTGTACATTTTAAGGGCCCTAGCACATGGCTCCCATATGTACTAGCTTAGTCAGTGTGTTTGTGTTATGCAGTGCTGTGTATAAGGAAGAGGGAGGTTTCTAATATGGCTGGAAAAACCAACTGGCAGTAATAATACAGTTATTTTTCTATGTGCTTTATAAATATTACATTAAAAAGCTAAGTTAAAAAGCATTAAAGTTGCAAAGTCAAGTCTCAAAAGTTGGGAAATGCCAGAAATGTGTATGTATTACAACACAGTCTTTAATTACATTATCACTTTTTTTTTTCCACAGGACCACTGTCTCATTTAGTGCATAAGATAGATGGTGCACAATGAATGAGTAGCTAGTCAATGTTTCTTTTTATTTTCATTATTCACTATGTGGCCCCATGCATTATTTACTGTAGACCATCCAAACCCTGCATTGAAAACAGAATTATTAATTTCCTCATGGGATTTTCTATGGCACTTTGTAGCGGGGTCATCACCCCCAGACCGGAAGGGGTTAAAGCAGCCCTGGAGAGGGCTGCGGCGGAGAAAAGCTGGGCTGATGGGGAAAGCAGCCACAGATGTAGCCAGTGCAATCAGGGCCCAACTGGCCCTTATAAGAGGGCAGTGGGCCAGAAGGACACAGACAGTCTTTCTCTAGTGGTGGAGAGAGAAGGACTGGGCTGCCTGGGAGCTGAGCAGGGTACCTGAGGTAGAGCAGGGCAGGGGGAAGGCCAGAAGAGCTGGGGAGCTCCAGCCTGGAAAACCCCCAGGCTGCAGACCTTGCTAAAGGCCAGGAAGAGTACTGGAGTTGCAGAGGTGCAGCCCAGGGTAGGCAAAGGCAGCAGGTCCAAACCCCCTGTGACAGTGTACCCCATAAGGCTTTATGGGGAGGGGGTGCTTATAAATGTATGTATGACATAACTGGAATATGTTTGGTGCTGCCTGTGCCAGGTAACATATCTCCGTAAAGGTTATGGTCTACTATATCTATTCATTGTATTTGTACATATATATATCATTTTCTACTTGAGGTTAAGAATATGGTCTGTATGCTGGCTTGGTTTCTAAGTAAGCTTTGGGAGGCATTTGGTCAGCTTCTTTAGGAAGGAATTCGCCAGGTTAAGTACTTGATCAGGAAACACCTGGGGAACAATGCATCTTGGAATGCTCCAATCCACATAAGAAGTCTTCCTGGAGACATGCAAGATTCCATGTGGACAATGGCTTCAGCCTGTAAAGACTGAGTCATACAGGGACATGTGACTTGCCCAGGTGACTCCAGAACTCCATCTTGGAGCTGCACTTTGCATAGGAGGGAGGAGGGGGGTCTCCTCCCACAAGAGAGAGTCTATTTAACCCTGGGGGAGACCCCTCCATTTTGTCTTCAGCTGGCTAAAGAAGGAGCCTCTCCACCCCCCCAGGATGCTTGAAGGGAACTGAAACAAAAGACAGTAACTACAGGGGGTGGAAGAGATTGCTGGACCCAGGCTAAAGGGAGATTAGCCTGTAAAAGGGAGCATTCTGGAACTGGTGAGGAACTTATCTGTATTTAGTTTGATTAGGCATAGATTTGCGCATTTTATTTTATTTTGCTTGTGACTTTCTTTGTTCTGTCTGTTACTACTTTGAACCACTTAAATCCTACTGTCTGTATTTAATAAAATCACTTTTTATTTAGTAATTTACTCAGAGTATGTATTAATACCTGGGGGAGCAAACAACTGTGCATATCTCTCTATCAGTGTTATAGAGGGCGAACAATTTATGAGTTTGCTCTGCATAAGCTTTATGCAGGGTAAAACGGATTTATCTGGGTTTAGACCCCATTGGGAGTTGGGCATCTGAGTGCTAAAGACAAGCACACTCCTGTGAGCTGTTTTTGGGTAAACTTGCAGTTTTGGGACAAGTGATTCAGACCCTGGGTCTGTGTTGAAGTGGACTGGAGTGTCTAATTCAGCAAGACGGGGTGCTGGAGTCCTGAGCTGGCAGGGAAAACAGAAGCAGGGGTAGTCTTGGCACATCGGGTGGCAGCTCCCAAGGGGGTTTCTGTGATCCAACCTGTCACACCCCCCTTGCTGATGATGAGTGGTTTATAGACTGCAGTCTGCCCCAGTGAGCGGGATAGAGGGTTGGGGGTTCCCCTGGGTGGGGAGACCCAGATTGTGGGTTACTGCTGGGGACAGAACTGGGGCACTGGGATCTGGGAGGGACATGGGGGGCCAGTGGCAGGTGAGACACCAGCCTGCAGAGGGCACTCTGGGCTGGAAAGAGCTAATTCCCAAAATGACCAGCAGGCAGCACCATGCCGGTGAGTCGTTGCCCCACCACACACTTCCATCATAATATCTTAGTTCTTTACAAACATTAATGAATCTACCTTCACAACATTCCTGTGAAGTGAGGTAGTAGTATTATCCCCATTTTACACATACGCAACTGTGATACTTTTGTCAATTTTGGATTTTATTTCTGTATCAGCTAATTTAGGGTGCCCAATTTGTGAATGTCAAAACTTGATTTGTCACAGTACTTTATAAGTTCAGAGCAGAACTTCCACTGACATTAGTTTGCAGCTGTGAGTGCTCAGCACTTCTTCAAATCATACCCCAGGTGTCTCAAGTTGGGTACCCAAAATAAAGAGGAACACACAGGTGGCCAAAATAAAGAGGAACTCACACCTCTCAAAATTCTGGTTTACGTGACTTCCTCTGCCTCACACTGGAACTCCATGGCAGAGGCAGGAACAGACTCTAGTGCCAGGGTGGGATTCAACTATCCATCCTTGCTACAGTTCTCTGCTTCATTCACTACACATCTTCCAATTTCTACACCTTCCCACTTTTACAACAAACGAGGCAGGGATCCTACAAACAACAGCCTCATTCATTACATAAGCCTGGTACACTCCCAAAGCAAAGTCCATTCTGTGCACTGAATGAGGCAAGAGTGTGGAAAAAATTATATATGATCATGTAATTAAAGACTGTATCATGATGCATAGGTACAACAGGCCCAAATTAAAATTGCATGGGCAATCTTATTTCTGGCATTTTCTAACTTTAAGTTTTTGACTTTGCAACCTTAACATTCTTAAACATAATGTTTTGGATGTAATTTCCTGTTTTTTTAAAAACTTAAAAATGAAAAACAAAAAATATCATCACGTGGAACCATATTAATCCCCCCATAGGTCATCAGCAAGGTTGGGACCTTTAGATTCACAGCACGGTCCTCTAGCACTTGAGCTTGTGGAGTAACTGGTAATACTAGAAGGCTGTTATTTCTGTGTGGA
The DNA here is from genome assembly GCF_002925995.2 of Terrapene triunguis. Lineage (NCBI taxonomy): Eukaryota > Metazoa > Chordata > Testudines > Emydidae > Terrapene > Terrapene triunguis. The sequence goes on from NW_020664447.1 coordinate 61,751,774, forward strand.
CCTGCCACTGAAAAGGGATGGAGACACACACATTGCCAGTGGATTTCACAGCTATTTGCTCCCAGCAAAGGAATGGTGAGACTCAGGAATAATGGGTTCAGTTCCAGGTTCTGTGGGTCAATGAGTACTCTTGCAATTATAGATCCTCCTATGTTGGCCCCCTCAGCCTCTCCCCCTCCCCCTTCTGCTCCTATCCTCACCCCCATATCCTGCCCCGTACCCTCCCCTACTACTTATCCCCCTGGTTCTGGTCCATCCTTTCCAGCTCCCCCCTCTGTTCCTGCCTCTCTCCCCTCCCTCCCTCTGGTCTTCTGCCCCTCTTTGTTTCTGCCCCTATTTCCCCCTCCTGGCTCCTGTTCCTAACCCCCCTTCCATCTGCCTCCTAACCCAATTCTCTTCCCCAGGCTCCTTTCCCCATTCTGTGTCCCTCTGTATTCAAGTTAGGCTGTTTCTTCCTTCTCCTGCACCAGCCTTGGTGCCAGAAGGGGGAGCATTGAGAAAGGGGGAAAGTCTCTGCTCTGTTTTCTGTTCTAGTGCCCAGCAACTGGGAAGAGCAATTGAAAGGAAAGTCCCATTCAACATTGGGATGGAACATACTGTCGCTCTGCGTGGAGGATGGATGCACGTCTAAATCCCATTGATTTAGGTTCCTAAATCACTTACACCAGTCCCCAAACTTTTTAGTGTCGCGGCCCCCGTTGCCCCTGTCTGTGCCCCCTGACTCTCGGAACCAGGGCCGGGAGCAGGGCTTCGGCTCCAGGGAGAGTGGGGGGGAAAAGGATGGGGTAAGGGGGCTGCAGCTGGGGGTGGGTCTGGGGGCAGGTCTGCACCCAGGGGCTGAGGCTGGGGGTGAGGCAGGGAGCAGAGCCACAGGTGGGCTGCAGTGGGGGTCGGCAGCTGGGCATGCCCCACACTTTGGTGATCTCTGACTTCCACAATTTTGAAAATTTTACTAATTATCTCCATTTTACAGATGTGTATACTAAGACAGAGACACTGTGAGAGGAAGTGAAATGACTTATACAAGGTTATACAGTGATTCAGTGTTAGTGCTGCTATTAGCTCCCAGGAGTCTGTGGCTCCCAGGCCTCTGTTCAAACCATTAAATCATTCCTTTCCCTTGAGTGATGTAGCATTTAGGGCAAAAATTAACCTAATTTTACATCAGTATAAGTGATAACAGATTCAGGACCCTAGTAATAGGCCAGTTTCTTTAATTCTTCCAAATCTCTAGTAAATAATGGAGTGGAAAGGAAGCCATCAAGATAAACAAGGAATGCTGGAAAAGTGTCCTGGGCATCCCCACCTTTTCTTCTGAGGTCCCCTTCAAATTCTCATCATTCACAGAGGCTCTGTGAAAGTTTAGGTGATTCACCTTCCACTAGGGGAAGACTGCACAAAGCTCCTGCTAGAGCTCATCATCAGTTCCACTCTGAGCATCTATCAGAGTAGGCAGTAGAGAGTGGCCAATAGTATTTACGCCTTCCTCTGCTCCATCTCCAGGGCTGGGCACATCCTCTCAGAAATTCCATTAGGGGTAAGTTTTGTTAGTCCAGGAGTATTAAGTCTTCTGTGTGGAGAGGTAGTGATGAAGAGATAGGCTGCACCTGAGTTCCAAGTACAATTCTTATTCTTATTTGTACTACAGTAGCGATCAGAGACCCTAATCAGATAAGGGCCCCTATGTCTTAGTCACTGTACAAACACATACATAGTAAGAGACATTCATTGCCCTGAGGAGCTTACACTCTAAGACAAGACATAAGAAATGGATGCAGAAACAAGAAATGGAGGGAGGATGAGGGCAACATGATAAGGACACATGGCTACACAGACTTGCCATGTGCATAGCTAGATGGTTTGAGTCGTTCCAAATTTTAGTTTGGGGTGGGTTTTTTTTACTTATTAGAAATAAAAAACAAATAAAATAGATCTCGGGGTGGTGGGTATTCAGTGAGAAAGGAGAAATTGGTAAGATCCTCAGGAAGCTGACGAGGCCTCCCTCTCCCCAGAGAAAGGTGAAAATGAGAAAGAAAAGTTTTATTATAAATTTGTTACTTACTGCATCAGCATGCTAAGCATTGTAGAGCCACAGGGGAAGAGGGTCCCTACACCCCAGTTCCAAGAAGGGACCCTACCCCAGCTGCCACCCACTCCTGGGTGGTGACCCACTTCCCTGCTGGCCATTAGGCCCCACAGCCCTATGAAAGAGGACAGCCATATTAACTCTGGCACCTAGGCCACGTGGCCCTGTGAGGGAGGACAGCCATATTGACTCTTGGCACTAGGCCATGCATCCCAGCATAGGAGGACCTCCTTATTGGCTCCAGCCATTAAGCCATACTACCCTGAGACTAAGGGTGGTGTCTGGACTCAGCCGCAGGGTTATAATGCCCTTCTACCTGCCCCAAAGGGTGATGGGGCAGTTTCAACTGGATAGCTTCCTATTCTAAACAGTGAATTGTTGCTATGTGCTGTTAAACAGCTGCCATATGCCACCCCAGGAATGGCAGCATTCCAGCAGTGGGTAAATTGATCTCTATATTTAATTAGTTAGCATTTTGGATATTTTTCATGTAAATTCTTACCTATACTGTTTCCTCTCAAGTATTTGTACACAGCTCTGCTATTCCCTCCTTTCTTCTTTTCTTTAAATATTATGGCTCAGATAGTACAACCAGGTGGTTGTGGAGACCAAAGTAGCTTTAAGCTGCCTTTATGTTCCACTGATCTGGGGACCAGTCTGGTCCCCAGCATAAGTTAGAGCAGCCTCAGGTCTAATTTGTGTCTAGCTGACCACAGCCCTAATGGGCTGTGCTATCAGCCAGGGATGCCTTGACCACACCTCTTTGTCCCTAGTCACTCCCTGTCAAGGCTGATTCCCCACTCTGGCACTTCGAGTGCAGGAGGTGGGGGCCTGCAAGGATTCTAAAAATTAATACTTGCCACTCCAGGCTTGTATTAAACTCCCAAGGTTACAGCTTCTCTCTGACCTTGGATTGGTAGATGTTGCCACCATCCAAATGCAAAACCCCTTTGAGAGCCCAGGAAGGCGCACTTGGGAATTCCTTCCTGTGGGGTACCCTCAAATCCTTTCACACACCCCTCCGGGGAAGAACGGAGAAGGGAAATCAGCTGTTGCCACCAGCTAATTAAACAACATGTGCACAAAACTCTTAGACACAAAAAATCCAATTCTGTTCTTAAAAAAGGTAAATTTCCTTAATAAAAAAAGGAAAGAAAATACATCTGGGAACTCAGGCTATTGCTAGATTTAAAAAGAGCAATTACAAGGATTAAGCACTAAAAATAGATTTCTTACGGTCCAGCTTAAAGATTACAAGCAAAACACAAGCATCTGGGGTTAGCACAGAGGAATCCACAAACCATAAAGAAATAAAAGAGAGAACCTAATCGCATCTTCCTAGACATTTCCTGATCTACTTACATATCTGGGGGTTTTAAATGAGTAGTTTCCAGGTATGATACTAATGATTTTGTTCATACCTGGCCCAAGCTCTTTCAGCATAGCTTTGTCCTGTTTCCTCTCTCAGGAGGACAACCACAGACAGACAAAAAGGGAGTCTTGTTTCAATTTTTAAAAGTTCTAGCCTTCCCATTGGCTCTTTTGGCCAGATGCCCATTCACTTCCTTTTACCTATGCATAGCAGAGAGACTTTTTAACCCTTTACAGGTAGAGCAATTAGAGAACAGCTACTAAGAGGGATTTTATAGCGGCTGGCTGGCTGGGTGTCCATAAAAGGGAGCACTCCCCCCCTTCATTTATCACACTCCCTCTGCACTTGGGTCCATGAGAAGGAGTGGCATAGGAGCCACTCTGACATTTCTATGCCCTGTAGGATTCCCTTCTCCATATCCCAGTTTTTTTCATCTATATAATGGGGATTGTGACACTTATATCATGGGGGAGATTAGGTTTAATTAACTAATGTTTTAGAATCAGAAAGCATTTTACAAATGAAAGGCACTAGAGAAGTGCAAAGAATTAATTATTACTGCTATTGATTATTATTAGGTTCTTTTAACTGGTCCTTATTGAGACATTATAACTTTATTCTCTTTGAGATGGACCTGCTCTGCATATGATGTCTGAGGGCAAGAAGCAGGAGGAAGAACTTGGTGATAGTATAACCTGGGGAATCTGGCTGGTGAGACCACATTTCCAGGGATGTCTGAGTAGGGCAATAGCACAACATTATATCAAGCCTACCCTTTAAAGAGGAATCAAGGTGTAGGGTACACTGGAGTGAGGTGGAATTTCCAACTTGGATAGATATCCCTGCACTAGCTCTGATTGACTGAGCCAGTGGATTGAGCTAGTGATCTAAAAATAGAAGTATAGCCATAGCAGTGGTGGCAATACAACCAAAAGCCAGCCACAAAACTGTCTTCTCCTGTCATTGCAGCTGTTTCTCTCTTAGTTTCACTTTCCATTGATTTCCAGCAGGAAATGTAGATACTGGATAAGAGGCAGCACAAGATCCATATTGACATTGTCAGAACTAACTTCCTAAATGAACACAAACACTCAAAGAGGGGAGACTGGGTGGCTTAGTAGGACTGGGGAATTAATTATGGAGCTTTTTACATCTGGGTCACCAGATCAGGTCCAGTCTAGATTGACACTGACCAAGACATTCCCATTTGACAGCTTTTTGGTGCTCTGATTACTCCTGAGGGCATTCTGGACCAAAAAATTTAAAAAATCTATGCCAAAAAATAAAAATTGTGTGCACAATATTTTAAAATTCTGCAAATTTTATTTGTCAAATGTGGAGGCTCCTGCACGGCACTGCGGACCACATGCCACTGGCAGCACAGAGATAGGAGATCACTCTGAAGCTCTCCCCGCCCCCAGGATATGGCTCAACAGTGAGGCTGCACCCAACCTATACACAGCACAAGGACCAAGCCTGCCCAGAAACACCCCAGGGCCCTGGCCCTCTGTGCCAGGTGCACCAGGTCTGGGCCGGCAGGCTCAGCCTGGCAGGATCTAAGTGTGGAGGGCTTAGTGTGGGGGGATCCAGGTGTGGGTTGAGAGGGTTCTGTGTGAGGCAATCTAGATGCACAGGGGCTTGCTGGGAGGTTCTGGGTGCAATGGAAATTGGACTCTGCAGGCAGGTCCAGGTGAAGGTGGTTGGGGCTCAGCGGGGAAGGGTCTGGGTGTGGGGGACAGAGTTCGGCGGGGGGGGGGTCAGATGCTGGAGTGGGGCTCAGTGTGGTAGGGATCCAGGTGCAGCTGGTTGGGGCTCGGTGCAGTGAGGATCTGGGTACGCCTAGCTTGTTGGAGTGGCCCAGGTGCAGAGGGAGTGGGGCTCGGCAGAGGGGGTTCTGGGCATGGGGCAGGGTGGCTTGGCAGGAGAGTCTGCGTATGAGAAGGTCTGGATGCATGGGTGTTGGGCAGATGGTGGAGCAGTTCCCCATACAGTGATCTCTCCCCCTGCAGCTGAGGAGCAATAGGTGGGGAGTTTGCAGAGCTTCCTGCAATTCTGGGGAGAAATCTGGGGGTGGGTCTGACCCAGCCCTGGATGTCGTGCAGGGGAAGAGGAAGTCCCATCCTCCCCAGCCCAGCCGGGGACTAGGAGCTGAGCCCAGTGCAGTGTAGGAGCCACCAGCTGGGTCTTTTTCTATCTAGATTCAATTCTATAGTCACCTACAATCCTAGGACTAAGAATGGGAAGGCAGACACCCTATCAGCTAGGATGAGCACCACAAAGTAGAGGAGGAAACTCTTACCACAGTTAGCCAACACTCCCACTTTATCAGAGGGACAGGTGAGGGCCATTTGATGACCATCTTCTTTCTACTCCCCAGCAACCTGTTTGCCACAACAATCTGCCAATCTGTGTCCCTTTTCAAGCCATTCATCAACAACCCCTGCCCTGATGGCATGGATCCACCGCTGCCACCCATAATGGTCCAGGGGCAGGAAGAGTATGAGGTCCATCAAATCCTCATTTCCCAATGGGTTGGGGTAGGCTCCAATATCTAGTTGATGAAAGGGTATGGGCCATAGGAGCAAACCCAGGAGCCCATAAAAAACATCCACATCCTAGCCTTGTTACAGGAATTTAACCAACGATACCCTGACAAACCAGGACCTGGGAAAGGGGTATCTACCATCAGAAGCACAGCTAACTCTCAGCCTGGTCATTAGGCAACCAAGCAAGCTCAGCTGGGTCCAATGAGGTTTCTCCAAATGTTCATGCTTCTTGACTGGGCACGAAAGCCTGTGGCCTGCTACTTGAGCCTTGCAGGGGCAGCAGCACAGCAGCTACTCAACACATACCATGCCCACAGCTGCATTTGCCCTGCTCATGCTTCCAGCCCTAACCCCATCTGCTTCCAGTCCTTGTTCCAGCCCTTCCACCAGTCCTCACTTCAGTCTTGTTCCAGTCCCATTCCAGCCTTGACTCCTGTCTGGTTCAGTCTAGTCTTGCCTCCTTGCCCCACTCCCCAATCTTGACTCCGGTTCTGACCTTTGGCTTGGCTTCTTGACCCTGACTTCAGCTTCCTCTTCGGCTTCGGCTTGGTGCCCTGATCCTGACACTGGTTCTGCTTTAGCTTCACTCCTTGATCCTGATTCCAGCTTCACTATCAGCCTGGTACATAACTCCTGGATCTATGCTCACCACAACTCCCAACTGCCACTGCAACCACCAGATAGGCTGCACATGCTCTGGCAGCTTCCAGGTGCCTAAAGATGCACAGAGGTGCCTAGTGGGATTTTCAAAAACATCCAGTTCCCTATCTGCATCTTTAGGTGCCTAAATACCTCTAAAAATCTGGTCCTAACTGACCTTCCCAAAGTCACACGAGAAGTCTGAGGAAGAGCAGAGACTTGAGCCCACATCTCTTTAACCACTGGATCATTCTTTCTATATTAGGTAAGCACTAACACAAGTTATTAATTAATATGTTAATTAGGCTAATAATGTGTCGGTGCTAGCCTGTAGACACATGGACTTTTTTTTTTTTTAAAGTCCAACACATATAAGGAAACACAGACTCAGCCTCCTAATAAATTAGGGTCATCAATTTGACCCCCATACATCCTTTTCAACCCACCCATTTCTTAAAAGTCTGCATGAATGAATTAGTTGAAGTCAGGCTCTAGACAGTGTGACCTAAACTCCAGAAGACTCTGGTTCTTTCTCACCAAGTTTGGAAGTAATTTCTAGAGGTGAGGAGCCCTCATTTAGCCCTCCCCTCAGCCCCCAACCATTTAAACCAGAAGACAGTTATCTCAAGTGCTTTCACTGATATCAATTACTGTGAAACCATAGTAGCAGGTAGGTAGGTCTCAGATATCTAGAACAAAACCCACTAAATCTTCATAGGTCAAAACTAGGCCGTTCAGTTGTTAGGGTTGGAATAGTTGAATATCAGGGCTGAATCAGCAAGTGTGTCTGGAACACTAGGAAAAAGGATAATCATTGGGTTTGACTTTGCAGGGATGAGGACATGGAGTGGATAAGGGAGAGGCTGAAAAAACAAGTGCACTTGACCTCTTTCTCTGGGTCCTTGCAGTACTTCCAACCCCCATCCAGTCAGAGACCAGTGATGAACTAGCATTCAAGACTGGGAAGACAGGAGGAGATTCACAGGATTATAACAACAAAAAGCTTATGTGTAGTTTCAATAAAGATGAAACCAGGAAATGTCATTGTGCACTGCAGGGGTCATGACGTTGCCAGGAAGCGTTGGGGGCAGACTTCAGCCAGACTGGGATAAACCTCAGCTCAACATGTTCAGTTTAATCTCAACCTGCAGCCCCACCTGCTATTCTAGCCCAGGGCTTCCCAAACAGCTTTGCTAATGCACTTTAATCTGGATCTGCAACACCCTCTTCTATTCCAGTCCTGGGCTCCCGTTGCACACACTCCCTGACCCCTCCTAAATTCTACCAAGGCTCCTCAGTCCTGGTCTGCAGCATCCTTATTCTCTGAACTCTTCCCCCCTCCCCTGCCTCTCCCCAAAAACCCACCTCCTCCTCCTGATCTCTGTCAATACGCTCAATCCTGACATACAGCATTCCCCTGCTCTTCTAGCCCTGGGTTACTCCTATAGCTTTTTCAATACTATCACTCCTGACCTGTAGCACCCCCTACTATTCCAGACCTGGGCTCCCCTGTCCCCCAGCTCTACGGATACATCACCATTCTAAGAGGCTCAGCATATTACATTCCTAATGGCTGCAGCCTGCAAGCCTCTCAAACAGAAAGGCAGCAGATTGCTGCATGACCTTGGGAATGCAAATCCCTTTGTGAAGTCAAAGCAAGTCATTTCCTTCCTCAATCCCTCCTCTCTCCTTGGGCATGCAAGCCTGGCTAACAGGAAAACAGACACACCCATTCGCATGCGAGCGAACGCACACACACAGAGCTTTGTCAATGTTAATTGCCAGAAGCCAAGGCCCAGTCATCCTGTTGACTAATTTGTCAGACACTGCTGACTCAGCATTTCTGGGGCACAGGTTTTTTTGAAGCACTAAGTGCAATTGGAAGTAAATGGCTCTTATTGTTTTTTCTTTCCCTTCACACTGGTGTCTGCACTTATGGACAATTCCTGCCCAAGGTTTGATCTTGGCTTCAGCAGTGACACAAGAGCCCTGCTTGCCAGGCTGGGAGGGCCTCTCATTAAATCTTAAAGGAATGAACAGGCTCCAGAGTGGAGGGAAGGAGGGGGAATGTGTGATCTGGATTGGGAAACAGAGCATATGCATGATCAGGCAGCAGCAAGGAGACAAGTGCTGACCTGAATTATAGGTGGTTTGTGGAATAAAGACAAGAGACACCAACAAGCAGGCTCTGTCTCGAGCAAATGCCCCACAAATCTGCCTGAAATATGCAGCACTTCCTCACTTAGTGTTGCTACTGTTTGCTGCTTAAACAGGAGCCCTGGATCTGTGCCCAAGCAAAAGACTCCTAGCCAAGGGCAGAAAATCTTGCTGATGAACTGCAAATGACATGAAAAATGCACACACACCCATATGCACATCCATGCACCAATGTTCCATACACAGAAACACAAACCCATGGAACCACTCCACAGATCCATATGCACACAGACAACCATGCTGCAGATGTATAAATGCATGCCCATGACCCACTCTACAGACATAAAATGCATGCCACATATACACATATCCCAAGCCACATTCATAGGAAAGCACACTCATGCACCAAAATCAGATACATATATGCACATTTATGCATCAACATCATATTCATATGCATGCACACTCATGCCACAAACATATGCATGCTCATGTTCCTATGCCATGTACAGTACTCACACATTCACTCCTATACACTCATCCCATAGACATACACATACATGCCTATCTTTGCACGCATGCATGAACCCACGCCACATTCACATACATGCACAAATGTGTCACATGAACACACACACACATATATATACGCACACACACCTGCATCCACACACATACACATAGACCCCTGCTACATGAGTTCACTGATTCTGTATTTTGTGAGGGTCTGCATGTGCTCTGTGAATTTTGCTGTAGAAAAGTAGTCTGTTAGAGTGAAGGGCTTTATTCTAGCAATTTAGCTTCTTAGTTTTTTATGATCTGTTCTTTCCATAATGCTGTGTACTTTCTTCAGGGTTTGGTCTATGTATGACTTTTCTCATTATTCATTTCTCAGTTGGACTGTTTGTATCATGGGTTTTAGTAGTTAGTTAATAACAACTGGTTAAGTCCTGAGGTTTATATTCAGTTTTTATTTAGTCCTTACTAAAGCAAACTAGCACTGACTTCAATGAGAATTCTGCTTGAGTAAAAACTGCAGGTTTATTAGTTGTGGTCTGAATGTGAAACTATGTAAGAGTGAAGTGCGTTCTTACCGCATTTACATTTTTGGCCTCCTAATGCTTTGCCAGGTAGGAAGCATATGTTACTTCAGCTGAGCTGGTACCAGAAGTGCAGAATCATTTCCTGTATATTGAGTGGCAGAGGGAATCATCCTGGCTCTGCCTGTAGGATTGTTGGGGGAGTGCTTGTGTGTGCATAATACCTGTTTGCAGAACTGTACGGGCAGGGATTCTATTGGAACTTTGTCTGGAGCCGATTGGATAATTCATTGCAAGTAATATTCACTGTGAATTTTGCACTTTTTTTTAGTTGAATAAATATTACAAATACATATTTCCATCTTTTGGAGAGCTTTGGCTTTGTTCCATTCAATTTAGTTTGCAGTTACATCAGACTTCACTCTCTCATAGTAGAATGAGCTGGATTCCATGGGTTACATGGATTTCATTAAGTTTTAGCCAGCTATATCATCAGTAGATTGTATTTTTATAGTCGTCTCTTTATAATATAGAGAACCTGCAGAGCTCTTCCTCACAATGTTTTTCTAGACAGTCTGAAACTCCCTAATGCATAAAAGGTCCAGAAGTGGATAATTTGGGGTGTGTTCAATTTCTGTCCATAATAGAGTTTGTTTTACCGCTTTTTCTCCAAGATTATGATTTTGGTCTCTTGCAGATTGACTTGTATGGCTCATCTGTTGCTGAATGTTTCAAGCAAATTAAGATTCTTTTGAAGGCTGTCTTGTGTGGATAATAATATGATCAGGTCATCAGAATATAGCAGGCATTTTATCTCAGGCTTATTGTTTCGTGGGAGCCCTAAAAACCAACGATTATTTCAAGTTGTTTCTGATGACAAAGTCCTTCAACCATGTCAGTTCAGCTACAGACTTAAGGAACTTTGCAGACTAGTCCCATGCACTTCTGAACTTCTTCTAATTCAGCCAGTTCTCCTCCTTTCAGGAGTTTATCCTATAATTAGTATGTCAAGCGGTCTGCTTTGGTTACAGACTTTGAGAAGTTTATACAGCAGGCTAACTGTAGACTTCTTTCTACCCGTCCCAGTTTAGCTCTGAGCCCTTGTGGTTCTCTCAGCCCCTGGGAATTTCTAAACTGTGCCAGTGAGCCTACCGACTTTATATAGTTTTTATATACAGTTTTATATAGACTTTATATAGTTCAAAACTCCACAATGAATGACTCAAAAAAACAATAATTCATCCTCCCTAAAATATTCAAAGACACTAATTCTCATTGAAGAGGAATGAATCAAACAAATGTGGAGTTTCTAAGCCAAAGCATTTTTGAGATATGATGTTCCAACTATGAGAAGACTTTTCCAAAAGTTAAAACCCTCTCATTTTTCAAACTCCCATATTAAGAGTCTGGGCCAATTCATCTCAGTCTCTCCAAATGAATTAACCTTTGGCAGGACACCAAACATGAAAAATGTCAGGTAGAAAGGATATGTGTTGAGGAAGTTGGAGGTAGTGGTTTCAAAATCAAACTTATCATAGAAAACTATTTACAGTGCTAAATATGGAATCATTACCACAGTTCTTTGTATATATGAGAGATCCTTATTCTTGAGTATGGCTGACAAGCAGTCAGTGTACATCTGAAGGAGACAGGGGGCAAAGGTGGCTTTTAAGACACCTGAGGAGAAGTGCCCCAATCCTGATCCCTGATGTAAATTAGACCAGACTGATGATTGCTGTCAATGGCCCCCAGGTTTTTTCTTGAAGTGCTGGGAATCAGCCAAGCATAGGAAAACCCCACCCAGCCCACTTCTCCCTTTTTCCTTGCACTGTCACACAGGAAGAGGGTGGTTTAGGAAGCACCACAGCTGCTCTATGCTACTGGAAGATTCCCCTAACCCTGCCCTGGGAGAATCCTCCAGAGGTCAGTTAAAACCAGTCTAAGGCTCAACAGAATGCCACAGAATGGCCCATATGTTCTAGATAACTGGTTCCAAAGAGAAAAGGTAAAACTCCTTGGACTCTATTGTATATCAAGTGTTATAAAATACCAGACTCAGATTATGTTTTTGTTCCTGCTGCAAAAATTCCTCAAGTTTTCCAGGGAAATTTTAAGTTCTATTTCTTTTGCCTGAGAATATTTTTCAGATGCAGAGAGAAATTCTCAGGAGGAGAAAATCCTGTCTCTCTTATCTCAATGCATGTTCTTTCATTTTATTTATGAAAGGAAATGTAACTACTGCTACAGAAAAGTTGGAGCCTGCCAAAAAGAGGCCAGGAGGTGACCCTGTAATTCCACAGTCTCTCTCTCTCTTCTTTACCTCTACTCTCAGTCTCTCTCCAATGTTTTATTAGTTCTCTTCATTAGTTGGAAATCAATTATTTAAATTATAAGAATTTTAGGGCCATAAACTGATACCTATAGGAGTTGCATGTGTATATCCAGGGCACTACACCAGCTAGTTAGTGTCTACTTATTTGAGCACTTCTGGCATGCCCTTCAGTCCCTGCATAGAAATAAATACACAGATCAAATTCAGCAGAGGGTTCTACCCCTGCCCAAGTGTAAGGTTGCTCAGCCAGATTCCCATCCCATTCTTCCATTTTTTCCCTCCCATTTCCAGTTGTGACAGCTTATCCCAAGAGAGCTGAGCTGTGTGTCCTGCCCTTCCCCTGGCTGAAGAATGAGTTGCTAAGTTACATTCATAGGCTCCCTTCTGCTCAAGTCTGAGTGAAATTAAAGGCCTTTCCTGTCTGAACAGGCTTACCAAATTAAGGAGCTCAGTTTCTGGTGTTGTGGCTTTTAGTGAAGTCAAGAGAGGCACAAGCAATGGTGTATATTGTCCCAGTTCAGAACGGTGCACTGCTCTGAAGGAAGGAGAGAGGGCTACAACTCCTGGAGACTAAGAAGGGAGAAAGCATAGATCCAGAGGTCCAGTTTCCCAGCACAGAATACAAGGAACTCCCTTTGATTTCAGGAGGAATCCCTGTTGCCACACATTAGGGCAACCTTGGCTGCCTAGTTCTGAACACAGTATCCTCCAGAGTCCTTCAAAACCACTCTAGAGAACGGCCCTAGTGAAGCACTAGAGACCACCACAAGGTACTTCCTGCTCTTTGGGTTTAGCATGTTCCAGTCAGCTCAGTGCCTGGAAAGGATGAGACCCAAACTTGAATCTCCCACATGATACATTTATTGGGAAACAATGTTGTCTACTGGTTAAAGTAGGGGACTGGAAATCAGGACTCTGGGGTTCATTCAGTCTACATAATCCATCAATCAATTGATCAATGGCATTTCTGAAGCACTCATTACTATATTATATAGGCACCAAATACAAAATTAAGAGTTGTATTATATTTGTCCATAAACTACTCTACTTTCCTCTTTCAGTGCTCCTGCTGCTATTCTGTAGAGATTCTTTTTTTCTTCTTCTTTCTCTTTCTCTCAAAGTTTCTCCATTAGAGAGACAAGGTGGGTGACATAATATATTTTATTGGAGCAACTTCTGTTGGTGAGAGAGAAACAAGCTTTCAAGCTTACACAGAGCTCTTCTTCAGATCTGGGAAACATACATCACAGCTAAATACAAGGTGGAACAAATTATTTAGCATAAGTAGTTAACACATATTTCAAGGGACCATTAAAGGTGAAGTGGCCTATTAACACCCCTCCAGTTGGGGGGAGGGGGAGAGAGGAAAGGCAGCTGGAAGGGTGGTTGTTAGTGGGTTATAGATTGTTATAATAATAAATCCAGTGTGTCTATTCAGTCCATGATATTTATGTCCATTCAGTCTCTCTCTACTGTCACCGGTCACTGTCTCCCTCTGTGATCTAGGATGTCTCAGTGCCTCAGGTTCCTATCTGGGAACTATAATTCTGACCTACCTCCTAGGGGGGAGGGGTTCTGATGATTAATGAATTCATGTTTGCAAAGGACTTTGAGATCCTCTGATGAAAGTTGCTGGAGTATGACAGAAAATTACTCTGATTATTACTCATCCTCCTTCAGGCTGCCCCTCTGTTTCAGACCAGTTTGGACCAGTGCCGAAGACACAGGTATCCATTTTAACTGACTTCTTTTCCCTGTATACAGCCTTCATAATAAAGGTTACTTCTGTATCACAGCTGCTGTATGCTGGCTCCCTAAATGTAGTGCAACCCAAGAAAAGGTGATGCCTCCTTGCCCCGCCCTCCCAACACAGGCAATCTCCTATCTGTTGAGCCAGACAAGAGAGGGTGCTGCTGTTTTGCTTCCCACATTGTGAGCTGCTTCTTAAAATGTTTCCTGTTTTCCCTCCCCCATGTCTCCTGCCATGAAAACAAGTGATTGCTTGTGAGCTAATCCTGTGTAGGGACTTCATTAAATAAATACAACTGGTACTAGGTGGCTTGTTTGTCTGGAGTTTCTTTTTTTGCCTTTGCTATCTTTGGAAAGCTAATCCTCTGGAGCTCACCCAGCGATTTCAGTCACCTCCAAATAACACTTACTAATAATCTTAATAAATCTGTCTCCAAAGCAGAATCCGCTGCTGCCTGGCACTGGAGTGCGACAAGCCCCTCAGCAGCACTGCTTTGGCTGACACCCTTGTTTATTTCAGTTATAAATGAAAACTAGCATTTACTCAATAAAATTCTGAAATATTCCAGAATATGTCCTATGGGCAGCCATGATTGAATATTTGCTGTTAAGGGGAAGATGGTATTGGGGACCTGAGCTACATAGATTTCTTCCCCTATTCTCCCAGCAAAACAGTCAGCTGAGCCCCTCACTATTCTGCTTTACTTGGGTAACACAGAGTTGCAGCTGCATAAGCTACCGCCATGAACCACACAAAAACACTGCTTGATTTTGTCTGAAAAATCAAAACCTCCGTGCCCCCATGGAAATAACGTTACTAACAAAATTGTTGGAACCTGGAGCTATAGTCCACAAATTTCAGGACAATGCTCTACTGAATAGTTTAAGAGACTGGGAGTCAAGACTTGTAGGTTCTATTCCCAATTTTTACTGTGGGCTTGTCTACACTTACAGTGCAGCTGCACTGCTATAGTGCTCAGTGAAGCTGATACCTACGCGAACAGGAGAGTTTCTTCTGGCGGCATACGTACTCCACCTCCCCGAGAGGCAGTAGCTATGTTGACGGAAGAAGCCCTCCCATCAACCTAGCACTGTCTACAGCAGGCGTTAGTTCGGTATAACTACGTTGCTCAGGGGTGTGGATTTTATATACACCTCTGAGCAATGCAGTGATACCAACGTAAGTTCTTAGTGTAGACCAAGCCTGACTTACTGTGTGCTATCGCACAAGTCACTAAAACTCTGTTGTCTCAGGTTATCCTGTCTGCTAAAGAGGTCTGTATATCCATTATTATATCCATCTCACGGATTGGTTTTGAGGATTCATTAATACATAATAGTAAATATACAATTAATACTTGTAGCACTTTGTATCTTCAGTGAGATTTAGAAGTATTAATTAATCCTCACGCCCCCTTGTGAGTTATGGAGATGTTACTTGGGGGGAAACTGAAGCACAAAGCTGTGAAGGGAGCTGCCTAAGATGATATAGCAGTAGCAAGTCAGGTGCAAAGATGGGAAATTAACTCAAGATTTCTTGAAAAGCAACATCACTTGCCCCATAACCTCAGCCATGCTGAACACAACGCCATCTACAGCCTCAGAAACAACCCTGACATCATTATCAAAAAGGCTGACAAAGGAGGTGCTGTCGTCATCATGAATAAATTGGAATATGACCAAGAGGCTGCTAGACAGCTCTCTAACACCACATTCTACAGGCCATTATCCTCTGATCCCACTGAGGATTACCTAAAGAAACTACACCATCTGCTAAAAAAACTCCCTGACAAAGCGCAGGAACAAATCTGTACAGACACATGCCTAGAACCCCGACCAGGGACATTCTATTTGCTACCCAAGATCCATAAACCTGGAAATCCTGGACGTCCCATCATCTCAGGCATTGGCACCCTAACATCAGGCTTGTCTGGTTATGTGGACTCTCTCCTCAGACCCTACGCTACCAGCACTCCTAGCTATCTGCGAGATACTACTGACTTCCTGAGGAAACTACAGTCCATCGGTGATCTTCCAGAAAACACCATCCTGGCCACTATGGACGTAGAAGCCCTCTACACCAATATTCCACACACAGATGGACTACAAGCTATCAGGAACAGTATCCCCGATAATGTCACAGCTAACCTGGTGGCTGAACTCTGTGACTTTGTCCTCACCCACAACTATTTCACATTTGGGGACAATATATACCTTCAAGTCAGCAGCACTGCTATGGGTACCCGCATGGCCCCACAGTATGCCAACATTTTTATGGCTGACTTAGAACAACGCTTCCTTAGCTCTCGTCCCCTAACGCCCCTACTCTACTTGCGCTACATTGATGACATCTTCATCATCTGGACCCATGGAAAAGAAGCCCTTGAGGAATTCCACCATGATTTCAATAATTTCCATCCCACCATCAACCTCAGCCTAGATCAATCCACACAAGCGGTCCATTTCCTGGACACTACTGTGTTAATAAGCGATGGTCACATAAATACCACCCTGTACCAGAAACCTACTGACCGCTACACTTACCTACATGCCTCCAGCTTCCATCCAGGACACACCACACGATCCATTGTCTACAGCCAAGCTCTAAGATATAACCGCATTTGCTCCAATCCCTCAGATAGAGACAAGCACCTACAAGATCTCTATCAAGCATTCTTAAAACTACAATACCCACCTGCTGAAGTGAAAAAACAGATTGACAGAGCCAGACGAGTACCCAGAAGTCACTTCCTACAAGACAGGGCCAACAAAGAAAATAACAGAACACCATTAGCTGTCACCTTCAGCCCCCAAACCTCTCCAGCGCATCATCAGAGATCTACAACCTATCCTGAAAGATGATCCTTTACTCTCACAGATCTTGGGAGACAGACCTGTCCTCGCTTACAGACAACCCCTCAACCTAAAGCAAATACTCACCAGCAACCACACATCACTGAACAAAAACACTGACCCTGGAACCTATCCTTGTAACAAAGCCCGATGCCAACTCTGTCCTCATATCTATTCAAGTGACACCATCATAGGGCCTAATCACATCAGCCATACCATCAGGGGCTCGTTCACCTGCACATCTACCAATGTGATATATGCCATCATGTGCCAGCAATGCCCCTCTGCCATGTACATTGGCCAAACCGGACAGTCTCTACGCAAAAGAATTAATGGACACAAATCTGATATCAGGAATCATAATACTCAAAAACCAGCGGGAGAACACTTTAACCTGTCTGGCCATTCTATGACAGACCTGTGGGTGGCTATCTTAAAACAGAAAAACTTCAAAAACAGACTCCAAGGAGAGACTGCTGAGCTGGAATTGATATGCAAACTAGACACAATCAACTCAGGGTTAAACAGGGATTGGGAATGGCTGAGCCATTACAAACATTGAATCTATCTCCCCTTGTAAGTACTCTCACACTTGCTTCTTATCAAACTGTCTGTACTGGGCTATCTTGATTATCACTTCAAAAGTTTTTTTTTTCTCTTACTTAATTGGCCTCTCAGAGTTGGTAAGACAACTCCCACCTGTTCATGCTCTCTGTATGTGTGTATATATATCTCCTCAATGTTTCACTCTATATGCATCCGAAGAAGTGGGTTGTAGCCCACGAAAGCTTATGCTATAATAAATTTGTTAGTCTCTAAGGTGCCACAAGTACTCCTGTTCTTTTTGCGGATACAGACTAACACGGCTGCTACTCTGAAACCTGTCAAGATTTCTTGTGCTCAGATCACTAGACTATGCTCCCTTTCCCAGGAAGCCTACTAGCACTCTAGTTTCAGACCCATCTCAAGTTCTTTTGTTTAATGGCTTAATTGGTGCTTGCTATGCACTCTAAGATCCTGGGATGACAGGCACTATGCATATTACTACTATATTCTGTCTATATGCCCCATTACATTTGGTTGAATTTGGGGCAGCTTCCCCATACTACCACTAGTGAAATACAATGTCTTTAAAACCTGCCCCAAGTTTTCTTGACAGCTTTTCCACCTTCCAAGTTTCATGAGGGCTGAGTGATCATGCACCAGGGCAGGGCATGAATTCATCTTAGCAAACAGAGGAAAAAGGCACTTGAGAGCAATGCCAGTGTCTCAGCTTTGATTACACTAATAGGGAAGCTAGGCGGGTCTGACCCTCAACCGACAGAAATCAATACAGAAAATTTTCACTATTGATACTGATTAATACTGGAACTGGCATAGCAGGGGCTGGACAGAAAGAGAGAATCCTGTTTCTAATACAAGCTCATCCTCTCTTACAGCCATCTCTGCAGAGTCAAGGCGAGGTTAAGCTGAACACTAAGAGATTTAAGGGGCTTGCGTTTTTATCCTACATTAAACTTTTGGCCTCACCCCTTCCAGCACCTGATTAGGGTTTTACCAGCTAAACCTGCCTCCAAGACCCCAATGAGTCACAGGGGACCGATAGCTACATTTTAGGCAAGTTATTTTTGTTTGCATCCTTTTCTATCTTTTTCTCAAAAATTATGAATCTTCTAGTCAGGGGCCAAATGAAGGGGAGACACATAAACCAGAACTGCCCACAGGAATTTGCAAAGTCGAAGCCTTCAGCAAGTTTAAAAAGAAAAAAGAAAAGAAAAGAAAGAGAAGAATGTACAAGGAGCACATTGTGGAAAGGAGCCTGACTCTATGAACAAGCATGATAGATTAATTTTGAGACTTTTCTACAGGAACAAGAATTTACACGCTGGGGGATGGAAAGAGCTGAAGAAAAGAGGAATAAATGATGTGGGGTGGGGCGGAGGGAAGGAGAAGAAGCTGGAAACAAAAACAAAAGGGAGAGAGGGAGAAAGAAAAAGGTGACTGAATTTCCTTCTCACTCATGTTTCTGAATCCTGAAACCTCTTGTTAACCAAGAACTATCCTCAGATTTACCTTTCTGTAGAATAATGGAAAATACATGCATATGTACACACAGAGAAACACAGACCTACAAACAAATGAGACATACACAGAAATATAGACACAGAATGCCAGACAAATATGGAGACATACAGATAACATATAAAGCACCATATAGATACAAGAACACACACACATATACAAAAACAAACACATGCATACATAGACATCATCAATAAAATCCTGTTATTACTACAAGTTTCCATCAACATTTGGCTCCCACTCTAAGGAGAACAAAAAGCTTCTCTTTGCCAGAGATTCTCCAGAGCATTTCATTCCACTCCAACATGGCAACATGCAAAGGTATCCCTTGTAACATGCTCTTTATCTCCATCAGCTGGGCGTAAGCAATACAACCCACTTGTGACCTTGCGCTGCAGGAGCAATACAACCCACTTGTGACCTTGCTTTGTCACAAGTGCTTTAAAAGGGCAGCACTAGAAAATAAAGAATGTTTTATTCTGTTTACAAGTCTGAATTTTCTTTCTCCTATTTTCCTAACCCCCACCTTCTACTTAATCTATCTCCAACTCTTTCTGGCTACTTCACATGCGATGGCGATGGCTGAACTCAGTATTGAAACATTCACAAGGGAACTGTGTCTTAGCTACATGAATATACACTGTGCATTCCCCTAAACATGTGTTTTTCTCAATGATGAGATCGACATAGATACCGAGTGCCAGTCGGCGAAAGCTGCAGTTAGTTTCCCATCAGTCTATTTCTGCTGCAGTGTATGTGTGTGTGCATCAGGCTGTATATATATATATTTAACTCCACGTTTAAATCTGAAGAGGTCATAAAATAGCAGCATAAACGCTCTTATTGTGGTAGATCGGAATGTGTTGGATCATCCACATTGTCAGGCAAGGGGCCCTGGGCAATGGAAGGTAGTGCTGACATCACTGTCTCTCTCTGGGTTTTGCTTGGAGCTGCAGACAGAGAATGCAGTGCAGTCAGTAACCCCTTCATGCCCCAGTCCAGACTCTGTCAGGCTTTCCCCTCAATCCCTTCTTTCTCGTTCTGTTTCTGCAAACACAGCCAACAAGAACAACCACTGCTGGATTGGGGGAAGAACATTTTTGGCCCAGCTTAGAACTGAAAAATTCCCTTCTTTGCCTCTTTGATGATTTCCTATCCCCCAAGAAATAAACACTACTGATTTCTACGAGAAAGGGAACAAAGGGAGTGTTTCATCTCAGTTTTACAACAACACAAGAACTTTATGAAACCAGTGGTATTTGTCACACACAAATATACAAACAGGCACACACAATGTATATATGATACAGGTTATACATACACACACCTATATCTATGTAGAGAAGCTATGTAAAATTTGACATTTAAAAACCTTAGTCTTGAAGCAATTGATCTAGATCCAAGAAAACCCCCAAACTCTGTTCCTTCAGTACCTGTAGTGGGTGAAACGAGGTTCCAGTTGCAATTTGGCCTTCAGGTAGTTTATTTAAATGTGAATGGCCACGTTATTGTTGACTAGAGTCTGCTTTGCCTCTCAGACAGCTGCTGTTTCTGACCTACACATGCACACATTAATCTCACACCTGGGCAGGTATCCACAATGTCACAAGAGTCACAGCATATTATATAGAACAGGGGTAGGCAACCTATGGCACAGGTGCCGAAGGCGGCACGCAAGCTGATTTTCAGTGGCACTCACACTGCCCGGTCCTGGCCACTGGTCCGGGGGGCTCTGCATTTTATTTAATTTTAAATGAAGCTTCTTAAACATTTTAAAAAACTTATTTACTTTACATCCAATAATAGTTTAGTTCTATATTATAGACTTATAGAAAGAGACCTTCTAAGAACGTTAAAATGTATTACTGTCACGCGAAACCTTCAATTAGAGTGAATGAATGAAGACTTGGCACACCACTTCTGAAAGGTTGTTGACCCCTGAAATAGAAGGTGGCACTGGATCTGGGCAGCAGCCCACAGGATCTTCCAGGGGAATAGAGAATCCAGTGCTAGGTCTGAACAGTGGCCCAGGGGACTTCAAGGAAATAAGAAACCCAACATAGTTCAAGCACAGCCCTGGAGATTTCAAGTCATGTTTTGAAATGTCATTGTGCACCTGTATCACTGCATGGTTTTTAGGCTGTGTGACAACTGGTACAATAGCAATTGGGACAACTTTGCCCACTATGGTCTATGCAGCACCTCATGGGAGAATCATTGGGGACCCCTGAAAGCTCCTGGGCCTTAACCCTTTTCCTCACCATCTATAGCTCCCTCTTGTAGTGTTGAAACTGATCAAGGAAGAATGGTCTTCATGAAGATGATTTGACTGTATATTTGCACAATTCCCAGACCAGCAACCCCCTGACTACCAAGAAGTCTCAGGGCAATATTTTGTCTTTGCTCCTTTTTACTCTAGTGTAATGCAAAAAGAGAAGCTAAAAAACACCTAGGATATGTCTACACTGGCAGAGTTACAGCGTCGGTAGTTACAGTGCCGCTCAGAGAGTGCTGAAGGGAAACTGCTGTTGTGTGTTCACACTGTCAGCTCCCTGCGCAACAGCGTGTTCACACTTGAGGCACTTGCAGCAGTATTCGGAGCGGTGCACTCTGGGCAGCTATCCCACAAAGCATCTCTTCCTCTTCTGCTGCTAAGAGTTATGGGAAGGCGGAAAGGGTCGCGGGGCATCCTGGGTCCCGTCCCAATGCCCCGTGATGCATTGCTTTGCATCCCAGCAATCCCTGTGCTTCCGTCTGCATTTGGTGCCATCTTTCAACGGTTTGTGTACTGCGTGCTCTGCCTCTTCGGTCTGCAGGAATGGATCCCACACTGTTGACCAGTATGCTGCTCGCTCTGACTAACATGTTACGAGTGGCAGTGGAGTTATTCCTTAAACTGCAAAGGCAAGAGGTGTGCAACATAGTAGCTACGACACAAGATTGCTTGTGGCATTCACGGAGGTGCTGACCACAATGGAATGTCGCTTTTGGGCTTGGGAAACAAGCACTGAGTGGTGGGATCACATTGTCATGCACGTCTGGGATGACGAGCAGTGGCTGCAGAATTTTCAGATGAGGAAAGCCACATTCATGGGACTGTGTGATGAGCTCGCCCAAGCCCTCCGGCGCAAGGACACGAGAATGAGAGCTGACCTGCTGTTGGAGAAGCGCATGGCAATTGCACTGTGGAAGCTGGCTATTCCAGACTGCTACCGATCGGTCGCTAACCAGTTCGGAGTGGGAAAGCTGACCGTTGGACTCATGTTGACGGAAGTCAGCAGGGCCATTAATCGCATCCTGCTCCGAAAGACCGTGACTCTGGGCAATGTGCGTGACATTGTGGATGGCTTTGCACAAATGGGCTTCCCTGTTTTTTTACAGCGCTGCAACTGCACAGTTTCTGCGCACTAAGTGGCTTGGCAGTGTGTACACCTCGAGAGTTACAATGCAGAAATCTGCTTTACTGTGCAGAAACTTGCCAGTGTAGACAAGGCCTTAGTCACTATTCAATAACCCAAAGGGACTAACTCTCCCACCCCTCCCCTCCATTAATGCCACGGAATCTGACAGAAACACTGACCTCTCCTCCACTCCCCATTTTGACCAGGAATTACAGCAGTTTCAGTGCAGGCTTTTCCATACATGGACTATGATTCCTAGACGCCACAAAATTATTTATGGATGTAATCTCAGCCTTAATTGAATTTCCCAGATTTTCTGGATTCCAGCCAGACTTTTGATGCAAAAGTAATATACATGGTAAGGTCTTTGGAGCAGGAACCTTGTCCTTCTACCTGCTTGGAGACGTGCATGGCCCTCTACAGTGCTATATATAAAGAATAATAATTTGAAATTGCACATACTAGACAAACCTACAAGTAGGTTCATTCAGTATGTACACCATGTATTTAAGTAGCATAGATATGTATCTTTGTAGTGTTCATGTGATAACAGTATGTGGTATGTGCATACGCAACATATTGCTGGTGTGTATGCAAGACATACCTGGTGTATGTATGGATGTATATGTTTTATAGGCTTTTGTGGTCTCCAGCCAGCTTAAAACAAAAGCTACATTTTTGTTACGAAGTCAAAGTCATCCCTTCTGAAATCCAGTTAAATTAGCAAAATGTAATTCTAAAATAACACTTCATGACCATCAGCCCAAACTTTGCCCCAGACTCCGCTTCTCTGAAGGCAACAGCAACTCATCCTCCCACCAGCAGATGCCAACCATCTCCCTTTTATTCAGGGTGGAGTCTAATTAGTCACACCTGCCCAATGAGTCTGCATTAATTGAATTGCCAGTCTCTCAAGGGTTCAACACCTGTTAACAAGGTGTGACAGGCAGGGCCGGCTCCAGGGTTTTGGCCGCCCCAAGCAGCCAAACAAAACAAAACAAAACAAAACAAAAAAGCCACTATCGCGATCTGCGGCGGCAATTCGGCGGGAGGTCCTTCGCTCCGAGCAGGAGTGAGGGACCGACCGCTGAATTGCCGCCGAACAGCTGGACGTGCCACCCTTCTCTGAAGTGGCCGCCCCAAGCACCTGCTTGGTAAGCTGGTGCCTGGAGCCGGCCCTGGTGACAGGAGAATCCTGGTACTCTGTCACAAAGTGTATGTGGGTGGGGATGATCTGTTTTTATGTTATTTGAACAGGGTATGGTGTATATATTTGTATGTGTGTATTTGAGCACACGTGACTATTGGGCAGTAGTTCATTTTGTTCTTGCTGGAGTCACCAGAGAGTTTTTGTTTTATTGTTTTTGCTAGGAAGGGGTTAACTAGAATGCCCTTGCTGAGCTCCACGTCTCCTTGCATTCCAGGGTAAATGGTGTTTTGCAGAGCCTGGTTACCTATGGCAACAGCAGAGGGGAATATTGCAGACGAATCTTTTGAATCACAGGATTTACAGCCCATATGTTTATTCTGCAGTGAAACACTTCCAGCTCTCCGCTTCTGATGTGAGCTGGGAACCACGAGAGGACTTTGCAGAGCCATTTAAAAGACATTGTGAGTTGGAAGCAAAGGACTTTTAATCAGAGGACTGCTTCAAAGAAGAATAAAAAACAGCAGAATGACAGCAACCTTCAGGATGGGCTAAACTAGCACTATACATAGCTATACCTATCCCCGGGCAAAGACATATACATTCTCTCTCAAGCTTCTCTCTCCAAGTCTTAGATTTCAATCCTCAACTGTGCCACAGCCCCTTTGCACTAACCACCAATGCAAAGTGGCCCTGAAGCTGGCATTGCCGGCCATAGGAGGATCAACTCAGCATGAGGTGTCCTTCTAGTGCCATGGAGCCTCTTACAGAACTCCACTCCTCTTTGGGCTGTTGGCAGCTGGCACAAATTAAAGAAGCCCTCAGGCTGCTCCAATTTATGCTGAGGGACTGCCTTGGTGCAAAGGTAGTCCAGGATTGGAGGAAAGCAAAAACAACTTTGCACTTTCTTCCTGAGTTATGTTTCAAGTTCCTTGGCAATAGCCCAGGATCACAGTCTCAATCTACAGAAAACATCTGCAAATATATACTTTAGATACAATCTGCTTTTATGTATAATGTGGGCATGTACTAGTGATATCAATCTAGATCCACAAAGGGGACTTAGATACCATGTTGCAACTTTATGTGACTCAGGCATCCAGGCTCCCTATACTGTGCACAGGGACAGTTAGGTGCTTAAGAATGGGGCCCACAGAAGACAGCACGCTCAGCAGAGAGCCACCTAAGCAAGTCAATAGGAAATGCTGAAGCTCCACCCCTCAAAGCTGGTTAGGCACATAACTGTGGGCCGGAGGGAGATGCTCCCCTCTGCTCAGGATTCACAGCTGCAAGCCCTCCCCTGGAGTTAGGTGCATATAGGGTGACCAGATGTCCCGATTTTATAGGGAGAGTCCCGATTTTTGGGTCTTTTTCTTATATAGGCTCCTATTACCCCCCACCCCCTGTCCTGATTTTTCACACTTGCTGTCTGGTCACCCTAGGTGCATATGCCCTTTCTCACAAAAAGTTGTGGTGGTGATATCACTGCTCCTCACATATACTCAATAACCTAGTAGTTCAAGCACTCACCCAGAGCACAGGTTCAAATGCCCCTTCTGCCCGCTGTGGAGTAAGGTTTTGAACCCAGGGCTTGCTATTGCTACAGGTACCCTAACCACTGAGCTATGGGGTATTTTTAGAGAAGGTTTTGCAATCTCTCTTGTTAAAGCTGTTCCATGTTGTATGAACTACTTAACAGTCACTGGGCTAAAGACGGCACACAAATGACTCTGTAGCTCAGTGCTTACAGCATTTATCTATGATGCAGCAAAGTTCAAGTCCCCAATCCCATGCTATATACACTTGAGGGAAAGCTTTTTCAACAGGAGAGCTTGAAACAGTGCCTCCTCTCCCCCCCAATAATATGCTATAACACAGTGATTGGGGGCACTCTCCTGAGAAGTGGGAGTCTTAGGTTCAAATCCCTGCTTGATATGGTGCAAGGGGGAGTGAACCTGGGTCTCCCCATCCTGTATGTATGAGTACTTCAGCCTGTGGGTTAAAGGTTATAAGGGCAGCAGCTGTGTTTTGTGTCAGGCCCACTCTAGTAGGTGTGTTCTGAGCATACCTACCAGATTGGGACCGACAGACAGGGCAACATCTAATTTGAGGATCCTGCTGAGGCTTAGGCATTTGGGTGTCAGGTCTGAGGCAGCAGTGCATATGCCCAGTGGCAGAAATTCAGGCACCGTGGGCACTTTGTCAATGGAAACAAGCACCTAATAACTTTAGGCAGCAGGTGAGCAGAGTTTTTGGGGATCTAAATTTTGGATTTAAGTATCTAAAGTAGCAGTTAGGTTCCTAAATCCCTTTGTGGATCTAGCCCATTGTTATTTGTTCTGATACCTTTAATTTTTGGTTTGATATCAATCTGAATTAGATTCTAAAACCCTCATAGTCAGGAGTATGCCTTATATCTGTAAAGTGACATGCATATCCATGGCACAATATGGGAAATAAATAAATGTTTTATATGTAAGGCTAAGATTTAGTCATGGGTATTTTTAGTAAAAGACGTGGACAGGTCACGGGCAGTAAACAAAAATTCATGGCCTGTGACCTGTCCATGACTTTTACCATAAATACCCGTGACTAAATCTTAGCTGCTCCTGGGGCACTGCTGCTTGGGGGGGGGGGCATGGGGTGCCGCTGCTCTGGGGGGCACTGCTACTCAGGGGGGTCCTGGGGCACCGCTGCTTCTTGGGGTGGCTACAACTGCTGCTGGGAGGTGCAGGGTGTGGGTGCTGCTGGGGAGGCGGGGGGGCCTGGAGCCGCTGCTGCTTGGAGGGGGACGCAGGGCACCGCTGCTGCTCCAGGACTGCTGCTTGGGCGGCCCCCAGGGCCAGCCACACTGGCCACTGCTCGGGCGGCCCCGGGGACAGCAGCACCAGCTGCTGCAGCTGCTGCAGTTGCGGAAGTCACGGAGGTCCCAGAATCCGTGACCTCCGTGACAGACTCACAGCCCTATTTAGTGTTCAAGGCAATAATACTACTGTAGTTAAGGTTGAGAAGGCCAATTCATTGTAAACATGGACAGACGGACACATAAGATTAAATTCACATGGAAACATGCAAATTACAATTTTCTCTCTGGAACTCTTGTCCCCCCATATGTTGCTACTTCTTTATTGAGCAAGTTGCAGAGTATATTACATACTAACCGAGTTAATCTAGATGTGTGTGGGGGGGGGGGGAGATGCTGTTCTTGCTGAATGAGAAGCTGGACATTTTGAAGGAATCTTCTGCTTGTTTCTAGAAGATCAGAAGGCAGGTCATTGCAAACTGTACTTGCTGTAACCTAGGAAGGGTTTGCCTTGCTGGTAGATATTTAACAGTCATAAAGGTCTATTCTGTGATGCTGTCTATGGAGAGCCTTTCAAAGATGCCTTTGTCCAGTGCTGCAGTTGGTATTTTGCACTCTTTGGGAAAAGGAAATACTAGAGAAAAAATAAAATACAAAATGTTTTTGTTTAATCCTAGGATCTAATCAAGCTACAAGAACCCCAAGAACTCTGACATGGGTGCACCTGTCTTACTAAGATTTTGGTTTTTTATGAATGATTGATATTAAAAAGCAACATTTTTTTAAATTAATTTCCTTCCCTCAATTGAGAAAATAAAAGCAGAATCTGGGGTTATTGTTCAGGTCATGATTTATTTGTGACATTTCTTTGAAACTGTGGACCAAGGTAAATAGTTCATAACATATTTAGCAAATGATAATGCCAATCACAGAAAGGAGAGAAGAGGGGAGGAAGAATCCATCCTCTTGCTGGGAAGAGAATGGCTTTTTAGAGTAAGGGAATAGTTATCTATTTATCTATCTATCCTCGCTATTTAATGCACTCATCACCACAGTATCTAGGCACCAAATACATTTGGATTAGGTTTCTCTATAAAGTACTCTGCTCTGCACTACTTCTAGGTTCAGCTTCTTTACTTGTTTTGTTTTTATTTGTTCTTTAGAATTCATGATAGCAGGGTGGATTTCATTAAAAGGTAGGGTTTTCAGTGTGCTGTGAAAACAGTCAGGCTTGGGCTCATTTTGATCTAAATAGCTTGGGGGGGTTTTCCCACACAAATAAATCACTGAATTTGCCATTCTGTTTTCCTTGCCTCTGTCCACCTGGAATTTTAAAGCTTTTAGGAAAAGAATCAGAGGATCTGGAAGCATTAGGAATTGTGTATGGTTGAAGAATGGAGAGTAAAAAGAGCTTTTGTTCAATAGTGTGTGTGTTAGTTTCTCATTCTCCACTATTTCCTGAAAACAGGATTTTGGGGGAAAAGCTCACAGACACGTAGCATATTTCCATTAGCAGAGCAAGCGGCGGGAGGTAATGGGCTTGGGGGAGGGAGGTGATAATCAGAGATCTGCTTAGTCTTCAGAGAAAGAAAAACGCTTGGGCGCCTGCTTTGCCATAAATTGCATCTGGTGGTTGGAGCTACAGCAAGTTATTAAAGCGACTGCATTAAAGTCATAATTCAGCAGGTCAGCACCAAGCACACTCTGCAATCCCTCCTCCATCATCCCTCCCAGCCCCATTTTTGGAGAGGACTAAACACCAGTGGCCTGAATCAGCTCTTACTGCAGCACTTAATGACTTTTTTTTTTTTTGCCCCTTGAAGAGGTGGGGGGAAAGGGCAGAGACTTGAGGTAATTTGCTTTGGAGCTTCACAGGGAGATGGAGCTGCCCATCCAAGTCTGGCTGAGGGGGAAAGGTGGAATTCCACTCCCCAAATTTAGTTTTCTCCACATGGTGTATGAAGCTGTGGCAGCATCAGCACAATCATCCACCGGCTCAGTGCCCCATTCATGCTGTCAAAATTCTGCTCACAGAGTTTATTGTTGTTTGATCCTGCTGAAAGTAAGGGCTGGAGACTGAATTTCACAAACACCAAGATGGATGCAAGAGCAACAAGATCAAGGGCTGTGAGCAGCCAAGTTAACAAAAAACTCTCATGCCCAATATGAAGAACTGGGATGGAGAAGGCAACATTTTACTATCATTTTGTTTTAATCTGTTTGTAAAGCTCCCATCCTTCTTTATCTGAGGAAAGCACCTTCCAAATAAAAAGCTTCAGTGTTATTTTTTATAAAAATAAAATAAATAAAAACTCTATCAACGCCCCACAAGTTTGAGCAACCTTACATCATCCAGCCTGGGTGCATGTGATCAAGAAGAAAATTTGAGAAGAAAACAGATCAATAATAAAGCAGATTTCAGCCTCAGGCTTCCAGAAGAGCTATTATAAGCATGAAAAATATGTATTTTTAAAATGGTGCAAAACACCATGTTGAGAGATCCTTCTAATTGCCATTTGGTGGGCTCTGAATGTTCAAGGCCACCATAGTTGGGGTTTGGTTGTCTTCTGTAAATGTGAGGCTTTTCTCTCATCTTCATGAGGGGTAGAAATGCCCTGGAATCACCCTTAGATATTCAGTATGTGCTTCACAGAAAAGTGGTTTAGGGCTCAGTTTTTATTGGCCTGGCTGTGAGGAGAACAGCAGGACAAGCTTCTGAGACCACAGGGCCCCTTCCTTTCTTTGGATGTTAAATATTTTCTTCATGAATCTAAGGAGGAATAGTGAAGCTGAAACTGCTGAGATGACAAGTAGGTGCATGAGGTCACCAATGATGCCAGCTTAAGAAAACTCTGAGAGAGAGAGAGAGTGAGTGAGTGAGTGTGTGTGTGTGTGTGTGTGTGTGTGTGTGAGTGAGTGAGAGAGAGAGAGAGGTTTGCTCCAGTATTCTCAGGGACACCCAGGAATGATTTCTGTCTGCAGCAACCTGTATATTTGTTTTATCTTTCCTGAAAATTGTGTTTGCTTGTAGACATTCTTGTATGTTGTTTGTTTTCTACTGAGTGCATAAATACATATCTTTTGGAGATAACACCAAAATACTGGGATTCTCTTTCCATTGCCTATCAAGTCTCCAACAAATTTTCTCACAGTTCCCTTGCTGTATGACAGCTACTTTCACTCATGAATACTGAGGACAAACAGAACATTTCACTTCCTGCTGGGTTGTTTTTGTGTGTGTGTGTGCGCGTGTGTGCGTATTTAATTTTTATTACGAATTTAGTACAGGCTTGACTAAAATGCTCTGTTAGTTCACAGAACAGATAATGGCAAGGCAAGCTTTCCAGATCACTGACTCCTGCCAACATGACTCAGACTTGATCTAGCTACCTTTAGGGGACAGCGTGAAGTTCATTCTCTATGGTCCATTCAGTCACTAACCTTTCCAAATAAGGGGACAATTTAGCATAAATTGTGATGATAGTATCTATGATAGAGATAACCTGCCAATCCAGAATTGGGCTGTGACCTGCCAAAATAATTTCATACAGATTCCCAAATATACTACAGATGGCACTACTGAGTCAAGACCAGCATGGAACCAGTAACCTGGAGTTAAAAAGCTCTAAATCCTATTTCCCATTTTGTCTAAACTGCCCAGGACTGTGTGTTTTCTATATTCTGCAGGAGACAGTTTATCATTATAATCTTATTCTTTAGAATTCATTAATTTCATTCATGTTTAGAAAGTACTTTGATAATGTAAAGCATTAGATACATGGTAAGCATTACTGCTATCATTACTGTAGTTATTGTTATTATTCCAGGCACCAAAACAATGAGGCAGATATTCTCATGTAAGAGCTACCATGTCCCCCAAAATGTGAGAATATCACTCTTGCAACATCACAACTGTGAAAATATTCTCCTTACAGTCCAGATGTTATTTTCACTGCTATTTCCAGCAACAAGGGGGCAGCAAGGAGCCTCAGTTAGAATTTGGAATTAAGCAAGAGCCAACATTACTGCACTAATATAATTTTTACTCCTTATTTATATTATCTCCTTAGATCAGTGCTAGAAACCTCACCCCTTGAGATATTGGACACAGAAATAGGCAAAGCCCAGGAGACGGTACAGAATCCCACTCTGGCTTCCAGCAGATAGATTTGGAAAGGCCTACTGGGTCAAATCTAAGTCTTTCTTCATTCAGCATTTATTATCATTTGCAGTTGGGGCTATGTGTGTGCACTGCAGGCTTTGGTTAACAAAGTGGTTGAAGTACTGAACTTTCAAAAGCATGGACTGAGCTTCACAAATAGTGCCCTCACAATTCGAGTGGATTCAGGCTTGATACCAATATTTCACACACTTCTACCTGCAGGTGCTTTGATCAGTAGACCAGAATTTCATTTACTTTCTGTGGGATTCTCTAACGCCCTCAGCAAACCCTAACCCTGCTACCATTAGAAACCCTGGATACTTTCCTGAGACCTCACCCAGTTTAATAGTGTAGTCCTCATAGCATTATACTTCTGGCAGTCCCTCTGCATCCTCCTCTGAAATGCCATGTCGGATCACTTCCAGTGAAATGCCCCTAGCTTTTGGGAAATGCTTAGTATCCAGATCTAAAAATAATATTTTCTGAGGGATTATAGAAATGCTTGGAAAATGCATTGACAAACAATAGCAAACATTAATTTCAAATCTTTAGACAAAATGTAGATATGTTTGGGAGAAATGTGAAGGAACGTTTCATTCTTCAAAATGCAGTTTAGATTGATATGGGAACTTGTGTAACTCCCTACAGCAATGCTCTCAATAAATCACAGCAGCTATCCCTCTGCCTCCTGCAGCAACAGGACACAAGAGGAACTATTTTCCCCCTCTCTCTCTCCAGCAATGGGGGAAGCACACCAATGTCACAAAGCTGCACTAAGTCCAGGCTCTGCCGCATAGTCCATTTCTGAGACTGCCTCATATTCTAGGCACATCCCTATGGCAATAAAATCCTCAGCATCACATCCCAGCCATGACAGCAGAGGTAATCTGGAGCAGCTAAAAATACAGACCCTGCTGCCTCAAAAGCTTGCACACAGCAGGCGACTGCTTGTGACCTCTACACCCCTTCCCCTGTGCCCGATGCAGACACCAAAAGCAGGTTGTGAGCAACCTCAGCTCCAAAGGCAAAGATGAGCAACATCACCATTATTACATGGTGATGGGCACTAAACACAAACACATCAATAAACCCTTTTGTGTCTGTTGGGAAGAAACAGAATTCTTCTTCTCTCTCTCTCTCTCTCTCTCCCCCCCCCCCCCCCCACCTGCCTGGCAAGTCAAGACAGACAGGTGAGGTCTGTTGCTTTGTTGTTGTTTGTGGGGTGATCATTTCTCATTTTGCTTTGCATAGTTAAACACCCCAAAGATCCCTGGCATTAGCATGCACTATAAATCTCCAGGACACTGCAGCTGTGACTGGATTATTTATAGCTCTGCTCTTACATTACCAACTCCAAAACATCACACAAAGAGGAAGGTAATGAAATCTCCATCTCCCCAGCCGTGCTCTCTAATCTGAAACGGCATTTCCAGGAGCCATTTTCACTGAACCAGGGAGTCTAGAAACAAACACATTCTTATCCTCCCACTCACAGTCAGACAAATTCACAACTCTCACGCACATACACAATCACACATTCTTCCTCTGCCTCTCACACACAAACTCAGAAACAGTCTTATATATTCACAATCTATTCCTTTCTCACGTGCACACGCGCACACACACACACACACACACATCTCTTTCTCTCTCGCCAGCTCATACAAACACAATCATGAACACACCCTGTACCATAACGAGGAGCAGAATTTAGCCCACTGAAATAGCTCATATTTACACCTATTAAAGGCAATACATTTACAACCTTGGAAGATCAGAATCTGCCTCTCACTCTCTCTCATACATAAATATCCATAGCTGTTCTTGAAGTTGTCTCTTTCCTCAGCCCCCTCTCTATGCATTAATCATTCAACATTTAAATCATCATCCACTTGCTTCTTTTTGCTTTGTCAATGAAAATTTTTCAGCATTAATTATCAAACTCATTCTCTACTGAGGTTTTCTTGGCTCTTTTTAATTAGTGGGTGTAAGTGTCAATTTATAGTCATCTTGTTCCATCTTCAAAAATATCCTGTGTATCATCTACATTACAGAACACATTTTGTGTGTGAGAGAGACTGTGAATGTGTTTGAGATTGTGAATGTGTTTGAGATTATGAATGTGTGAGCTTGTGAATGCATGGATGAGATTGTGAATGTGTGTGTGATCTGTGTGTATGTAGAAAATACATGGAGATGTTTCAGCATTAGAAAGTCTAGAGTCTTGGAGACTTTATTTTACAGTTTGGATTTTATCCTATGACTAAAAAATTCTATGGATTCTAATCCCAGTGATACACTGCATTGGATCAGCCAACTTTAGGTTACAGAGCAGCTTTCTGCATATGCTCAGAGGAAACAGTGGGAGGAGGATCCAATTTTATCTGGGGGTGCTCATAACAAAGCACTCAAGCTTCACTCTCATGATTTATAATGGAAAAGATTGGACTTTTTGGGTCCAGCACTCATGTGCAATTCTGCAGTACTAAACTCGTGTATGCAATCCACTGCACATGAGCAGCCCTAAAATAACAAACTAGCATGGTGCAAACAAAAACAAATCATGGTGTAACAAAATATAATAGACTAGAGATTTTAGGTTATAGTGAACATTTTTTGCCATACAGATTGAAAAACAGTGTGAGAGAGGCTGAATTACATTTGAAAATGTAAGATCATTAACTAGAAATTGATTATGGTCACTTTTGCATGTACAGTAGACCCTCAGAGTTACAAACACCTCTGGAATGGAGGTTGTTTGAAACTCTGAAATGTTTGTAACTCTGAACAAAATGTGATGGTTGTTCTTTCAAAAGTTTACAACTGAACATTGACTTAATACAGCTTTGAAACTTTACTATGCAGAAAAAAATGCTGCTTTCCCTTTATTTTTTTAGTAGTTTATGTTTAATACAGTACTGTACTGCATTTGCTTTTTTTTTTTGGGTCTCTGCTGCTGCCTGATTGGGGACTTCCAGTTCTAAATGAGGTGTGGTTGACTGGCGAGTTCATAACTCTGAGGTTCTACTGTATAACTTTCACAATTCTGAATGTTGTAGTCAACTATTCCAAAGCATAAGCTATTCCAGAGCATAAATGGTTCCCAATTTCTTTATTATGCTGGTAGGCCGCAGCTTGTATTTAATTCAATGGGATGGATGTAATCAAGAAACAATATGCTCCTTGGCAATCGTTTCAGTTACCAGATGCATAAAAATAGTGGGGGCCCCTTAACTGCCAGTTTGGGATAAGACAGGCATTCGGGGGAAAGCCTTAGTTCTCTGTAAAAATAGATCACTAGACAATGTTAGATCTGAGTCAAGAAAGTAAAGTAAATAAAATCTCCAAAGCAATAGTGAAAAAGTGATGGCTCTGAAATGCTTTCCCTCTGTTCGGACAATGGTTCAGGTTTGCCTATTCCACATACAGCTACAATGTCATCCCTTTTCATAAAGCCTCCACTTTGGGGGGAACTAGATGGTTAAGGGGATCAGGAATGCGATATGAAGCTTTTCACCCCAGGTCTACAGATATTAATTCTATCCAGATTCGTTAGTGACCAAAATGTGTCGCCATCAGATGGCTACTCAGTAGCCTTTGTTAGCAAGATTATCACCATTTGTATTATCATAGCACCTAGGAGTCCTACTCATGGACTGTGACAGAGAGACCACTTGGCAAAGTGTCCCCTGGCCTGACAAACTCATTACACCAAACACATGGCTTATAGGATATTTTGTATAAAGAGTAATATCTAAGGTGTATATATAGAAAGCTTGTGACTTGTCAAGATTAATAATTATTGTGAGATATATGTACAGATAATATTTAAGGAATAATGTATTTATATTGAAAGTATGCTTTATGGACTAGGAGTACCAATTAGTCACCAGGGGAAAATGTGTTTAAGGATGGCCCATTCAGACGGGGCAGGTTGTCATCCCACTCTGCTTAGTTGGTGATGCAATTGTTTAGCCTTGTGCAATACTAAGACTTTGAATGGGAAACCATCAGAGGCAAACAATCATCCCACTTCAATGTAAAAAAGTAACTTTACAAGAAGACAGGGGTTCACCTGTCTATAAAGAGAAACAAAAGGCTGTTTTCGGTACAACACAGAGGAGGGAGAAGCACTCTGTATTCAGTCACTGAGGAAACCCCTTGTGGAGTGGGGGTGTTTTCATGAATGTTTGGATCCTGGTTCTTGTGAAACCAGTCAGCTCTGCAACACACTGAACTTTGGGGGGAAAACATACTTTATTAGATAGGAAAGGTAACTATTAATAAGTATACGCCCTACTTCATGTTTTATAATTTTATTTTGTATTGTAACCATTTCCATCACTCCCTCTTGTTTCTAGTTGAATTTCTATTTTTTTTTTTAAATAAAACTTCTTTTGTTTTATTACAAGTGAGTGTGATACATGAGCAGTGGTTTAAGGCAGTGGTTCTCAACCAGAGGTATGTGTACCCCTTGGGATACGCAGAGGTCTTCGAGCGGGTACATCAACTCATCTCTAGATATTTGCCTAGTATTACAACAAGCTACATAAAAAGCATTAGCAAAGTCATTACAAACTAAAATTTCAAATGGACAATGACTTGTTTATACTGCTCTATGTACTATACACTGAAATTTAAGTACAATATTTATATTCCAATCGATATATTTTATAATTATATGGTAAAAATGAGAAAGTAACATGTTTTTCAGTAATAGTGTGCTGTGACACTTTTATATTTTTATGTCTGATCTTGTAAGCAAGTAGTTTTTGAGTGAGGTGAAACTTGAGGGATATGCAAGACAAATCAGACTCCTAAAAGGGGTACACTAGTCTGGAAAGGTTGAGAGCCACTGATTTAAGATAAAACTAGGAAAATGGGTTATACTGCTCCTATGGGGCAGAGGAACTGGGATTTCTGTGAGTAGCCAGTGTCAGGGGCTGGATAACACAGAGGAATGATTCAAAGGGACCCGATGACTGGGGTGCACCTCTTAGTAACCTGCAAGTCAAAGACAGGCCTGGCATAGCCCCCAGAGAGTGGCTGAAAGGCTAGTGGTGTTAAGAAGCTAATATCCAGTTACCATAAGCAAAACTCCCTCAAACTGGAGGTAGGGGGTAACAAGCTGACACACAGTCCTGGGTGCCCCAAAAACCATCACATGAACTCCATTGTGCTAGGCGCTGTACAAACACAGATGAGTTTGTAGTTTCAGTTCAGTTGCACAGGACTGATGCCTGCCACAAAAAATACATCTCAACAGACTCTAACTGGCCCCTTTACTAACAGCTTCAGTGAAGAGGCCAGGGACTGAATGAGCAATGAAGATAAACTAACCTGTCACTCCTAGAGGCAGCCTCTCCAGTTAAGAGGTGAGGTACTGGAAACTGTAGAGAGTAGGAAGCTGGCACTGGTGTTACCCAGGCTATAGGTCTGTGAATAAACAGAAACCTTCAGTCTCCAGGGCTGTCAGCCAGCACTTTGAATTAGTACTTAAAAATAGAATAAATAAAGTTTATATTTTGTTCTACAGAGGAATATAAATAAGCAGAAATAACAGTATTTTTCCAAATAATGGAGTATCTCTCCAATGTAATGGAAGTTGTGTTGGTCGAATACTCAAGCACTGAGTTGGAAATATAGCTCATGATTTTACTGCATTTATTTTTTTACATATTTTTTCATGTGCATCTCTGACATGGTTAGCAAACTACCAGAGCAGCAGCAGTATGTGTTATTCAGCCAGTATCATACTCAAATGCAGTATTACCTATGTCAGTAATATGAAGGTTTAAAAGAACATGAGCCCGATTCTCATTTTCACTAATGCCATTTTACTGGTTTGGCAGTGTAAAGGGACCTGCCAAAACAGTGTAAAGTGGTCTTAGTATACATGAGAATTTAGGGCATGGATAAGCATATCTGCCTCCAAGTCTCTGCTAATTTCTTTGAATGTTTATTCTGGTATTGTCACATACTGACCAGTGTATAAATAAAACATGACAAGGAATCTGAATAAGTGGGTGACAATAGCCTAGTAGTTTCTCTTAGAATATAGCTGGGATCAGTGTAGAGACCAAAAAAATTCTGGCATTGATTAGTATCAGTCTAGTTCCTGGTGGACAACTGTTCATGTCATTACAAAAACCATCTGCAGCAACACAATTGATCCCACTGTTGGAAACTCAGCAGAGAGGCCAAGGATGAAATACACCATAGAGCGTGATCTCCTCTTTTCCCCCTGTTATCTCCACATCAGGGGTGGAGTACATTGGTTGGACAGTGTGGGTGAAGTTTGTACTTCCACTGCCTATGCTTTCTTTTCCCCAAGGATAGAGAACTTCAGTCATTAGAGCTGTCAGTCCAATGCCTTTCATCAGCATTCAATTCTCTGAAAGAATTTTTAATGCACTCAGTTTTTCAGTATTGTATTTTTATAGGCTATTTTTCTTACCTTTCATTTTCTGTAAAAAACAACTTAGTCTTTTAAACTCACATTTTCTTCAGACTGATTTTATCCTTTTCCACTTGGCAAGTGTTGATTTTTTTCTGTGACTTTCCAATGGTAAATAAAAGGGAATTGAAATCAGCATGACCTCTTTTTATTTACTTATCTCTCTGGGCACTCCCATCATTGATAATATGTGCAGAAAAGTGCATAGGTCTGGGGTTATTGCTCCTGCAAAACCATGAGAAGAAGCTCACATATAGTTTAGTCTGACCTATTAAAATGGTGATGAATTTAAATTTTGTCTTTCTTAGAAAAAGAAAAGTGAACTTGACAAATCGGACAATTGATCTGATATCAACAAGATGAAATTCAAAAAGAACATGTGCAAAGC
Organism: Terrapene triunguis; assembly: GCF_002925995.2. NCBI lineage: Eukaryota > Metazoa > Chordata > Testudines > Emydidae > Terrapene > Terrapene triunguis. The sequence goes on from NW_020664447.1 coordinate 61,788,988, forward strand.
ACTTCACTTAGGAAAAATCAAACGCACAACTACAAAATGGGGAATAACTGGCTGAGTGGTAGTACAGCTGAAAAGTAACTGGGGTTATAGTGGATCACAAATTGAGTATGAGTCAACAACGTGATGTAGTTGTGAAAAAGGCTAATATCATTCTTGGGTGCATTAACAGAAATGTGGTATGTAAGACATGGGAGGTAATTGCCCCGCTCTACTCAGCCCTGGTGAAACCTCAGCTGGCGTACTGTGTCCAATTCTGGACACCACACTTTAGGAATGATGTGGATGAATTGGAAAGTCCAGAAGAGAGCAACAAAAATGATAAAAGTTTAGAAAATTTGGCCTATGAGGAAAGATTAAAAAAAAAAAAACAGGTATGTTTAGTCTTGAGAAAAGAAGACTCAGAGGGGACTTGATAACAGTCTTCAAATATGTTAAAGAGGATAGTGTTCTCCTTGTCCACTGGAGGTAGGACAAGAAGTAATGGGCTTAATCTGCAGCAAGGGAGATTTAGGTTAGATATTAGGAAAAACTTTCTAATTATAATGGTAGTTAAACTCTGGAATAGGTTTCCAAGGGAGGTTGTGGAATCCCCATCATTGGAAATTTTTAAGAACAGGTTGGACAAACCTGTCAGGGATGATCTAGGTTTACTTGGTCCTGCCTCAGTCAGTGCAGGGGGCTGGACTTGATGACTTCGCAAAGTCCCTTTTAGCCCTTCATTGGTATGATTCTATGAGTAGTTCAAATCTATCTAGTTGGGTCCAAATTGTCAGCCAACCTCCATTTTAGAGAGACAAAGTGGGTGAGGTAATATCTTTTATTGGACCAACTTCTGTGGGTGAGACAAGCTTTCGAGCTTATGCAGAGCTCTTCTTTCACCTGAAGAAGAGCTCTGTGTAAGCTCAAAAGTGTGTCTCTCTCCCACCAACAAAAGCTGGTCCAATAAAAAAATATTACCTCATGCACCTTGTCTCTCTCATATTCTGGGAACAACATAGCTATAAGAGCACTGCATACACCCTCCATTATAGGGATGTAGTAAATTTGAATGCAATCACTCACATGTGTACAATCTGTATTTATGCATGCAAATCGGGTGATTAGGTGCAAAATTACGTGATTTGAATATGTAATGCTAGAACTGAGCAAGTAATGTGCAACAAAAAAAGTATACTATTAATATTATTTTATTCACAAATTATCTTCAACCAGACTGGGAAATAGTATTTTTTATTCAAAATTATTTGTCTATTTCATAAACAAATAATTTTGGGTCTTGCAGATTGTGAACTGTTCATTTGTGAACTGTTCATTGTGAATATTTCAGTTTGAGTTGTTTAATTACATAAGTAAAATAGTATTGGTTCTGTTTTCTGTTTGGATACTCTGTATAACGAACCAACTCAGAACAAACTCTGAATTCTACAATCAAATCTACAATTTAAAAATTGCTGTCAGTGAATATTAACGCTTAAAATTCAATTTTTGTCAGTATTTGCACAAATAAAGCTTGAGTACTAGAATGTTCATGGAAAGTGAATAATAAAGAGTTGTAAACACAGCTGCATCAAAAATTGCTTTTGAATTCAAATATTCATTGATTTTTCCCCATTATTCATGCAACCCAATTGCCATTCAGTGTGTAGAAATATGTGGTTTGCATACAAAAGCAGCTGCATATGCAGAAAAAAAGAAGCAAAAAAGAAGCTAGCTGAAAACATTGTCCTTAGTGTCTCGGGGATTTTGAGTGGTATATGTAACACAGATACTCCTTGGCAAAGGGTCCCCTATTCTTTGCAAACAACTCTCGCCTCAAGCCTGACAAACTCACTACACCAAACACGTCTTGAAGGGTATTTTTAATCCATAAGGGTAACCAGTAAGGTGTCTACAGAAAGCCTCTAACCCATCAAGATTTATAATTATTGTGAGATGTTTGTACAGGTAATATTTAAGGAATAATGTGTTTATATTGAAAGTATGATTTATGGTTGTGGAGTAAAAGTTAGTCACCAAGGGATAATATGTCTTGCTGGTGTCCCACTCAAACAGGAGGAAGTTGTCATTCCATCCTGGTTAGCCAGTGATGTAATGCAAGCCTTGCTCCATCTCAAGACTACTAATGGAAAATTATCAGAAACAACTGCAAACAATCACAGATATTTGGAGGCAAAAATGGAACATTACAACAGAAAGGGGATCTCTGAATACAGATAAAAGACTGTTTCAGTATAACACAGAGGGGAACGGGCACTCTGTATACTTTCACTGAGGAAACACCTTGTGGGGGGGTGTCTCATGAATGTTTGGATCCTGGTTCCTGTAAAGTCAGTCAACTCAGCAACAGAGTGAACCTCGGGGGGGAAACTTACTTTATTAGATAGAAAAGGTAACTATTAAGGTGTACACCCTACTTTGTGTTTGTTTATTTTATTTTGCATTGTAATCATTTGTTTCCATTGCTCTCTCTTGTTTCTAGTTGAAGTTCTATTCTTTCTTAGATAAGCCTTATTTTATGTTAATACAAGTGGTGTGTGTGACAAAGGAGTGGTAGTTTAAGGTAAAACTGGTAAACTGGGGTATACTGTTCCTTTGGGGCAGAGACGTCCGGTATTTCTGTGAGTAGCCAGTGTCAGGGGATGGATATCAATGGGGAATGATTCAAAGGGGCTTAGGGACTGGGGTGCACATTTTGTTAACTTGCAAGGCAAAGACAGGCCTGGCATAGTCCCAGGAGAGTGCTTGAGTGGCTGAAAGGCTGGTGGTGTTAAGGAGTTCACACCCAGTTACCACAAGCAAGACTCCCTCATGCTGGATGCAGGGGGTAGCAAGGTGACTCACAATCCTAAGAACCCCAAGAACTGCCACAGTATACCAATCCCTCACTGGGCCTAAAGGGGTTAACAAGAGCCTGTGGGTGCAATCAGCCTCACCCCACTATACCTGCATAAGTGTCAAACCTGAAGGGAGGAGTTGAAAGGGCTGAATCTGGCTAAATTAGGCCCTGACCAGGAAGGCAAGCAGATCTCTGGCTCTCACTCCGAGAGAGAAACCTAGCTGGAGTCAGGGAGCTGAGCAGAACTACTGACAGATAGAATCTCTTGGAAGAAAGGTATATCTGCATCAGGGAAACAGACCCAGGAAGTTGCGAAAGAGTGTCAGGAAGGGAGTCTGCACACAACTCTATGGGCTGGTGAAGGGGCCTGAAAGGAACAGTAAGACTTCTGCTGACTCAGGGACTACTCGGTGAGGGAAGAGGAGAAAACTGTCCTGCAGCAGAACCAACTGGGTGGGAGAAAGTGCTACAAAGCTCTGAAGTGAGCCTGTGGAAGAGACTGAGGCTACGTCTTCACTACAGGGGGGGGTCGATTTAAGATACGCAAATTCAGCTACGCGAATAGCGTAGCTGAATTCGACGTATCGCAGCCGACTTACCCCGCTGTGAGGACGGCGGCAAAATCGACCTCTGCGGCTTCCCGTCGACGGCTCTTACTCCCACCTTCGCTGGTGGAGTAAGAGCGTCGATTCAGGGATCGATTGTCGCGTCCTGATGGGACGCGATAAATCGATCCCCGAGAGGTCGATTTCTACCAGCTGATTCAGGCGGGTAGTGTAGACCTAGCCTCAGAGAGAGGAAAGCTGATGATACATTGGGAGTCCAGGAAGAGGCTGAAGCAAAGGCCTAAGACAGGGCAAGGTAGGAAGGAGTCCAGGGAGGCAGCAAGGAGTCTATGTAGTCAGGCCTTGACTGCCTATTCAAGGGTCACTGGACCAGAGACCAATGGAGAGAGAGGACCTGGGTTCTCCTACCAGCCCACTGGGGAAGGTGGAGTGGACACCACACCTCCAACAAGGGGTAAAGGACTAGTAAGTCTGAACTTGGACCGAGGGTCCAATGTGAAGCTGCAGCACTATTAGTTGTTGGACTACTGGTTTACCACTAGGGGCTGAGTCTCAAGAAGAAGCAGACTACCAGAGGGCCAGAACGGCTGTCAGCAGGGGGTGCTAAAGGAGGAGAATCTGCCACACAAACCCCACCAAACCCAGCCACCGGAGGATGCATCAGCCAGTGAATCACATACTTACATGAATACTTTCTAAAGAACTACAGTATAGTATGGTGTAAAGTGGAGTAACCACATCTTAGGGACAATCAAATTAGAAGCATTCCCTCACACACAGACACAAGGGGGGGGGGGAGAGGGGGCTGGCTTAGTGCAAGACAAGCATATACCCAGAAAGGGCTTTGGGATCATCCCTGACTTTGAGCTCTTCTTCTCTCCCACATCTCCTGTGTCTGCAGATCTGTCTATCACACTTCTGCTACTCTACACATGTACCACCATGCTTCCTTTGGTTCATCGTCCTTTGTTGTGCTCTGTCTGGCTCAGAATGTCTGTTTCAGAAGGTAAACTTTTCAGGCACAGAGTGGTCTTATTGGTCTATAAAGCACCATGTACACCTATGGTGCTCTAGTAGTAGAATGAATAAATAAATAATTCCACCTCTGCTGCAGTGAATAGCCAAACCTTCATCTCCTTTCACATCTGCTACAGCAGCTCTCTTCTCCATGACCTCCACAAGTCCCAGATCTCAATACTCCAGCATGTAAAGAATTCTGCTGTCTGTCCCCTAACAAGTGCAAAGAAGCATGATCATGTTGCCTCATCCTGTGACAGCTCCACTGGTTCCCTATTCATTTCAGGAGTAAGTTAAAAATGGCCCTTCGTTGTTTGTAAAATCTAGCACAGACTGACTCCCATGGATCTTGTCTCTCTGTATTCCCCTCTCTGCTCTCTCCTCTTGACTAGCATCAACCTCTTCTCTGTTCCTTCCCCCAGTTTCAGCAATGTTGTTATAAGAGCCTTCTCTTCTATAGTTCCTGCTGTCTGGAACAAGCTTCTGATATCTCTGCCTCACAGACTCTCCATCTCATTTCAAATAATCACAACTAATACTTTTGTTTTCTCTCTTGCTTCTATCTCATTGTTTCTTTCTCCATCTGCTATTATTTATTTATCCCTGTAATTTAATTAACTTTTCAAAACATTTTTGACTAGTTTATATGAAAAACACTCTGTAAAATAAAATTGTATTGTGGCTAATTGTTTTGCACTATTGTTGGTTTCATTTTTCCAAGGTGTTATTTTGCAGCTAGTGTTTAAATATGCAAACCACTTCTGTGGCATGGGAAAAATCTGCAGAAAATGTTAGACCTTTGTTTATACTGTTCTTTCCAAAAGCAACATCTGCATTTATATAATACTTTTACACTCTGTGGATCTGTTATAACTTATAAATACAGCTAGAAAGTGTATAGATGTATTCAATATAGTGGAAAAGATTATTTCCCTCTCAAGAAAGTGTTATATATTAATGATGACTCATTACTAGGAAGTGAGGGGAGGACTGAGGACACCCCCTCAGGGAGACATGCCTCTTGTCTGGACTGCATTCATTAGAACATAGGTACAGACATACTAAATCACATCCTGTGTCCATCAAGTCAAGAATCCTGTCTCTAAAACATTGTCCAGCATTAGATGCTTCAGAGGACGATGCAAGAAATCTGCAGTAAAGAGACGTAGGATAGTCTGCCCCATGGGAATTTTATAACCTCGAATACTCTAATAATTAGAGATTGGCTTAAGCCCCGATTCGTGAGGTTTTAGATCTCTTCCAAAACTATTTTAGTATTTACTATTATAACTGTGAATATTCTTGTTGTTCATATAAATGACCAATCCCTTTCTGATTCTAGCTAAGTCCTTGTAATCAATGCCATTCTGTGACAATGAGTTCCACAGTCTAATTATGTGAAAAAGTATTACCCCTTTTCAATTTTGAATTTTCTACCTTTCAATTTAATGGAACGTTTCCTTGTTCTTGTATTATGGGATAGGGAGAATAGATGTTCCAGATCTGTCTTCTCTGTATCATGATTTTATATAATTTTATCATGTTCCCTCTTATTCATCTCCTCTCTGAGATAAACAACCCCAAGTTTTTTTTATCACTCTTCATATGACATCTTTTCTATGCCCTAATCATTCTTGTTGCCTGTCTCTGATCCCCTTATAATTCTGCAATATCTTTTTGAGATGGGGTGACCAGTACTAAACATAGTGTTCTGGGTTAGGACAAACCATTGATTTATATAATGGGCATTTCAATATTTTTATGTATTATTCAACACCCCATTCCTTATGTATCTCAGTATTTTGATTGCTTTTTTTGACGATAGCTGCACATTGTGTAGAAAGGTTTTCAGTGTCCATAGTGATGCTTTTCCTGGGTTAATACATTTAATTTAGAACTCAGTATGGTGTGAAAATAGTTCATAATATTCCCTCCAATGTGCATATCTTTGCATTTATCATTAATTTCATCTGCCACCCATTTACCTACTATAAGCGTGATCATTACTACTGCTATAAGCTTTGTCTTTGCTCACACATCCCCTTCCTACTCTTCATCATCTCACTCATTGTGTCTTCTCTAATATTTAAATTATAAGCTCTTAAAATAAGGGACCAGGTCTTAGTCTTTTGTGAAGCAACTAATACACCTTTAGCTGATACTAAATAAAAAATAATAATCAAGATAACTGACAAGATCAAAACTCAAATGCTGTCATCTTGTGACACGCTTGACTCTGATTATATGTTGCCCCCATCCCAGAAACCACTGATTGTAGGTAGTCCCTCATTCTTGGATGTGTGATTGGAAGGGATGCCTCACCTCAAGGCCCAACAGTGGCACCTTTTTATTCTGTTTGTAGTGCCTACACTGATTCTTAATGTCATACAAACACTTCTATGTATCTGTCCATCTAGACATGTACATGTCCCCCATAACAGTTTATGAGCACCTTCCAAATACTTAGGCCTGGTCTACACTAGGGGGGATGTCGATGTAAGATACTCAAGTTCAGCTACGGGAATACTGTAGCTGAAGTCGACATATCTTATTCCGACTTACCTCCCGTCCTCATGGCGCAGGATCGACGGCCACGGCTCCCCCGTCGACTCCGCTACTGCCGCTTGCTCCGGTGGAGTTCTGGAGTCGACAGGGAGCGCGTTCAGGGATCGATATATCACATCTTAATGAGACGTGATATATCGATTCCCGATAAATCGATCGCTACCCGCCGATACGGCAGGTAGTCTGGACGTACCCTTAGATAGAAAACAATAACAGTATTTCTGTCTTCTTTCCCAGCCTCCTTTCTCTCTGCCTATGGCACACATCCTCACTTCATACTCTGCTTCAGATCGGGGGTCTCCACATCTCCTTGACATGTGACCCCAAAGATCTATATTTTCACTTCTTGATCTTTCCTGACAGCAATTCTCCCCTCTCACACCCAGCAATTTCATTTATATATGGTAAGTGAAAAAATACAGCAGCACATCAATGTAACCTTTATAAGCCTATGCTGTGGTAAAAGGGATTGGAAAGCACTGGAGAACAAGAATGTGAGTACAGTAGAACCTCAGAGTTACGAATACCTCGGAAATGGAGGTTGTTCGTAATTCTGAAATGTTCGTAACTGAACAAAATGTTATGGTTGTTCTTTCAAAAGTTTACAACTCAACATTGACTTAATACAGCTTTGAAACTTTACTATGCAGAAGAAAAATGCTTTTAACCATCTTAATTTAAATGAAACAAGCACAGAAACAGTTTCCTTATCTTCTCAAATCATTTTATTTAAACTTTCCCTTTCTTTTTTTAGTAGTTTACATTTAACACAGTACTGAACTGTATTTGGGTTTTTTGGTTGTTTGTTTGTTTTTTGTCTCTGCAGCTGTCTGATTATGGTTCCAAATGAGGTGTGTGGTTGGCTGGTCAGTTTGTAACTCTGGTGTTGGTAACTCTGAAGTTATGAAGCTATGAAGGTGGATGGCAATGGGACCTGTTTCTTGCCACAACAAGGCAGTGCAGACTTCCAAACCTAAAACTCATGACTGAAATAATACTTAGAATGGACTCTCTGCCAAATGACAAAAGGGATTTAATGAGTTGTTTAAATACCTCAAATTGCTCCTAAAAAAACAATCAGCACCTCACCTCATTAAAAAAAAAAGTCAAATAGTCAGTGCAGTTTGAGATGCATGTACCATAATGAATACAGTTCTATCACTGTCCCACGGCCAAGCAACATACAGTAGGCCTGTCATTTGTTGATATGGCTCAGGATTATCAAGAGAATGGGTTTCAGGTTACAGTATCTTTGGGCACAATCCTGTAGCCTTTACCGATGTGAGAAGTCCCATTGACTTCAATGGGACAACTTACATGAATAACGACTAAAGAATCAAGCACTATTTCCACTTTTCCCATGGCTGCAGCACAGCTGCAGGGAAGGGGTGGAGTGTGGTCTATAAGTCTTGGGTAGCAAAGTCTGAATTCCATTCTTGCTCTCCCTAAACATGTTGCTTGCCATTTTACACATGATTTCCTTGGTTTTCATACACTTCCTACCTGTTTGCTAAATATTGTATTTGTGAGTTTTTAAAGTGGACAGGGAAAATCAGATTTCGACCCAAGATTCTTTTTAATAAAAACAATTTTAAAAATCTAATATTAATACAAATGTTCATTGTTTTTTAAAAATTTCAATAACGAGAATGTACTTATACCAATATGTAAAACCTCCCCTGAGGTATCTGCAAATCAAGCAGTGGGCTACTGTAATGGAATACAATTAGCCTGATTCATCTATCCTCACAGTTCAAAAATGAAATACCGAATAAAAAATAAACACATTAAAGCAACATTAAAAAGTAGATTTTTAAAAATCACTTTTAATTATGTAATTATGAGTATTCAGGTTTTCATAGTGTCTAGAAGCCTAAGTCATGGGCCAGGAACCCATTGTGGTAGGTGCTGTATGCTTTATTTGTAAGAGCAGAAAGGAGATGAATTAATTTTTAAATGATTTTTAATCTCACATTGTCTCTTAAACAATGGTGTTGCATATCCACACTTGTCATTAGGGCCTTACATAGCTGGATAGCAAAGACAATGCTTACTTTGATGTCATATGCATTTCCATGGCAACCTACTTATGTCATACACAGACTATGACCCAGAGGGACCGTGGATGGAAATGGTGTTTAGCAAGGTGCACCCAACAAAATTTCCCAGTTAACTGCTTAGATCATGAGAATTCTTATAATGACCCCATTCATTTAAACAATATTTAGTTGTAGGTAATGTGCGGTGTGTTTATGATCCAGCCAGATTCTTTACACCTGCCTCCCTAGGCATGCCCCAACACAGCTGAGGATTGCAGATCTCCAGGGAAGAAGAAAAGGGTGGAGTCCTACCAAATGACAGAACCTTCCACCACGAGGAGGTTTCAAGCCCTAACTTGTCAAATATGTGCAATTCACTAACATAAAGATAAAACCATAAGAACTAAAAAGATACAGGAAAGATGCTGCAACCCAATCATGGAAAGACCTTACACCAGTTGCTCCTTCATTAGACACATTCAGTTATCAAGAAGCGCTGCTTCCTCAGATAGCATAGAGATTTCTGCATTAAAAGAGAGAGATACACAAGTGACTGGGAATTTCTGCATCATTTCCCAATACTTACCTGTCACATAAACTTCCAGATAGCCCTTCAAGGAAAGATTAATTAATTGATTCATCAATTTGCCTTGGTTTCTGGTCCTTTTTAACTCAGCTTGACAAATGTCCATGCGAAGATCACACAGTTGGTAGTGTCCCTTGTGCCCCCATCCCTTCCACCCCCAAAACAGTAATGATCAAGGGGTACAACTATACATTGGGGAGGTGGGCAGGGGAGAAGTTGATGGGGGAAAAAAACTAAATTCCAGGCTACAACTGACATTTTTTTATGTCAAAATAAGAGTACATACAACACTTACCAAGTTACATTTCTTCAAAGGATGCTTCCTTCTGATGTAGAATAGGGAACAATCCTTCACTGAAGGAGGTGAAATAGAATAGATGCACTACGTGCCCTTTTTCACCTTTACACTGTAAGCTCTTCAAGGAAGGGATTTATATTTATTATATGTGTAGTGTGCAGTATCAAGGACATTAACAGCATTCAATAAGCAATAAATTACTGTAAAAATAAAGTATATGGTTTACCCCTGGCTGGAGCCCATGCCAGAGCTTGTTCCTTAGTTTTAGTTCCATAGGTTTTGCCCCTTCCTTAAAATTATTTTTAAATGTTTTTTTCTTTACAGAAAAGTAAAAGGAAGAACAAGTACTAGGAGCCAAGGCCTAGTATGTCAAGTTGATCAGATCAAAGGCAGCAGCAACATAAGCTCAGTCAGAGGCCTATAAATTCTAAGATCTATAATTCCAACAATAGGCCAGATACTCAGTCCTCCTGCCCCTGCTTCCTTCCCCACAAAAAGTGGCTGCCCTACCCCACCTGTACACCAGTCTAAACATGTTGAATAAAAATTCAGGCTGAGGCATGATTTTTCTCCTTCACTCTACAACATACTTAGTGAAAGACAGAATCATAGAAATGTAGGACTGGAAGAGACCTTGAGAGGTCATCAAGTCCAGCTCCCTGCACTGTGGAAGGATCATGTGGGACTGTGTCAAAAAAATTATTAAAATCAAGATATATCACATCTACTGCTTCCCCCCATCCACTAGGCCAATAACTTTGTCAAAGAAGGAAATTAGGTTGGTTTGGCATAATTTGTTCTTGAGAAATCCATACTGGCTATTCCATATAATCTCATTGTCCTCTAGGTGCTTACAAATTGATTAATAATTTGTTCCAGTATCTTTCCAGTATCAGAGTTAGGCTGACTGATCTATAATTCCCAGGGTCCTTTTTCTTCCCCTTTTTAAAGACAGGTACTATGTTTGCCCTTCTCTTGTCTTCTGGGACCTTCCCTGTCCTCCAGGAGTTCTCAAAGATAATTGCTCATGAACTCTTAAGGCCAGAAGGGACCATTGTGATCATCAGGTCTGATCTCTGCACATCATAAGCCACAGAACCTCACCTATCCACTCCTGTACTAGACCCATGACCTCTAGCTGAAGTACCGATGTCCTCAAATCATGATCTAAAGAGTTTAAGTTACAAACTCCACCATTTACTCTGGTTCAAACCAGCAAGTGACCTGTGCCCCACACTGCAGAGGAAGGCGAAAACCCCGCAGGGTCTCTGCCAATCTGACCTGGGGGAAAATTCCTCTCCAACTCCAAATATGGCAGTCAATTAGATCCTGAGCATGTTGGCAAGATCCATCAGCCAGAAACCTAGGAAAGAATTCACTGTAGTTACTCATAGCCCTCCCCATCTAGTGCCCCACCTGTAGCCATTGGAGATATTTGCTACTAGCAGTCACTGATAAGCCACCTTATCAAGCTCAGCCTTGAAACCAGTTAGCTTTTTTGCCCCCACTGCTCCCCTTGGAAGGCTGTTCCAGAACTTCACGCCTCTGATGGTTAGAAACCTTTGTCTAATTTCAAGCCTAAACTTGTTGATGGCCAGTTTATATCCATTTGTTCTTGTGTCAACATTGGCCCTTAACTTAAGTAACTCCTCTCCCTCCCTGATGTCTATCCCTCTGATGTATTTATAGAGAGCAATCATATCTCCTTCTCAGCCTTTGGTTAGGCTAAACAAGCCAAGCTTCTTAAGCCTCCTCTTATAAGGTAGGTTCTCCATTCCTCTGATCATCCTAGTACACCTTCTCTGCACCTGTTCCAGTTTGAATTCATCTTTCTGAAACATAAGAGCCTACCACTGCACATAGTATTCCAGAGGAGGTCTCACCAGTGCCTGTATAATGGTACTAACACTTCCCTATCTCTACTGGAAATACCTCGACTGATTCATCCTAGGATTGCATTAGCCTTTATCACAGCTGCATCACATCAGTGGCTCATAGTCATCCTGTGATCAACCAATATACCCAGGTCTTTCTCCTCCTCTGTTGCCTCCTGCTGATATATCCCTACCCCATTTTATAGCAAAAATTCTTTTTGTTAGTCCCTAAATGCATGACCTTACACTTTGCAGCATTACATTTCATCCTATTTCTATTACTCCAGTTTCAAGGTCATCCAAATCTTCTTGCATGATATTCCAGTCCTCCTCTGTATTGGCAACCTACCTCCCAACTTTGTGTCATCTGCAAATTTTATTACCTCACACCCACTTTTTGTGCCAAGATCATTAACAAAAATGTTAAATAAGATTGGTCCCAAGACAGTTCCCTGCGGAACTCCACTAGTAACTTCCCTCCAGGCTGACAGTTCATCTGTCAGTATGACCCATTGTAGTCTCCCTTTTAACCAGATCTTTACTCACTTTTCAATTCTCATATTAATCCCTATCTTCTCCAATTTAATAAATAATTTCCCATGTACTGTATCTAATGCCTTTCTGGAATCCAGGTATATTAGATCTACGGCATTTCCTTTGTTTAGAAAATCTGTTATCTTTTCAAAGAATAGGGTGACCAGACAGCAAATGTAAAAAATCGGGACGGGGGTAGGGGGTAATAGGAGCCTATATAAGAAAAAGACCCAAAAATAGGGACTGTCCCTATAAAATCGGGACATCTAGTCACCCTATCAAAGAAAGAAATCAGGGTTGGTCTGTGGCAATCTACCTTTTGTAAAACCTTGTTGTATTTTATCCCAATTATTGTTAACCTCTATGTCCTTAACTACTTTCTCTTTCAAAATTTGTTCTAAAACCTTGTGTGCAATTGAGGTCAAACTAATGGGCCTGAAGTTTCCTGGATTACTTTTTTCCCTCCTTTCTTACAACCCCCAAATTTATGGATTCATTTAAAAATCCTTGATAGTGGGCTTGCAATTTTATGTGCCAGTTCCTTTAATATTCCTGGATGGAGATTATCCGGGTCCCTTGATTTGGTCCCATTAAGCTGTTTGAATTTGACTTCCACCTCAGATGTGGTAATTTCTACTTCCATTTCCTCATTCCCATTAGCCACCCTGCCACTATCCCAAAGCTCCTCACTACCCTTATTAAAAACTGAAGCAAGGTATTCATTTAGGTGTTGGGCCATGCCTAGATTATCTTTAATCTCAACCCCATCCTCAATGCTTAGCAGTTCCACTCTTTTTCGTTTTCTTTTTATTTATATGGTTAAAGAACCTTTTACTATTGATTTGAATTTCCTTCGCAAAGTCCATCTCTGCTTGGCTTTTGTCTATACTGTAGCGTTTCAGTATAGACAGTACCTATGCCAACAGGAGGGATTCTCCCATTGGCACAGGTAATCCACCTCCCCAAGAGGCAGTAGTTAGGTTGACGAAAGAATTTTTCATACCCCGACCAACATTGTTACAGCAACACAATTGTCTAGTGTAGATCAGACCTTTCTTACTGCCAAGCATTAGCTTTCCTTGCTGATCCATCCCTTCTTCCATTCCCTGCAGGCTTTCTGCTTTCTCTTAGGCCTGGTTTACAGTAGGAAATTAGGTCGGTTTAACTACATTGGTCAGGGTGTGAAAAATTCACACCCCTGAGGGGTATAGTTAAGCCAACCTAAGTCCCCGTGTAGACAGCGCTAGGTCGACGGAAGAATATCTCTATCAACCTAGGTACTGCCTCTCGGGGAGGTGGATTACATACATTGCCAGGAGACTCCTGCCTGTCAGCATAGGTACTGTCTACACTGAAGTACTACAGTGACACAGCTGTGCCACTGTAGCATTTTAAGTGTAGACGAGCCCTTAATAACTGCTTAAGATGCTTGTTCATCCAGTTTGGTCTGCAAACCTTGCCTAAGAATTTTTCCCCCTTGCTTGGGATACAGGGTTCAGATATGTTCTGCAATTTTGATTTAAAGTAATCTCAAGCCTTCTCCACATTCAGATTCTTCAGTGCTTCAGTCCAGTCCACTTCCCTAACTACTTCCCGTAATTTTTTAAAGTTTGCCCTTTTGAAATCAAGGATTCCTCGTTGCAGACCTATTCAGTATTTTTCAAGGTATTGAAGTTAGGCTGACTGGTCCATAATTCCCCATGTCCTTTTTCTTCCCCTTTTTAGAGATAGGTACTATATTTGCCCTTCTTTAGTCTTCTCAGACCTCACCTGTCCTCCAGGAGCTCTCAACAATAATTGCTAACAGTTCTGAGATTACTTCAGCTAGTATGCTAGGATGAATTTCATCAGGCTCTGCCCACTTGAATATATCTAATTTATCCAAATATATTTGAATCTGTTCTTTTCCTATTTTGGCTTGCATTCCTTCGCCCTTTGTTAACATTAATTGTGTTGAGATGAGAGTGCCTTAGACAGATTTTGATCATAACAATTTAAAGCAGCCCTCCTGCCTTTGATTTGAATGTACTAAGCTCTTACTGCAGCCAAAGGGAGAGCTCCTATCCTCTGACACATACACACGCTATCCTTCACCCCAGTCCTTGGTGTATTGCATCAGCAAGAACTGCAGCAGGCTCTAGCCTTGAAACCATTTGCATGAAGGACACTGGAAGGAAGCAAACAGCCTGGCATTGTAAAGCAGTGCAAGCATTTCAGACTTTTGTGGTTATTACACAGGTTTCCTTATTCCTACCCAGGAGGGAAGGGGGATCAGTAGTTGGAGCAGTAATCAAAGGACACAGTACCTGACCTTGGCTAAATCACTTAGATTACCCCTGTGGAAAATGGGTAAACTAACACAGAGTGGGTATACCCTTGCTTCCTTGGTGTTGCGATCCTTAATTAGTATTAGTTAAAGCATTGAGAACAGTGCATGAAAGGGCCTTGCGTATAGCTGGGCAAAATATTAGTATTACCTCAGTGAGAAGCCTCTATGCTGGCCCCTAAACCCCATTGGGGTCACCCTCCTCATGGCATTTGGGCTTCAGTACTCCAAGACCAGAGGTAGTACACACACTAAACTAGAAGGCAGCTGGCACAGTCAAAGTCAGGCTGCTTAAGTGGTTGTTTGCCCAAAAAGACTGAGGAAATACTGCCCTAAGCTTCCACCATGGCTGCTTTCTCTGCACATTCCTCCTGTGATTCTGATTATTACCCAGCGTGCAGATAACCCTGAGTCAAGGCTTTGGAATGAGCGTAGCTGCCAGGAGCTGCATGCTCTGAGTGGAGAGTTACAGTTTAAGCCAAGGTGAAGCTCTTTCCCTCCAGCCAGCTGTACCCTGCCTTCCTCTGCTTCATATAGCCACCCCTTCACCTACTTGCAGAAAAGGAGATTTAAACTCCTTCATTCCAAAGAGCACACACAGGGATCAGTCCCATTGAGAATCTCTCAACCTAACAGTAATCCTGAGGAGTTTAGCCTCTACTAATAAATCCCATCCCCATCCCCTACCAATCTGCTTCCATGCAAATCCACTTGTAGGTTACTTGAACAATAGCAAAACTGTAATCAGCCCTCCCCTCTGGCAGCCTGCAGGGAGGGAGGGGAGGAGGATGATGACAGTGGGGAATTCTGCTCGGCTCTTTGAAGCTGCACAGACATGTTTCACATCCCCCATTCCAATCCTTTCTGCGGGGGGGGGGGGGGGGTGTCACATGACTGTCTAGTCCGGGGCCCAGTCAACTGGAGTTAATTCCATCTGTGTTCACATGCCATGGCATTCCAGTGCCGCCTCTCCCAGGGTTTTGCCTCTGCAAAGCAGCCAAGAACAGAGCTGCTGCTGCAGCAAGAAACTGGGGTGGGGTTTCCAGCCTGAACCTTTATTCACAGCGGAGCTAAACAAAGCAAAGTTCCTTTCTCTTTAGCAAGAAAATAAACCAGCCTTTGAGTTAGCCAATCCCTCTAACAGCTCCAGGTATTTACTCACAGAATGTTCATAGCTGGGGAAAACACAGCTTTTGCTCTAGCTCTCTTTAAGTGAGGGAAACAGGGAAAAAACAGATCAGAACAGGGAAGGAATAGTTATTTTCCTTCCAAGAAACCATTCTTCACCTAACAGAGAGAGTAGCAGCAAACAACTTTTTGAGCTTTCTTGGTGAAAGGGCATAAAACCAACAGAGAATGTGTTTTAGCTACATTTGGCTTGAAGAGGAAGGGGGAAGGGTTCTGATCTGATACCAACTCAGCTGAAATGTAAGAAGCCTGACCCTCCTCACCCTTACCCCTACCCCCACCTCCTTCAAATAACCTTAGAAGGGCGCAATGGGAAGGCAATCCACACAGCAGCAGGAGGAATGCAATATCACCCAGTCAGCAGGCTCTGTGTGTGTATAAGACACTCACATTTCTTTGGCTGCTGCAGCCACCATCAGCAAAAGAAAGAAATCAAACAAGCTCCATTTCAAAAAGGCAGGAAGCTAGCTGGACTGTACAATATACTTACCTTTAAACTAGCTGCCCCCATGTAATTTAGCCTGTTCAACCTGTCTGAAAATCATCTTGGACAGGCTTGTAGCAAGAGTCCCCCTCTACACCACCTCCTCCACTTATCTAACTGATCCCCTTTGCTTTTCTCTCTCTGTGGGCAGGTTGTTTTTGTTTTTAATTCCGTGGATGGCTGACAGGGCGTGGTGGGTTTGCTATCAGAAATTTTAAATAACATATAATCTCTTATTATTCTTTTAATGGGGGTAAAAAAACATGTTCACCAAGAGAGAGTTTGATTCCTGCAAAATCCTTCTTGGAGGGTAAGGAATGTGGTTTTAGGCTGTACTGTAACATTCTCATGTCAAACACGTGTAGAGAAAGACACTTTCCTCTGAGAAGAATAGTTGTGAAACAGCCTCACTATAGACATGCATTTTTAATTTTAAAGACAAACAGAGAAAAAATCATGTCTGCAATTGTTTTCATATTACAATGCAGACAGATCCATTCCCTCCAAATGTTCTTTTTATTAGCAATTCCAAATGCAAGGGTTGAATTATAGAATGAAATCTCATTATAAAATGTCCAAAAGACCTTGAAAACAATCCCAATATCCTTATGCAATTTATACCAACACTGATAATATTTTAAAATATGTATTTTCCCTTTTATTTTGGAGGGTTTAGTCACATCCTCTCCTCCTCCAGGGAATGAATATTAGGGAATATGTGCAGTGTTTTTTGGTAGAAGGTGCATGCTGTAATGGGTTGTGATGGCTGAAAGCCAAGGGGGAAGCTGTTCTACTTCAAGAATAGCCTTATAAGAGTCAGCATTACATTGACAGTTCAATAGTCTACTGAAAATTTACAGGATGTGTCACTTTGGCACAGAGAGAGGCTGCTAAGGCACAACATAAACCAACCTACTAGGAATGGAGAATGGCTGCATACCAGCAAAAAGAAAATGGCAAGAACTGCAAACCAACCACTACATAGTAGTACGGTTGTGAATCTCAGATCTCCAAAGAGACAAAGCCCTTTCCTGGAGGTGAAGAAAAATTCTGCTTAGTTATAAGACATCTAAAGAAGTAAAGACAACCTCTATCCAATGACTACTACACGTTTTCAAAGGTATGTTGGCAGCCAGTCTGAGTTTAAAGAGACTGTCATTTCAAAACAAAGGCACACATGACCAGTTTGGGGCTAAAATGTTGAGTGAAGCTGGGATCATGTTTGTGTGCATAACACTGCTAAAAAAAAATCACCACAAAGATAAAAAAGATTTGTTTTAAATAAGACTTGCCAAGGTTGCTAAGATCACAGCTCCTAATCAAACTGTGCAACATTTTCAACATATAGAACCCATCCCCTTTGCTACAATTGTGTTAAGTTTTGTTCAAACATTTAAATCTCTAGCTAAGAAAGAGCTACCAAGTTTTTAAAAAATATCCCCGGCCATGCTTATTCTGCCCCATTTCTTAGCAACTAAAGGTCCAAAGCTGCTTAAGGAAATGGCCAAAATAACCTATTCTTGAAAAGCTGTTTGCAAAAAAGTTTAAATATTTCCCCCTTTAAATAAAAAAAGAGATAAGAAAAATGAAAACCTGGAGAAATAAATGAGTACATAATATTATGAATAAACCCTAATCTTTGCTGAAATTTGTAACTGACAAATCCTAAGGGGAAAATGACACTAAAAATATATATAAATCAACTGAATCTCTGTAACTGAAACCCCCAAAAAAGATTACAGCTTGTTTGTCAGCTGTGGACATCTTCAAAAAGAAAAAAGCTGATGGAGTGGGATCAAAGAAACGCTGGCTGATATGCCCAGACTGGCTGCTTAATGGGTCACAGTAAAAGAAAAGGTCATATGGTTACAAAAAAAACCCTCCATACAACAAATGCCTTCTAGCTATGGTTAACTTTAATTAACTGCAGTATTACAATTCAATTCAAGCTTATTTTCCATACATGTCAACTGTCTCTCACCTAAAAATCAGATTGGCAGTCCTTGAAAACTGATTGTTATTTTAAAAAATACTAAATAACAACAAAAGCTTTTGGAGAATACTTAGCTATAGTTCCTTTCAATTACCTAAATCCACCAAAACAGAGCTTTCTATAATTAATGACTGATTGCAGTATTACAAAGATTGCTCTA
This sequence comes from Terrapene triunguis, assembly GCF_002925995.2. NCBI lineage: Eukaryota > Metazoa > Chordata > Testudines > Emydidae > Terrapene > Terrapene triunguis. The sequence continues at coordinate 61,807,454 of NW_020664447.1, forward strand.
CTTATATATTCATTTAAATCAGCATATTCAAGTTTTTATGACATGGTTAAATGCTGAATCGCCAGCAGTGTTTTCTGTTTTAATGGTGGTTACAATCCACACATTACTATGACTTTATTCTTATTACGTGTTAAACTGAAACTTCATGCATTTGCAGTAGGTAAAGACCTTGTTGGATAGTTAATAAAACATCATTTTAATCCCGCTATCTCTGACTGGGGAATAAAATCCTATGTGGTAGCTCCATGTTCAAAAATATACACTTAAAAATACTATCAATATAAATCCACACTTTTTAAAAATGTGTAGTTTGTATTCAATAATTAACTCAGAACCTTCTGTTGTGCATTATTAGCCCAAGTTAATTACCTCAGAGGAATAAGTTATGAGATTCATAAGCAACAATACAACAGTTGGCAGAAGATTAAAAAAATACAAGGTCATTTTCTTAAAACATGAGTATAATCATACCAAGGGATGGGTCTCAAAGCAGGTAGGAAAGGAAACCACAAAGTACCTGTAGCTACAAAAAAGATTAAGGTTGCATAATGCACACAAAAAGACCATAGACTTAAGGCTTCCACCATTTCATTTATCACTTCTACCAGGAATAGAAACCAAGTTTATTATTAGCAGCAACCAGATACAAGGCCAAATGCCAACTAGACTTTTAAAAGTGCCTCTTCATATCATAAGTGTTTTTTTACAGGGTCCCCAATGTTCAATGATACCCGCTGCTCACAACCTATGACACAATGCCCTAGGGACACCTCTCTGTTCTGTTAATGATACTGCAAAGGGACTTATGCTGATGTTTTTGTTTAAGGTTTTCTATCCTTCCTCCCATTTGCCTCACAAAGAGGACAAAGTTCACACTAGGTTTGTTTGCATTTTCTAGCCAGTAAGAGGCCTATGTATTTACTTTGTCTGTTGACCACCTAATAGGTATTCCAATGCCCCACCCCCTCATCTCCAGAAAATGCAAATGTCACTTAAAAAAGTTAATAAGATGAACAATCACATTTGCCCATTGCCAGTAAGAATAGATTTTAATGCAGTGCAGTTACTAATCATTCTCCACCTGAGGGGAGGAGGGGACATCACAAACCCTGAACTGCCTACCAACTTAGTTTTCATCAAATGTTCATCAAAACAAAATAAAAATCCAGTTAACAGAGGCATTAGCTATACTCAAGTGCAGCACAAACTGCATAAATTGTTAGCTGTCCTTTTTGTGCTGAGCTCAATTACATAGTTGTGTATTATCCAGAGTCCATTATCATTGCCAAGCTTCAATGAACACTTTTTAAATTGACTAAAGTTATTAGCCACAATGCTGGACTTTTGCATAAAAGAGGGTTGAATTTTTCTAAGATTTCAGTCCTTGTTAAATTGTACATGCAAAGGATGCATGTAGTGTAAAAAACACGTTGCAGCTGGAAAGCTTTAGGGGGGAAATGAGATGCAGAAACAGTAAACAGAAAATGCTTAGTCAGCAACTGTTACTGCAACATTAAAGGTGAAATGTAAATAGGCACAGAGCCAAGATCTAGATAGGTTTGATAACATCATCATACATATATGCAAGTGTGTGTACAAATGCCACAATTATCAGAATGAATGCAAGCTTTTGGATTAACAGACATTTTAAAAGGCAACATGTTTTGCATCTGTTGCCCAAGCTCTGAGAAAAATAAAACTTGCTACTCAAGAAGTATTAATATCAATTGAATTTATTACAATTTACTAAGCTCCAAGGCACATTACAGTGTTCTGTTAACTACAGAAATGTATAAAGGACAAACAGAGCATGTTTTCCATGTACAGCATTTTGCTCTACTGTTCAAAAGCATCCGTGCATCAATAAAGCAAAAACAAAAAACACATGAAGATTAAAAACGTTCAGATCAATAGAAACAAACTGAAACATTTTCCTTACAAACTTGCAACAAAAAACATCCCCCAAACCACCCCCACCGTTTGCAAACAAAAAACAAACAAACAAAAAAATAAAGTGAAAGACTAACACTCAGGGCTCGTAAAACATAAGCTGTCACCATTTTTGTAGCAATTTTTTTTAGGCATCAACACTGGCCTTGGCAAAAAAATTTTTTTTTTTTGTATTTTTTGTGTTTTTTCTTTTTTCAAGAAGTGCATACATTTACAAAAATACACACCAGCAGCAGGTAATCGCTAAGGGCTATTAACTTTGTACCTAGCCAACACACTGCCAAAGAAATGAGAACAGGTATTATGTAGTAACCAAACAATAGTATATTCTGTTTAACAAAAACCAGCTCTATCCTTCAAATGAAGAAGAGTACATACCTTTGTTTCAAAATATAGAAACATACGACGAAAATAATGTCTATACATAAGACTAACTTTTGCAGTTTGTTATATTCACAATTCTACATCTTCAGGAAGCTGAAGGAGTTTGATTTCCTATCTTTAAGGGTCTCTCTCCTTTTTCACTTTAACGTCCCCAGCTAAAATGGTAGCGATCTCGCCCTGCATAAATGCCCAAGGCACATTGGAACCTACTAGGGGGCATTTCTCTCCACTTGGGCAATAGACCTCGCCAGTTGCCCCTTGGGCCTTGATGCTCTCTCTGGAACAAGGGAAGCAGAACTTGTGGCTGGGCACAGATGGGCACTGAACAAAGTGGGTGTCCTCCAAGCGTTCGTGGCAAATGGTGCAGCACAGGGGCCCGCTATTGGCCATGGGGGAATCTGGAATGTTTTGGGGGTGCACTTGGTCCATACCAGGGTGGGAATTGGGGGGAGGCGGGGCCACCTGCAGGTTCATGTCCCCGTTGCGGGAAGCCAAGCGACGCTGGCCCGGCACCGAGGCCGGGGACACCGGGCTGCTGCTATTCCTGCGGGTGGAAGTGGTGGAGTGAACCGAGCTGCCATCCTTGGGCGAGTGGGCATTGCCCAGTGTGTCGGCCACCGACATGAGCGCGGCCATGGGGGACTGTCCGTTTTGAGGGGCCGACTCGGGCGGGGTGGTCCGGTTGGAGTGAGGCCCCAGAGGCGGCGGGGGTGGGGGTGGGGGACCCCCTCCGTGCACCGCCCCGAAGCCCCCAGCCGACATGGTGAGTTTAAGTGCTTCGCTCTGGCTGGCCATCCACTGCTGCCGCTGCTGCTCGTCACTCAGCTTCAGGGCCCCCTCGGCCGAGTCAGAGGGCTCCGGGGACGCCTTCCTTTTGCGCATTCCCCCGCCGCCACCGCCTCCCCCGGGGCCCCTGGAAGCGGCCCCGGCCCCCTGCGCCCCGCCGACTCCGGCTCCCCCCCGGGGCAGGCTCACCAGGGCAGTGGGGAGCATGGGGCAGCTAGCGTCCAGGTAGGGCTGGGGCAGCATGTCCGCGCCCACCAGCTCCTTGAAGAAACGCACAGACTCAGGGAGCAGGTCGCCCAGGAGCCGCCAGTCGCCGGAGCCGTGTTTCTTCTCGTACTCCAGGTACTTGAAGCCGGAGGAGAGGCCGCGGCCAAAGTCCTTCATGCAGTCCTGGTACATCTGCTTGGCCACCCCCGAGGCGCTGGAGAAGACAGTGCCTGAGCCGCTCGGGTACTCAATGAAGAGCTTCAGCTCATAGTCCATGCCGGGCTTAGAGACTGCATCGAAGGCGAAGACACGGCCGAGAAGTGCATGGTCCTTCTTAAAGCGGACCTCGTAGGGGGTGCAGCCGGCCAGGGTAAGCAGCGTGTCCCGCACGATCTTGGGCTTGCTGGCCCACTCCTCGGCCCGGTTCCGCAGACTCTCGCTCAACTCGGCCAGCGCCTCCGCGTTGCGCTGCTTCTCCTTTAGCTCCCGCTCCTGATCGCTGCTGGACACCGAACCTGGTCGCTTGCCGCAGGCCTCGGAGGACGAGCCGCTGCCACCCACACCGCCACATGTGCCCCCTTGGGAAGAGGCGGAGGAAGCTGGGGGTCCCCCGCCGCGGCCGCTCAGCCCCCCGTGCGGCGGAGGTAGCGCCACGCCAGAAGCTGTGGGGCCGTTGAGTAAAGTCTGTGGAAGCAGGTTGGGCGGCACGTTCATTTGGGCCCCGCCAGCCCCCGGGGGGAGGCCGGGCACGAGGCCCCCGTGTGCCCCGCGGCGGGAGGAGGAGGAAGAGGATGATGAGTTGGGGCTCTGGCGGTTCAACTCCGGGGGGCCGTCCTCAGGCGGCTTAGGGAAACCATTGGGGCCGCCCAGCCCGTTGGGCAGGCGGGCAGCGTGGCTGCTGCCCAGGCTTCCCGGGGGCGGCGGATATTCAAAGCGGCTGCGCTGCTCAGCTGCACTGAGTCCGTAGCGGTCCAGGCTGGACTGGGGAAGCCCGGCAGAAGCTGCTTTGGAGGAGGCGTCCACATGGTTGAGCTGCTGTTGGGCCGCCGCGGCCGCTTCTTTGGCTGAGAGCGGCACAGCCTTGACCCCGACAGGAGGCGGGGGGCCTGGAGAACGGCCGTCCTGGAAGCAACCATGCGCCCTCTTCAGCTGCCGAGCCGTCTCGATCACAAATTCTATGCGGTCGGCACCCTCGTAGTTCACGCAGCCCCGGCACACGGGCTCAGTGAAGTCCCAGATCATGGCCCAGGGCATGCGGGGTAGGTCGCACAGGTAGCATGACTGTCTCCGAGACGAGGACACCTGCGCAGCGGACATGGTGGAGCTGGCTGCTGGAGCTGCCTGCTGTTGCGGAAGGGGTGGGGGTGGGAGAGGGGTATAGCTGCGTCTACCACCCCCTACTGGTACTGAAGAGGGGGGCTCTCAGACCTGGTGCTATTGCCCCTTTGGGCAGGGGTCGCCTAGCTTTTCACTCACTGTGGCTGCTGGACGGGGCTTCTTCTACCTGGTGCTGACACTGTTGCCCCTGGGGTGTGTGGGGGGGTTCGCTTTTACTGTTCCGATGGGGGTGGGGGTCGCCTTCTAGCCGCTTCTGTTTCCCTGCGTTGTCTTGCTCTCTGCTGCTCCTCCTCCCGGAGAGGAGGGAGGTGCACGGTGGAAGATGGGGGTCCCCTTTCTATTCGCAGCTGATGCCTTACGAGCTCGAACTCAGCTACCTGCTGATCCGCTGGTTAGAGAGGGGACCACAAGGAGCTGTTTGGTCCCGGGAGCCCTGGCGACTTTCCCGAGCGCTAGGCGCATAAGATGAGGGAGCAGCCCGAGGGCAGCGGCGGCGGCGACTCCTCACGGCGGCAGCAGCATGGCGAGCGGCGCCGCCTGCTCCACACTCACATCCTCGATCGCTCCTCGGAATTCGAATTTGGAATCCTGAGTGTCACTGTGTGCTACTCTGCGTTCCAAACCCGGCTCTGCCCCTCCTCCCCCTGCTCTCCCCCCTCTTTTCCTCCCTCCTTCTCTCTCCCCAGCTCGGATGCCACCTGGGTGGAGCCCTCACGTCACCGCCATGCTCTCTCCTCTTCCCCCTCCCTCTCGCCCCCTCCCCCCTCTGCAGTTCCCCTTTCGAGCACTGACCAGCTTCTTTCCCCTCCCCCCACTTCCTCTGTCTATGGACCTGGAGCCCACTTGTTGCTCTGAAATTGCGCATGCTCGACATTCTGCCCGTTTCCTCCCTTCTTGTGTGTACAACAGCTGAAGCGATGCAAGTTACCGCTGGAAATGAAAGGGAGAGACATACCAAGGGCTATGTTTGGAAACTTAAACACAAGATCGCTCCCTCTCCCTCCTCCCCACCCCTCATGGCAGCGTCTCCAAAACGAAAGCGCAGCCAGGAAGCACATGCAGAATAATACTTTTTTTTTCCTGGCTGGGCTTTCTAAATTCAAATGTCTCGTTTGCAGGAGTTTAGCTACAAATCGCTCCATTTAGCCTCCCTGGCAATTGCAGCTTCCTGCCACCAAGTCTTTCGGTGGGTTTTACATGCACTCCGGCTGCTAAAGCAAACGTGCAAGGTTCCCAAACTAACCATGTTTGCAATCTATCTGATTTCGTTTTTTCAATGATTCTACTGACAGAATGACATAATTTCAATAATCCCATGAATACATTAGGAGATCTTCCACTTTTGTTGTGTGTAAACGATCCCTATTTGGTGAGTGTTTAAGATTGAACTGAGAAACATCGCGCTGTGCATTGCGCAGGGGTGTAAGAGAGGCCAAGCAGGTGCGTAATCGGTGTGATATCATCTCACTAATGCTAAGGGACATAGGATTTCCCCAGTGCTGTGAGAATTCAAGGCTTTCGTTTTTCTTTTAAATAGCCTTTATACGTTTGCATTCTAAGCGTAATATTCAAAGCAGCCTACGTTAATGCAAATTAGTTGTGGGTTCGTTTGACTAATAGAAAACAACTTTTACTTTCTAAACTGCGATTCTGAACCTTGAACGTTCCCCTCCCCCTCCCCCTCCCTGTTGTGCACGTCAGTGCCCATGCTCAGAAGGAGGGGCTGTGGATAACCCATTTTTATTCTCACTGCAGTCAGTTTCTGTTTTTGCAAACAATGAAAGTGCTGTCCACTCCCAAAGAATAATAAACGTTCACTGTTGGGACTCGATTACTAAGAAACTTGCAAGTATTCCTCTGCATACTGCAAACAACATTGCGTCACTCACTCATATTCCAGCTCATACAATGTAACTAGCTACCCAGTGTGAGTCAAGATTCACAAGGGAAAATATTGTTACACTCAGTGAAGCTGTAGGATATTACAGCTGGTTATGTTGGATAACTTATTCCTTTATATTAATATTTATTCAACTCTCTCCTTTATTGAGCAAAAACATTGAAAAAAATTGCCATTTGATTTTTCTCTCTGTCCTGTAAAGGCAGTTCTGATTTCCATGGCATAGTGCCACTTTTCCCTTATATACACAGGCATATATACAGCATTAGCAATTTACCGCTTTATATGTTGATTATAACAATAGCTATATAAAATCAATCAATTTATATTGTACTCTGCTCATATTTCACACTTTGGTGATGTTATTTCTTCAAATAAATATATTCCCTTCAAATCACCAATACTTCTCAATTCACTGTCTAATTGTTTAAAACATCTCAATATGTCTGCAGATAATCTATAAAGAAGGCAAAGTTAATTTGGTAATTATATGATCTTATTTTTAAGAGAAGGCTTGAAGAAATGCACACTATAAAAAGTTAAAGAAGTGGCAGGAGCAGATAAAATACAATAAGAGAATAAATTCTGACAAAGTGACTTTATTTTTTAAAAGGGGAAAGCTTACAGAGGCACCAGATAGAGATAAAAGTCCTTGAATTATCTGAGTCTCCTCTATGCAAATTTTCTGAAGGAGATGATCTCAAGGGAAAGTGGATTTCACACTTAGGAATTTCATACCTAAATTGTGGACAAGATAAAGGCTTCACAGAAGCAAGATTCAAGCAAGACAGCTGGAAAGCTAAAGTGAAAGTCTGCTTACAGCAATAGTGATTTAGTGAAGGCTGTAGGATTTCTACATTAATATAACTTTACGTGACTAAACAAGTGTGTTCTCTCTGATTCATACTAGAAGGTCAGCTCTTCTCCTATCCTTTTTACTGCTGTATGTTGATCTTCATATGAGGAGAACTGGGCTATGGGAAAAGGTCACCTCCGCCCTTAAAAACTCAAATTGAGAGAGCTGAAGTTTTCCCCTTCATCTTGAGTGTCTGGGAATGCAGAACTCTAGGATATCCTGACTGTATTTCATTCCCAAGGTTATACATACTCAACAAATGACAAGGCGCTCCGTGTTTGAACCGCCCATCATCCTGGCTCTTCGCTCCACTGAATCCTTCTTCAATAAAGCCCTTTTTTGGTAACACTCACCTCACAGTAACAGGCAGACTCCTTGGCTCACAAGAACAGTCTTTATAGAGGGTGTAAATAATCATCACCTTAGATGTAATCTAGCCTCAGAAAACCATTTACAGGTGCTGTCAACTCCCTTTATAGTTTGTGTCTAGAAATAAATTGAAGATTAGCATCTGTGACCCAACAGAACTACCTTTACTTTTACTTGAAGTGATACACAGTTGTGGAAATACGTTTGTTTTTCCGTCATGATTAAACCTTTATTTAAACTTTGGTCATGGGCATGTACTGTACCATTATGCAAGTAACACTTAGGGATGAAATGCCAGCATTGCAACAATATGGCTAGCAGCAATGGTGATATCAGGAATACTGATTGAAGAAGAGAACTGCAATGTAAATGCAAATAAATGCCACAGCCGTGGCACCTTCAAAAGGAACGGGTTGTCAGTATCAATCTAGTCTGTTAAAGGAAAATAGATTGAATGGTGGCAATGTAACAAAGATAAAATCCACAGCTGCATTTGTCCTGGAAGGGTAGCAGTGTACCTTTCTGCTCACCTCCCTTCTTTCTTTCGTGTCCTTTACCATGCTATTGGTAGGGCAATAGGAGTCCAGATCAGTCTTCTTGGATTTACAAACCAGTCTGATGTTTATTTAGCTCTGAAATAATCCTGGAATTAAAATTACTTTTGGAGGAGGAAAAGAAAGAATCCAAACAATTAAGGTGCTGATTTGGTTCAAACAAACAAAAACAAAATCAGAAAACAAAATACACAGTAGCTTGTTTAATAACAGGGCAGAGGGTTAGCTGAGAGAAGCTAAAGCAGCAAACAACTGATACATACGTATTTCTTTCTGGTCAGAATCATCAGTCAGCACTTTAGATGCAGCTTTAGGGATTCTATTTAGATTACCTGAAGTTTATGACCTGCCAGTACCCCAAAGACCAGAGGATATGATTTTCACTATCAGAAGTAAAATCTGCCATCTTCTTCCTTTAGTTGAAGGATAAATGTTACAGTCTGAGACCAATAACCCCTTTTGCTGTATTCCTATTTCCCATTTTATTTACCCAAAACATTAATTAAGCGCACAGGAAAAGCTTTAATATCAGAGAAGGAAACAAAATGATCAGTGGAAATATCAACTGTATGAATACAAACCAGCAGGCACCTTTCTAAATGCAATTAGAAGATATAGGAAGTAGAGAGTACAATGAACCATTAAGAAGCTATAAAAACAAATTTAATATGTGCCTGACTAAAAACCAGTTAACTGGTCTCTGTTCCATGCCATTCTTGTGCATTAGCTTCTAAAATACTGGAATTAGTATTAATCTCATGGCAAGAGTATTATTAATTATTGATCACCAGAACATTGTTAATGATGAACAATACAGTACAACCCCAAAGTTTTCAGCAGTATTAGGATCACATGAACTATGCACATCTAGAATAAAAGAGCTGGTTCTAAATGGTCAGTCTAGGGATATTTTTAAATCTTTGTTGATATTCTGCTCTATTTGTGAATTGTTTTGCACATAATCAAGGCAGCAGTCATAAGCAAACGATTCCTTCTTTAAAAGCTCATCTACAGAATTGGCATTTCCCTCAGTGGTCAAAATAGTAGCTACAGCTGAAAAAAAAAAAGCAGGAAGGAAAAGAAAGATCGGGAGTGTGATTTACATAAATTTACCCCTGTATAGTAAAATACAAACAAAAATCATTCAGAATAAAATTTCTGGTTTTATTAAAACAATGACGATATTAACACTGAAAAGTAGTCAGGCTGTGAAGGGAAGTGTGTTAGTGAAATCAAATCACAAACACTTTAGGAGGGAATTCAAGAATTTTGTCAAATTAAAAGTTAAACAGCACTGTATTCTTCTATAAACTGCCAGGAAGCATCAAAACACTTAGCTACAAAGAATAAGAGTGTAATTATGTGTTTCTATTTATCATTTCAGTTAACTCTTCTCATCAGATTACAGTCCCTGTGCTAAAATTCTTCAGCTACTGGGTCCTCTTGATAAGTGAAGGACTTGTTTTCAGTCTACTAGGTAGGAATTTTCATTCCTTTATTTTTATTTTTGTAAATAGTGCCATTTTCTAAAGTGACATTTTCCTCCCGTGCGCTATCTCTGGGATTTTTTACTGCTGATTTTCCTCCTCCTTTTTTCTTGTCATGTTACCATTTTCTGCACTATTGCCCACACAGGAACATTGAGTAATACAGGCCAGAGCTTACTAACAGGTTCCTCTACCTGTGAGCCCTGTTGCTGCTATTGATGATGTCAAGCACTGATCTGGGTGTACAAAATAAATGACTTTTTCTCTAAACCATGCAAAGGTCCAGTTTCTTCCCCACAAAGCATACATGGTTCCTCTGTTACATCCATTCCAACCAGTTTCCATACAGCTGTAAGCCCAGATTTCTGGTCATCAACATTTGCCAAATTTTACAATGCAAAATCAGACACCTATAATTAATTCTGTTTGCTCTGCAAATGACTTGTGACTGCTGGATAGTGCATTTTATGTGGAGTGGTCAGAGGCTGGGTCCTCCACCATTGTTATTTTTATTTTATCCATGGATCATGTATTCATCTTACATCCTGGGGACATCATAAACAATCAACAATAATGAATAAACTGAATCGGTACATTCTGTTTTTTTAAAGGCTATTCCCACCGATAGCCACTTGTACTTTCATGACAGTTAAGAATCTGCCAAACATTAGCTTAGTTACCAGCAAGACAGTCTTCCCCCTTCCCTCCACCCCATACACAGATTGTTTATCACACGTGCTGCCAAGAAAAATATCCCTGCTTTTGGCCTCCATCAGTGATTAATAACACTTGAGAATTGAACAAAACTTTACTGTGTTTAAAAAAAAAAGAAGTGGGAGGTGGGAAGGAGGAGGAGAGAAAGCCAAATTAGAAAAAGAAGAAACCAACTAAGCAAGCAGGAAAACTCAAATCTTTTAAGCTATTTGACAAAATATAACCTCGCATTCCCTCTGGAAGTAGGCCATTTGAGAGAAGTGAAACACACACACCCCCGACCTCGTTATAAATGCTGATTAACATGGTGCTATTGAAAGAATGATGTTTAGGAGTACAAGACAAGGGTGGGAATAGGCGAGGGTGGGGAGGATGAGGAGTTTTTCTTTTTATTTGGACTTCTATCAAGATGAGGTATGGGAGGGAAATAGAAAAAAATATAATTTACTTTCCCCCCCCCCCCAAAGACTGCTGGTAAAATTCCTAAGGGACACCAAGTGCCAAAATTAACTGTCTTGGTGTATTACTTTTAGACAGTACTACTTAGATGAATCAAATCAAGTCTTCAAGCAGCAGCGCAAGATAGCTGCAAGCTGAGAAAGAAGCACAAATTTCCTTGTTGTTCTGTGGTAAAGCTCCGAAATTTGTGGAGATGTGTTTGCTCTTGGGCTTCTCATCTCATTCTTTTCCCCCATGGGATACTTTGAATATTATGTCTCATGTTTGGTATGATGTATTTTTTTTTGGAAATCAGAAGTATAAGAAAAAAGCAAAATATGAGAACAAAAAAGGAAAGGTGAAAAATAAGAATGTAAAACATATAATATATATATAGTATCGACTATAGTTTTCATTACTCTCCTGAAGAAATTAATGTAATAAAAGGTAATAAACAGTTCTTGAACAGTGGGATATAGACTAGTGAAAACAGTTTACTGAAATTAATGGTGGTGGATTGAAGCAAACCTCCACTTTGGAATTAGTGCCAGACATAGTTTTCCTGAACCCTGTCCAACTGCCTGAGCGACAGACAATTTTCATTCTATTTGTGCTAAAGGCTTATGACTAGTGCTGGAAAATGAAGCCCTTGCCCTTGATCTCAGTGCAGATTAAAAAAAAAAAAAAAGCAGAACTGTGCCAATTTGTTTCTTCTGCCAATAGAAGCCCTTGTGCCTTGGGTAATGCAAAACAATAAGAAGTTCTCATGAAAACTCTCCATTGAAAGGAAACCCACCAAGAGCCATGTCTCTCTGCTGCATTCATCAGCCAGTTTCTGAGATTCTCACAATGTCAGCAAAATGCAGAAGGCAAGGGCAGAAAATATATACCAGCCACTACTCAACTTTTTTTCTTTTCCATCTTTCACTGTTCAGCACTTTGTGACACTGAATATAAAATGTATTCTATCATAAATAACAAAATTCCTTTTTCTGCTAATGCTGATCTTCCTACATTCCAGTACTGCGTGCAAAATTTGTGCTGTGCAGTCCCCGTTGTCTGAAGTTGATTTCTGAAGGATGAAATATACATTTGAGACAACTCATACAGAGTTATAAACAGTGGCTACACTGTATTGCTGTAAGCCAACTAATCTGCAATTGCTTTTTCCTAGGTTATTAATAAAATCAGAATCCCAAGCAGCAGGCGTTTGCTTTCATTGTACAGTCTGCACTTGTGACATGGTACATGTGGAAAATTTTGAGTGCACTGCAGTGAATGGTCTGTGGGTTAGTTTTTAGCTTCCGCTAAGTACCTGGCAGGCTGCCATAGCTGAAGGATTCTGGGAACTGAAAGGCTCCCAAGTACAAACTGCCAGCATTAAGTAGTCCTGACAGCTCTGCTCCTTCCACACTTGGCAGCAGTTCAAAGTGCTCTTTCATTTGAAAGGCTGGAAGGCTGCCATGTGCAATGCAGATTTGCTGTGCCTGCTCTCATAAGGAACTGATAAATGCCGTTGCTGTTGCCATGGGGACAGAAGGCTATCAGAATGGCCTTGTGATCTGCAGCCTCTCAGCTCTGCAGGGTTTTTTTTTTTTTATGGTGAAATAAATGTTCTAGAAAAGGTTAACTCTTGAAGGGCAGGAAGCGATGGTTTGAAAAGACAGGGTGAGGTATTGCACACCGCTCTTCCAAACAGTTTTTAACAAGATTAACATGTACCTGCAAACTATCCTTATTTGTGAAAGTCTGTCTTTGGATTTTTTGAAGGATGACAAGAAGAGAAAGAGAAGGGAAATCCTTTTCCTTCAGTCTGTCCCACCAGAAATCTCTTTCATTTCAATGTTTTTCAACAGAATTAAATGGCTGCCCCCTTTCTTTCTGTAAATATCCCTATTTGTAGTTTTCAGATGTTGGCAGGTATGAGTTAATTTAGAGTTCAATCCTGCAAGCTGCCAAATGCCATCAGATCTCCTTGACGTCACTGGGAGTTGCAGCACTCAGCAGGATTGGACCCATTATGTAGACTCCATGTACGGTTGATGTATGGGAAAAAAATGAAATGCTGCATTTTTTAAAAGAGATTTTGGTGACAATATAAACCCTGGAAGTGAAGCTCAGCTCATCACAGTCCCAAGATTAAAATAAATACAGCCCTCAGCTATACACAGTTTGAGTAGGGCTATGAAAGAGTATGTATATCCATACATATAGATAAACAAAAACATATATTTTAACCAGCAATTTACATCCATTTTAATGTGTATAATTTTCAACACATTGCTATTGAAGAAACAGAGTAATAAAATTAGGTCCTCTGAAGACATCTTGCTGAAGCACAGTAAATTCAATTCTGTTAAAACAAGGAGAATTCTAAGCATGACATCATATCATGGAACAATGCAGTGTATATTTTCTATTTGTGAGATCATGCTATACAACTCAGGGATATAAAAGTACATTATGAAGATCAAATATAAGAATACATCTGTGGATAGAGTATACATAAAGAGCAATTCTGCAAACAAAGCATACCATGATTGACATTTTAACTAGAACACAAAAAACAATATTTTGGGAACTTTGTGCTTTGTCAAATATCTATTTTAATGCTTCCAGTTTTGAATGCTTAATTTAAAACAAAACAAAACACAAATTTGGCCTCTCTGCCTTTGGAAACCAATATATCTGTATCTGACTGTGTATGATATTTTTAAATTAATTGTTGAGTACTGTCACCATGCTAGACCCTGAACAAACACAAAAGAAAGTGAATCCCTGCTCAATTAATTTACAATCTAACTTTCACAGATTATACAGTTAACCAGTTAATGGTTAATCTGTATTTTTTTGCTTGAAATTATTCAAGTCACCACCATCTTCATTCTAGCCCTTTCTTAAGACCCATTTTTCCTATATAAGCTTTCCAACAATAGGTCCTTTAAATTTATAGTTGGATTTATTGTTAAAAAGGATGGGAGTGTCTGAAGTAAAGGTTTGAATGAAGATGGTGGTCATTTGGAAAACAAGGAGATGCTTCTTATGCTTGGAACAAACATGGAAATATTTACACATCTACAACACATAGACTCTCAGTACATTGACTGAATTCCGTTTTAGCAAAACACAAAACCATGTTGAAGGGTAGTAAGGCAGCTGTGATTTTTATTGAGTTTCACATTTGATATTTAATATGACTAATAAGGGTCATATGTGCAAATCTAGATAAAAGCTACATGTACACATTTGTGAAGCAATTTCAACACTGCGAACAATGCTGCACTTCCACAAGCCCCCACAGCATACAATGTTAGGTCAAAGGAGATATTTCTTCATAACCATATGGTTAAAAAATAATTGAGAAGTTAACTGTAATTCAACTGTAATTTCTTTACCTGATTCTCTCTGGGTTCTTGCATATGGTTGTCATGGTAATTCTGGCCCGCTCTACACATTCTGCTCCTCTCACTGGAATTTCCTGATTATTCAAAAACTCTCGCTCCCCCCCCCCCCCCCAAAATCCACAACCCTGCTTCATTCCTCTAAAAGCAGAAGAGCTTATGCTGTTAATGTTAAAAATCAGCTAAAGCTAACCTGTTTGCTCCACTCACCTGGAAATGGAGATAAGAAGATAAACATATAAATTGAAACAGCTGCTTAAATTTTCTTTCAGAGTCAACAACAGGGTATAAAAGTAAAGAGAAGGAAATACTGGAAAGGTAACTGCATATAGAATTTCAGTATCCTATTCACAAGGACCCAGTCCCAGATCCTAGTCATACACATATTATTTGGTTCTTTTAGCTGCTAAGTTTCTGATAGCAGAAAAATATATTTTGCTGTTTGTTTTTTGCAATGTGACAGACACATCTATACCTACAGTGGGAGCACTAAAATATATTCTCCCCTCCAGTATGACAAAGTAGAAGGCAACATTTTTATCAAGGGCTTTTGGTGACATTTAAGCCAGGAGAACCAAGCTGAACATTATTTGGATGCATCACCATAACCTGAAGAAAGATATGCACAACCTTATAGTATGTACAATTTGTGTCTGTATTCATAAGTATGTACAATGCTGATAATAACAAAATAAATGCCATGGTACTTGCTGTGTATCTTTTTAAAGTATACAATGTATATAATTATGTATACATAACAAATATATGTTTATAAAAATGTACATATTTTGATTGATTGTTCCTCTCTTCCCCACCCTCTGTATGTTGCTTGTTTTGGGGCAAAAAACTGAACTACGTGCAGCTATCATTACCATAAATACTTTGCTTGTATGTTCCGTGCCACACCCCTCCCTTTGTCTGTTTAGATTAAAAACTCTTCAAGGCAGGGAATGTATCTCACCATGGGTTTGTACAGTGCCTGGCCCAGTGAAGCCCTATTCCTGACTGGGGCCTCTAGGTATTACTGCAATACAAATAATTCATAATAATAATTGTAACTCATGTAATATTTATAAGTTAGATCCAATAATTTCCATCACATACTTTTGTTCTGAATGTATTTGTGTCGTATATGATCTACAAAGCTCACTGCCCTTTTCTCTATCTCTATCCCTTTCCCTTTCTCTTTTGTGGTTTCTTGTAGAAGCCATTTTGATGCAGTCCTATAGCTGGATCCTGTTTAAGCATCCTATAGCATTCCAACCTTGACATTCTCTTCTGTAGCAACATATTACTGCAATCTGTGATATCAACTGAGACATTCGTGACGTCACCCTGAAACTGTAAGACCAGAAAAGCTTGCAGTTCCTCAGGCTCTATCAGGTACTCAGGGACTAAACAGTTTTATAGGTTTTATTCTGCATGTGACCACCATGAATCTAGCTAATTTTAACCTAATAAAATACTGCCAAAAGAAACCTTGTATGTAGAGAAAAGTAGCTGTAGGTCTGGATAAGGACTCTGCAGCCATACCAGTCTAATTTTCATTTTTAAAGTAAAAATATCAAATTTTACTAAATTCCTGGATAGTGTGATAAAACAGTAATGAATCCATTTTCACCTTATGTGCTGATACACACACATATTCAGCAGCTGTTCAAAGGAAGAGAAGGTTTCAGTAAACAGCATTTAGGACATTTAATTACAACCTGTTAAAAAGTTCTTATATTGACTTTAGTCCCTTATTTTTCCTTTCATACATTTGTAATATGTATACAAAACAGAACCTCATTAGTCCACACACTTCATAAACAGCATAAAAATTACAGTCTCTCACTTTTCAGCAAAGTTTGAAGAGTGGAGTGCAGTAGCCACTTCTCATGTTAAGTATGTTATCTTTACAAAATACATTCCAGTATATACATTTGTGCATTATGAAGTATCATAAATAATTATAAATAAATTAGTTTTCAAAATAAAGTACATTGTGATGCTTTTCCATTTTTTAAAATTTGTATTTGTTCATGTACTTGCAAATTCACAAAATTCAATAATTTGCAAAGGGTATCCCAGTTAGTGTAAATTAGGAAAGTTCTGCCATGCAAATTAGGTTCTCTATACCTTTAAAAAGCCGACATGTGCGTTAGCACAATATTATGTTATTACTATTATCTTTAGCTTTGAAAAACCTTGGAACATTTTCCAGACTGGATCTATAGAATATTTCAAGGGAAAACGTATAAAGAGAGAAAATCAGAACACTGACTAAGGTTGGTGGTGCTGGAGTGATTTTGGCAAAATAGGTCTGAAGATCCAGCCTCTATGTGGAGTCCAGTCAGGCTGAAAAATTCAGCAGTGGAGGTATTTTACCATCTATACACTCTTAAACAAAGGTGTGATATAGGTGAACTGCCTGCTCCTGACCTCTTCCAGCCTCTTATTATTGCAGCTGCTATGATGTAAGGCTGAGTATGGAAAAGCTAAGGTATCTGAGGCTCAGAGAGAAATGCTGAGAGCAGCTGTTTTACTGTAAACAGTAACAAGGGTTTGACTTCACTTGCAAGCTGGGAACATTCACACTTTTTGCATAAATAATACTTTAGGAATTTGATCTAGATGTTCATAGTGAAACAAAAAAACCTAAACACAACACTCATGTCCCTTATGTATGTTCTCAACATGATGACTAAAGGTATTTCTTAATAATGAGTTATTGCAGCAGTGAATGAAGCAAACAGCACAGATATGCTTACACGTGCATACGCACACAAACAAATCCACAAGGACTTTCTGTCAAGCACATTCATACACAAATTCACACAGATACAGAAAAGGAGCAGGAATATCTATCTGTCTTAGTTACTTCTAAAGCTTCTATCACCTAGGTATCTATGTGACAATTAGATACCAAATATATTCTGTGCTGTAGCAGACACTGCTGTCTACATATTACAGAGCTACAAACAGAATCACAAACAGGATATATTAGTGCATAGACAAATTTAAACGTTTTCCCCGTAGCCTGCTGCTGCAATTCATGGATGTTAGGGAGTGAATTTCAGTCACCATTTTTTCCATTACACCCCCCAGATTGTTTTATCCAGAAGCAAGCTAAAAATCCTAGACAGGCAACAAATTGACCCTTAAGGCAATTGAGGGAGGATCACTGACACTTCCCCCCCCCCCCCCCCCGCCCCAAACTTGGGGCCAGATCCTCCAGTCCATTAAAGCTGTTTTATGGCACTCTGTCAACGCAAAGTAGTCCTAAAAGCATCTTAACCAGTTACTTGAGGATCCCCCAGTATAGGGTAGAGAAATCTTCATTCAGCATACAGACACTGTAGTGGCTCCTACAGCACTCCTCCTTTTGGGCCCCCATGCAAGGGTTGTAGCTGGGAAAAAGGGGAACTACCCAGAGCATCTCTATACCTCAGTTATTTCCAACTGCTAGAATAGCCCCTTTGGGGGCACTGACAGCCAGTGTAAAAACACAGTAGCCCTGATGCTATTCTAATTTACACTGGGGACTATGCGCTGGCAGTCAGACAGTCTCAGGATGATGCAAAGATGGCTTAAAGCTGTATTTGCACCACCCTCTTCTGAGCTGTGCTAAAAATAGTTCAGCCAAAGCTTGGGATCTGTGCAAAAGTCTCTCATCCCAGGGGCTTTTCAAAAAAATACCCCATATTAAATATAAAACTATACAAATCCTAAATCTCTTTCCCCTTTAATACTACAGATCACAAGCTAAGGGTATGTCTACACTACCCGCAGGATCGGCGGGCAGCGATCGATCCAGCGGGGGTCGATTTATCGCATCTAGTCTAGACGCGATAAATCGACCCCCGAGCGCTCTCCCGTCGACTCCTGTACTCCAGCTCGGCGAGAGGCACAGGCAGAGTCGGGGGAGTGGCAGCAGTCGACTCACCGTGGTGAAGACACCACGGTAAGTCAATCTACGTAGCTGAAGTTGCGTAACTTAGATCGATCCCCCTTCTCCCCCCCAAGTGTAGACCAGGCCTAAGAAAGCATAAGGTTTGGTCAGTCCTTGGATAGGAGATCAGGGAAAACTTGGGTAGTCCAGGAAATGTTGCTGAAGATTCAGTAGGTGTACTTCTAACCAAAACACTAGTTACATGCTAATGCTATGCTGCTGGATGTGCAGTCTTTTGAATCAGAGACTAAACTAATGCCATGGCCACCTGAACTCCTCAAAGATCCCATGGCACTCCCACAAATGTAAAAGTGTTAATTTCAGTGTCTGTAGTCAAATTCCAAGGTGGTTAACTACATTCTGCTTCTCTGTTTGTGTTTAACTGGAGATAGGATTCTTTTTCACTCTATGGCCTAAAAAGTTGTGTGTAGAGTTGATGTACGCTGTTAAACAGCTACCATGTTCAACCCCACATATGGCTGTATTTCTTCAGGTGATGTTATCTATCTATACTTTGGGATCCTGCAGCATGAAAGACATCCTAAAAATGTAAGATGTTAATGTTATCTCCCTCCTCTTTCCATCCATGGGGGAAAAAACAACAAAAAAGCCAAAACATTTTGAGTGACAAACATTCTTGGGCTCCAATCACATTCAAAGCTCTAATTAAAGTCTCATGATCTATGGCTAATATAGGGGCATTGATGGGCAGCTGGAAATGTATCTCTCCTTCTGAGCCCTTTTCTCTGATGGAAGTTCTAAGGGATAAAGACTCACAAAGTTATATACTGCCAGATTCCTTTCCCTTAATAAGAATTTTGAGTTAACAAAGTACAGTCAGTGTCAGGCAAGTGGCTCAGTCATTTGCCCAGATGTGTAATGAAAACCAGGAAACATTCTGCCCTCCCCCCGCTGCCCATACACATAACTCCATCTCAAGCTGAAAGCTTTCCCAAGTGGTGCTAAAGCCAAATAGTCTCTGCTAGTCTGGGTTGCAATGCAACACTACTGCCTCTGGGGCTGAGTCTGTTCCAGGAGAATGATGCAAATATATTAGGGAAGGAAAGGAGCATAGGAAAGAAGTCGCTGCTTGAGAGAGCAAAACAAAAATAATAATAAAACAAACAACAACCCCATCTCGAAGTGAGATGAAGGAGCTTTTTTGCAGCACAGGAACTGGAAGGGACATACAGGCAGATATTTAATTCGGGAACAACTGAAGTCACTCACCTATTTCCTCTCCAGCCTGGCCAGTCCTCAGACAAGAAGTGAGTCCAGTCAAAAGAGATACTGTTCTGAGTTTCACAATAACCCTTTCCATAGGTCACTAACTGACTCTTGCCTAGGGTGACCAGACAGCAAGTGTGAAAAATCGGGATGGGGGTGGGGGGTAATAGGAGCCTATATAAGAAAAAGACCCAAAAATCGGGACTGTCCCTATAAAATCGGGACATCTGGTCACCCTACTCTTGCCATCCTGCCACAGCATCCTCCTCCTCCTCATCTGTGATACTAGGGGCTGTGCTTTTAAGGGCTGAGCTTCCCAGAAAAAGAATCTGGGTGGACACTAACGCTCTTGTTGTTATGGACCAGCAGTTGGAATCAGTTCTTGCAAGCACCTTAATTAAGCACTATGTGATCACTGAACACCATATGGTACCAGGCGTAAAACAAACTAAGAAAATATCCTGAGAGAAAGAACTGGTCAGTGTAGCGGGGCGGTTACCCTGCTCCAGCCCGGAAGGGGTTAAAACAGCCCTGGGAAAGGGCTGCTCCAGGGAGCCAATAAGGTAGGCTGATTGGGGAAGCAGCTACAGCTGGGGCCACGCCCCAATCAGGCTACAGCTGGCCCTATTAAAGGGCTGTGAGGCAGTCTCTCTCTAGCCATGGAGAGAGAAGGACTTGGCTGCCTGGGAACTGAGCAGGGTGCCTGAGGTAGAGCAGGGCTGGGGAAAGGCAAAGGAGTGGGGAAGCTCCTGCCTGGCAATTCCCTAGGCTGCAGGCCTGGCTAAAGGCCCAAAGCAGGTACTGGGGTTGCAGAGGTGCAGCCCAGGGTTAGGAAAGGCAGCAGGTCCAAACCCCCCTTGCCGATAATAAGTGGTTTATAGACTGCAGTCTGCCCCAGTGAGCGGGGGCTAGACAATGACTGGCAGTAGCCACTGAGGCAAGGTGGGGATAGAGGGTTGGGGGTTCCCTGGGGAGGGGAGACCCAAAGACTGCAGGGGTACTGCAGAGAGCAGACCCCCGAGATAAGGGGCACTGGGGTCTGGGAGGGACACGGGGGCCAGTGACAAGCGGGACATCGGCCAGCAGAAGGTGCTCCAGAGCTGGAGAGCTAATTCCCGAGACAACCAGCAGGAGGCGCCGTGTCGGTGAGTCATCCCATTGCTACAGTCAGTTAAATTCCAGCTTCCACTAGAGCTGGAACTCTCTGGAAATGTGGAAAACAACTGGAGAAGGGTTAAACAGTGCATCACTCTGTATCTGCAAGCAAAATGGGGGCCAGCAAAAAGGAAGATGTCAGAAGATAGACTTATTTCTGACAATAGCTAGTTCTGAAGCACTTGATGTGTTTAATAGTTTTCAGTGAATTCAGGCATAGGAGGAGAACTATGAAATTGTATTACAGAAATTTGAGGAGTTCTCCCCATTCAGATGAAATACGTAAGAGATGCTTTACAAGTACAAAAAGGTGAAACCATAAAAAAGTTTGACTGATCTAAGGCTGAAGAGCCAATTTTCCAATTTTGAAGGGCTCCTGGAGTCCTGGATAAGAGATCAGATTATGATTGGGATCTGGGACAAAACACTCGGAGAGAGACCACTGGATTCACAGAATTAAAACTTTGAAAAAGCAATTAGAATTTGCCCAGCAAAGAAAGAGACCCAGTCCAGAAAAAAGGATGAACAGTGCTCGGATACTGTGGACATGACAGAAAATCCAAAATACTTCAAGAAAAGACCTGAGGCAGAAAGGCACGCAGGGCTCAAATTCAGAGTCTACCAAAAACAGAACATGGGGCTGCACATGCTGTGGCAAACAACACAAGCCAAGACAATGCTCACCATATGGAAAAGGATTTAAAACTGCAATGAATTACATCACTTTGTAAGAGTTTCCACTCACCAGCAGAGTCTGCACAAGCATGGGCAAAGCAGATGATAACAGCACCATTAACTCAGTGGAATTCTTCACAGGTGCAATGAACAACATTGCAGCACAATATGAATGGCCTATCACCTAAATGTGTCATACCCTTGGTCTCCTCAAGAGGGTATATTCATTGGAGGAACAGGGAACTAAAATAATTGAGAACATCTTCCGGGAGATAGGGAAGCTGTTGAGAATACAGAACAAAGCTGAAACAGCTTCAAAGGTCCAAGCAACAGTACAGGGCACCTCAAAGATTAATTGAATATTGTTAGAAAGTTTATGAAGTTAGTTATAAGTATTTGTAATTATTTGTTCTATTAAATTTTTTAAATGGTGGTATTAAGTTTTGGCTTGGAAGGGAAGATGTGCCTTTAAGGGCTAAGCTTCCTAGTCAGAGTCTGGGCAGGGTGTTGTGATATACAGCCAGCTGGAATCAGACACCAAATAACACAAGTCTTGCAAGCATCAAACATTGTGTGATCACTGATTACCACTCCACCCATGCCCCCCAAAATGCCTCCTGGAAACACCAAGCCCTGCTGCTGCTTCCACAGCCCCATAAAGCTACTGTCACCACCACTAGAAAAACCTTCCAAACAGACATTGAGATCACATATCTCACAGCTCCAAGCAGGTAAAAAGAAATCCTACTCTAGAATGGTATGCTAGTGTTATGCAGAACAAATGTCCACATGAAACTAGCCTAAATCTGTGTAATGAGGGGGACTGGGCATTTGATGCTCCCTGCTGGAGGTCCCACTGCCTTAAAGCACCTGCCCAAAGGTGCTTTTGGAGGAAAAGAACAGCAGGTTGAGATGTCCAAAAGCTGCCTAGAGAAGCCACCCAGGATCAGCTGCTGGGAGAACCAATGAGAAGTGGCAAGAAGAGCCGGAAGTGGGCAGAAGTCAATCAGAGCCAATCACACAGGGTAAAAAGGGCTGGCTTCTGCTTTCAGTGGGCAGTTGTGGGTGAAGCAAAGGAGGAGGATCTCCCCTGTCTTAACCCCAAAAGCCTGGCCTGCTTGGGTGCCTAATGCCGATTGCACCTTTTTGACTGAGTCAGCATGTAATAACATGTCCTCACCTTGTGAGTGACCTCCCATCTGTGATCACAGCGTTGCACAGGATGTTCCTCTTTGGTGCCCCCTATTGTGCTCTCCCTCAGCCCTGCAATGGCTTTTCTCAGCCTTCATCTTCTCTTGACTCATCCTCTAGGTGTTCTGTGGCTTGGCCCTCCAGCCATGTCACAAAGTCTAAACCCCTTCTGGGGTAACACGAACAAGTCCAAACGAAAGTCCAAAAAATCTTTCAGGCTCCACTGTAGTTCTCATGTTGGCTCTATCTATCTCAGGACTTCAGCTGTAGGAGTCTAATGTGCTCCTGTAGTGGTTTTCCTCAGTTTAACAGACAGGAAGCAATGATCTCAGGGCTTCTCTTCCCTAGAGACCTGTCTCTTCTGCAGTTTCTCCCCAACTGAGCTCCCTCAGTCTACTTACAAAGCCTAGCGCCCTTTCCTCTTGCCAAGAGACAATTAGTTAATCACCTCCTGGGTTGAAGCATGACTGGGGTTCTTTCCCTTGCCTTGCAGTTGATGGTGGTTAAACCCCATCACATAACCCCCTTATTTTTCAGACAGTACCTGTCCGTGTACTCTGAGTTACTGTGCTGGGCCCTGCAGGCATTCCAGTTCTTCCTGTAATTCACGTACTTGTGCTAAATGACAAAAAACCATTTGTCCACCCATCTTCATAATGTTCTTTCCAATATTCTTAGTCTTGCATGTCTATTCGCAGGGCCTCCTTTGCAATGGCTAACAGATCCCAGAGTTCTCAAATCTGCATAGAGTCAACTGTCACCCCAGCTGCCAGGTCGGGGTCCCTGATCAGGAGAAGGTTCTCTTGTCTCCTCCCTCAGGATGACTATCTCCCCCGAATTACTCAATTTTTTTCCTCTCCCGCAGGGGCCTGCTCTTGGCCTCTAGAGGCTGAGGCCCCATTGTCACGTGACTTCATGGTTCACAGTATAGCTAGTGCCTGTTTGAGTTGTTGCCAATTCTTCTCATATACTAAGTCTAGTCTTGCCTGACCAATTCTTGCTCTTGTTTTGTTGCCTCCTCTATTATTTTCTGTCATGCAGCTTTCATCTCTTCCAGTTCCCAGTTTGCCTCAAGCAATTGTGTTGCCAGGGCTTGCAATTGACTTGACATTGCCTGTTTGGCTCTCCTGACCTGCTTGATAGAGTCTGTTGATATCTTGCTCCTTGCGCAGAGCCATCCAGCCCAACAGCCCATGTCCAAGTGAAGGCTGTCTTATGATCAACTGGTTCAAGCATGAGCAGTGCCCTGTCTGGTAATAGGGCCAGGAAATTAGGCTAATCTCGGCCTACAGTTACAGGCCAGGGGAGGTCTCTTACCATGCTGACCCTGAGCTTGCTCATCCAACTTTGTTGTTCTATCTCTCTCTCCTGTAGGGTAGACCTGTGGTTCTCCATGTGCACAAGAGATGTGCATTGGAAAATGCTGATCTATTCTCACTATCAGGAGGCTATTCCCCCAAACTAGTGTTTGCTCACACCTGGAGTCAATCAGCCTAGCAGTTACCTAGTAGGCTGCAGTACACCCCCTTCCGACAGAACATCCCAACCACAGACTTGGCTGTAGTAGCAGTTCAAATAGCCACACTCCATGAGCAGGCAGTCCTTTTTTATATGACCTGGTTGGCCAGACAAGAAACACACAATAAGGTTCACCTGACCAATTCCTGGGTGCCTGTCCCAGGTATCTCGTAACAACTGAGGCACCACTACATCTTCTAGTTTCTTAGGTACAGAACTGTTTAAGAATTTCTATCTCCATGTGTCCCCCTTGCCATCCCAGTGGCAAGGTTCTCTGTTTCCTTACTTCCCTTGGTATGGTCCCTTCAATCCAATCCCTCATTTGGGTGGCTCAGCTTCCATATAGCCCTCCACTGTTGTCAGGGGCTCATCAATAGATGTTGGCCGAAACCTCTGGACCCAACTTTGAACCCCTAGAAATTGTTCTGGGACTATAAGGTCCACCACCGTGTCTAATGAGTTTGTTGTGGGCTGCAACCATCGTGTTGCCAGGCCACTTTAGGGCACCATTGAAGGGTAAAGGCTCTGTTCTAAACTAGTGGAGATATGCTTCCAGGGTCAGTCCCAGTCTATCCAGAATGGCCTCTTTTACAAATTTGTAGCACCTCACCTGCTTGTTGGACAAAGCTCAGTAAGTCAATTGAGCGTCTCCTGACAGGGGCGACTCAAGTTGCCCAAGAAGATCAGGTCCATCCTGCCATAGCTGCTACCTTTTTAAGGTGCACAAAAATGCTTCCGGGCCAATTTTGAGAGGTCTGCTACTGGTCTATCAGAATTTTTTTCTCCCCAAACTGGTTCCGTGGGGTCCACTTTTCTAGGCATTGCAGGAAGCATTCCTGTTGAGCATCTCGCTGTTGTTGCTACCCTTGTAGTAGGCACAACTAATGAGCATGTATCTGCTCTTGTTGCTCCACCAGCATTAGGCCTACACCCTCCATATTCCCCAAACTCCAGAAAAAACGTCTTAGTCTGTCCCTCTTCCCCTCACCTTTAGGGTAGTTGGTATCTTCCCTCCCTCCTTGGGGGAGGAGGGTTTCAAATCCCACTTCTGATACCACATGTAATAGCATGTCCACACCTCATGGGCACCCCTCCCCCATCTCTGGTCACAGCTTTGCATGGGCTCTTCATCTCTGGCACCCCCTACTAGGCTCTCCTGCAGCCCTGGAATGGCTTTTCCCAGGATTTGTTTTCTTCTGATTCACCCTCTGGATATTCTGTGGCTTGGCCCTCCAGCCCAGTCACATGAAAGTCTAAACCCCTTCCAGGGAAACACGAACAAGTCCAATTGAAAATCCAAACAAATCTGCAAACTAATACCCCTGCTTCCCCTCTCAAGCTCCATTGTAGTTCCTTTGGCCCTACCTCAAGGCTTCCCCTGCAGAAGCCTAACCTACTCCTATAGTGGTATTCCTCCATTGTTTCCTGTCTGTTAAACCCTATCCCAGGTCTTCTCTTCCCCCAGAGAGACCTGTCTCCTGTATAGTCTCTCACCAACTGAGCTGCTTCAGTCTACATATAAGAACTAGCTCCGCCTCCTTTGGCCATGAGGCAATTACTTAATCACCCCATAAATGCGGAACATGACTAATTGGGGTTATCTCATTTGCCTTGCAAATCATGCGGGTTAAGCCTCATCACACAGAAAAAAGGCTGTTTTTGTTTATCTTGTGGAATTTAAAGCCCAATTGGCCATTCTGAGTTTGATATCGATTGACTAAAAGGGATCTTGCCTCATGAGATGCTCCACTGGCTCTGGCAAGGCTGTGACAATCAGCAAATTTACCACTCTTGTAACTCACAATGCCACTGAACTGCCCTCTTCTATTAGGAAAATTCTCTCCTGTTTTAAAGCATACCCTGTCAAAGAATTTAGGCTTCCAACATTAAGCAGTTAAAAACTCGTGGCAAACAATCTCCAAATTCTAAATATTTATTTATTAACCCCAGCACTCAACTGCTCTGAAATGGAACCCTAGCTCCTAAATGAGATAATATATTTGCTAGGCCCATATAAATCCTTTCTTTTTACTCATGGCGTTGGCCCTTGCAGAGGACTTTCCTCATTCCCACTTTTTACTCTGCCTACTGCTGAAGTCCCCTCATTCCAGTGAACCATCTCTGATCAAGGAGAACTGGACCTAGGAGAACTGTAAGTAGCATTACTGAGATTGTTGATCTAAGGGGAACCATTCCAAAACCATATAAGATGTTCCCTCTGCCAAGAGGAGCTTAGGTCTGGAACATGAACCTTCTATGAGTTAGCACATTGCATTGTTACTAGACCAGCCATGGTGTAATGTTGAGTTCTTGTGCTTCATTTCTGACATTGCAGAAATTTTAACTCTCAAACGTTTCCCTTCCATGTCAATTTCTTTTATCTGAGATCTTGGATCTGCTGATCCTTATCTTATGGGTTGGGTCCTTTAACCAAAGTGAAAGGGTCCAAATACCTGCTTCTTCTTCCTGAAATAGCTTGTCCAAAGCGTCAGATGCTAAGATACATAGTTAATACAACTTAATTTAAGATTATCTGCAGTCAATGCCAAAATATTTGAGGAAAATATTTTTACTGAGCATTTTGCCTCCAAAACTATCTAAATTCCCTCTTAAGGAAACCACAGTCCCCAACTTTGTGCATACTACACAGAGAGTGAGATCACTTAACACGGGGGCCAGATTCTCAGAGAAAAGAAACCCAATAAAGTAAGTCTTCCAGTCTCTTCTAACATCACAAGAATCCTCCCGTTTTTCCTTAGTCACGTTTTGACATTGGACAGTACTCCCATCATACTATCTCCATAATTCTAGGAAAACTCAAGTCAATTTTGGGATGAAGTCGTCCAAAGAACCCTTTCTCTATGTGAAAAGTACAGTATTGTTCCTTGATCAATAATGCACCAAGTTTTGAGGCCCATCAGGCAGAGGCTATGACAACCAAGGAGGCCAGATTTTTAGATAAGCTGAGCCTCACTGAATCTTCTTATCTGGGGATTGATTTCAAGACCAAATTCAGGATCCATAAAAGGCACTTGAATCTCCTAGGTGGTTTCAGGATTGAGCCTCTGGCGCTGCTTCAGCAATGTTACAGATGCCTGAATGTTTGCAACTGAATCAGAGTCTGCTTGCTTTCTTGGGGACTGAATATACCAGTGCTTGATGCTTATTTTCCTAGGAGGGTTTGGGTTCTCCACTGCCATCTTCTTCAGGTCAAAGAGGCCCCTCAGAGATAATCTTCCTTGGGGGCAAAAGAGGCCTATTCTCTCCCCCCTCTCCCCCCCTCAGGATGTGAGGGGAGACTTGCACTGAAAGCAGGATCTGGTCTTCCTTTGATTCTTCTGCTGCATGCTTCTGTGTTTGGCCATCCACATTTCAACTCCCAAGCATAGGTGAAGGCAACTTGAACTAATGGAGGCAAGTTGGCAAAAGATGGGGGGGGGGGGGGGGAAGAAAGTATAGATAAATGTGAATGCTCTGAAAGAAAGCCAGAGAGTTCTAAGGTACTGTGCATAGTGTAGATTGGCAACAGGGTGAAGAGGCCTGCCCATGTCTGACAGTTCTATTGTCTATTCCACCGCTGTTGTAAACTATCAGCAAAGGGATCCATCCCATCTTCTAATGATCAGTTGACCCAGACTCAAAAGAGAATGCAGTTATATTAAGAATCCCCTTCCCCAGAATAGGGCTAGGTGTCCTTTACTGGCTCTGCAACATCAGCAGTTACACTAAAAAAACCCATTCCCAGAGCTAAGCTGGGCAACCCTTCCTGGTCCTGCACCAGCAGCAACATGAATAAGCCCTATTTCTAGAGCTGGCCTAGGCACCCCCACCCCACCCCAGCTGGTCCAGCAGCACCAATATAGAATCAAACATTATTCCCAGAATCAATTACACTAACAAACCCTATTCCTAGAGAAGTATGTATCCTTGATGACATTTTCCATGGTGCTAGTGCACAAATAGGAAAATAAACAAAAGGAGAGCCATGTTGTATTCTGCCAGTTAGAAACATGGGGTGGAGCAGAGAGGGAATGTGGAAGGAAATCACTGGCCAGCAAATGGAAACTGTCAAAACTAGGAGTGCAAGAAAATGTTCCAATTTCTGTTTGTAATATTCTAACAAATGAAAAACCCTAAATAGCTGACAGTTTCTGTCTAACTAGATGAGCATATTTAACAAGTCAGAGCTCAAAATGTCTTTCTTGGGTTGGCTTCCCGCTATCTGAGAGCCATTTAACATTCACATGAAGACAGCCACTTGTGCACAGAGTACATGAGCCTCAGTTAAACTGCACATACTGCAAGCCTTCACATCAGATACAAACAGCACCATCTCCCAGCTATACAAGGGCTTGAATGAGGTCAGTAACTGGATGAAAAGTAATGGCTGAAGATACATCCTGGAATAACTGAAGTGATGCTGGTATAGAAAAGGAAGCACTTTAAAGAACTTGTCAAAACTGTAACATCACCATTGAGGTTATCTGCCCTCAGATGATTTAATGCTGGTGGCCACCTGGACTCCTCAGAGCTGGATACCCAAATACCCACCACAGCAAAAATGCCCCTTTCCATCTATGGTAACAAAAACAGCATGCAATGGTTCTGGGGTGCCCAGGACTATGAGTCACCTTGTTTCCTCCTGCCGCTAGTGAGAGGTAGTCTTGCCCGTGGTGGCTGGGCGTTTGCTCTCTAAAACCACCAGCCTATCAGCCACTCTCAAGCACACTCCTCTGGGCTGTGCCAGCCCTGTCTTTGCCTTACAAGTTAACAATAGGTGCACCCCAGTTCCCAAGTCCCTTTTAATCATTTCCCTGTGATATCCAGCTGCTGACACTGGATACTCACCAGAACCTTTGTCCCCAAAGGTGCAATGTACCCTAGTTTACTAGTTTTACCTTAAATCACCGCTCCTGTAAAATCACTTTGCACGTGTGAGCACTTACAATAAAACAAAAATAGGTTTATTTAAGAAAAAATAAGAGTTAACTAGAAACAAGAGAGTGATGGAAACAAATGGTTACAATACAAAACAAAATCATAAAATGCTAGCCTGGGTCTATTCTCATTGCCAGCAGATCGAGGGACATGATTATTCCCCTGTATTCGGCACTGGTGAGGCCACATCTGGAGTATTATGTCCAGTTTTGGGCCCCCCGCTATAGAAAGGATGTGGACAAATTGGAGAGAGTCCAGTGGAGGGCAATGAAAATGATTAGAGGGCTGGGGCACATGACTTATGAGGAGAGCCTGAGGGAACTGGGCTTATTTAGTCTGCAGAAGAGAAGAGTGAGGGGGGATTTGATAGCAGCCTTCAACTAGAAGGGGGGTTCCAAAGAGGATGGTGCTAGGCTGTTCTCAGTGGTGGCAGATAACAGAACAAGGAGCAATGGTCTCAAGTTGCAGTGGAGGATATTAGGAAAAACTATTTCACTAGGAGGATGGTGAAGCACTGGAATGGGTTAGCTAGGGAGGTGGTGGAATCTCCATCCTTAGAGGTTTTTAAGGCCTGGCTTGACAAAGCCCTGGCTGGGATGATTTAGTTGGGGTTGGTCCTGCTTTGAGCAGGGGGTTGGAATAGATGACCTCCTGAGGTTTCTTCCACCCCTAATCTTCTATGATTCTATGATTATTAATAGTTAACTTTCCTAGCTAATAAAGTAGGTTTTTGCACAACTGGGGCTGGCTTCACATGAACCAGGATCCAATTTTTCATGAGAACATCCTCAATCCCCAAGATGTCTCCTTGGTTAAAGCATACAGAATGCTTTTCCCCACCCTGTGTTATATTGAAAGTCTTTTGTCTCTATTCATAGGCAGGATGATGGCTCTGTCTGTTGTAACCTTCCTTTTTTACCTCCAAGTGGTTTTGATTGTTTGCAGTTGTCTCTGGTGATTTTCCATTGAAAGGCTTGGGATGGAGCAAGGCTAGACAACTGAGCCTTGCATTACGTCACTGACTAACCAGGAAGGGGTGACAACTCTCTTCTGCATGAATGGGCCATGAGCAAGACTTATTATCCATAAGGCTACAATTAGGTCACACAGCCCATGACCTGTCCATGACTTATACAAAAAATACCTGTGATTAAATCTTGGGGGGGGGGGGGGGGGCATGGATCGGGGGGGGTGCCCGGAACCTGCAGCACCAGCTGCTGGGGGCCGCAGACCACGGCTGCTCTGTCTGGCAGGGCGCAGTCCGCTGCTGGAGCCAGTGGACCGCGGCTGCTCTGGCCGGCCAGGGACAGCTGCCCAGGGCCGCAGACCGTGCTGCTCTGGCCAGCTGCTCGGGGACTGCTGCCTGGGGTCGCAGACCTCAGCTGCTCTTGCTACCCACCTGGGGCCGCCAGAGCAGCAGGTGGTGTGGCTGTCCCAGGGGCCACCTGAGCAGCTGGCCATGGAGTCAGCTGCTTGGGCAGCCCTGGGATCAGCCACACTGGCCCCTGCAGAAGTCACAGAGCCCTAATGATCCCCTGGTGACTATTTTTTACTCCAAGTCCATAAAGCATAATTTCAATATGAATACATTATCCATTAAATATTACCTGTACATATATCTCACAATGATTATGAATCTTGATAAGTTACAAGCTTTCCGTAGATACCTTACACATTACTCTTTATGGATAAATATCCTGCAAGACGTGGGTTTGGTGTATTGAGTTTGAAAGCTCTGAGGTGAGAGTTATTTGCAAAGCATAGGAGACCCTTTGCCAAGGAGCATCAGTGTCCTACTGCATACTCTCCCAGTGGATTCAGGCTCAGTCACAGTGATTGATGCATCTGTGACCTCAAAACTTTATTATTGTTATGCTTTGCACTCAGGTATGAACTGCTTCATTTATCTAAATGGTTGTTAACTCTGAAACCCATTGCTCTACGGCCCTCCACCAAAAATCACCCCAAAGGGGGACTATGTGGGAGGGAGTGCCCTGCTGTCATCACTCCATCATGAATTTGTGGGGGTGATGTCATCAGAAATTTTGTGGGATGATTGTGACATTTTTAAGGATATAAGATACTTATACAGAAGATAAAATACACTTTTTAAAAAAATGTGCTGATGCCACTACTGCCAGCTTCTGACTCAGTGACGAATATTTCTTAGTGGAGGATTTATTCTAGTACCCTAGTGTACTGAATGATACACAGAACAAGTGTTCTTAACATTCTCTTTGAGCTAAAGAACAGCTTTGTTAGTGTCTACCCTCATTCAGCTTTTTCTCTTCACTCCAAGCACTATTCACCACACTAAACACTCATTCTACTTGACTATTCCTGTTAAACACAGGTATAGGTATAACAATGTCTTGAATAAACATTTTGTACTTATAAAAACAAGCATTTTGATTTATGAAATGAAAATTGGACGTTTCAGGTCCCTAAAGAAGTATCTGAGACGATATATGAAAAACTGGGACTGTCCCAATATGGTCACTTTACCCATCTGGAGTGTGCTGAGGGCCCCAGATTGCTTTAATTCAGCCTTGTATTTGGGAGATGGGGGTCTAAGAGGTACTTTGAAAGAGATACTGGAGGGGCTGGAGGAAAGGGGTCAGGATGAAGTCAGGGAAAGGAGAGTAAGGAACAGATGAGTGCAGGATAGATGGGTAGGGAAGTTCTGGTATGGCAACGTTCTGTTGCAGAGAGGACAATTCTTGGCAGTTTGCTGCCCCCTTGACTCCCTGAGAAACACAAAGGAAAATTCCAACAGGAAGTAGTTGATCTGCCTTTAGAATAGCATCTGGAGAAAGACCCCCAAAAACATTTCAGTTTCTCCCTCCATTCTTCTTTCTAAGAATTGGCCTCAGTAAGGCCGGCCTTAGGGGGTGTGTGACTGCCCAAGGCACCATAGTCAGGTGAAAAGGCATGGTGAAAAGGCAAGGAGCTCGGGCTCCTCCTTACTGCCTGCGAGGTGTGGCTTGGTGCAGCAAGGTCACCCGCCGCCCTGCTCTGGAGTGGAGGCCCCTTGCTTGCCACCTCACTTGGTTTCCCCCCTGACTCCTAGTCCCACCTCTTCTCTCTGCAACCTGGTGGGCTCTTTCCCACCACCCTCTGGAACTGTCCTAGCCTGGGCTGTTCCTCCTTCCATGGGTGGCCTGAATGAAAGCGATTCTGCCCAATGGAAGGCAAGCATGGCGTCATGATCAGCCAATGGGAGCTGAAAGTTGCCAGCTTCTTGCGGATTGGGAGGGGAAGGGAGCTGAAAAACTGCAGGGGAAAGAGACAAGTCGGGGTGGCAGGGTTTCCTGACCTCACACTCCAGCTCCCAGGGGGACCCTCCCTGTGCCTTAAGGTCCCAGACCCCCTCCATGCCCACTCAGCTCCTAGTGGGCCCCTCCTTGTGCTCCCAGGTCCCGGTCCCAGCCCCACCAGGTCCCTGGGGGGCCTTCTCTGTGCCACCAGGTCCCAGCCCCCCACATGCCCACCCAGCTCCCAGGGGTCTCTCCTGTGCCCCCAGATACTAGCCTCCTTCCATGCCCACCCAGCTCCCAGGAGGCCCCTCCCTCTGCCCCCCAGGTCCCAGATTCCCAGTTCTCAGAGTGTCACCCAAGTCTTCAAGGTCCCCCTCCCCTATGCCACACTCTGACCCCCCAGTTCCTCATGTTCCCCAGCTCTCAGGGGTTTCCCCTTTTTCTTGCTCATCCCAAAGAGAGATGTCAGTGAAGGAGGTTGGGGATATTTCAGGAGTGAACCTTCCACCATCACAACCCTCCCAAGCTACCTCAAATTATGGTGACTATCCATCCCGTTTTTAAAGGGACAGTCCTGTTTTTTAGGACTTTTTCTTATATAGGCCCCTATTACCCCCCACCCCCATCCTGTTTTTTCACAGTTCCTATCTGGTAACCCTACCTCAAATGCACTGGAGTGTTTCATTTTAACCTCTCCCCCCCTCCCCTCCATTAACCCACCTTCCCTGGGACTGGGAAGGGGCACTTGAATATTGGGGATGTTCAGTACTGGGATGTGGGGAGCGATCTGCCCTTCTGGAGCCCCCATGTCACTGCCACCGCTGCATCCCCACACCAGTGAGATGCTATCTGTACTCCTCTGGTTCCTTCCCCCACTTTCCGGGGCTCTCAGGTCACCATGCTCCCCTGCCACCACAGCCCTCTGGTGTCCTCCTGTCACTGTGCCTACCTTTGGGCTGCTGACCCATTGTGGGGAGCCCGGAAAGGCAGCCGAGGCTGGGATGATGAGGGGTTGGATGGGGAGCTCAGGGAGGCAGCGGGGGAAAGGGACACCAAAATACAAGTTCACATTTTCCTTAAGACCAGCCTTGAGTCTCAGGACTGAGCAACGCATGATACATGACCTGCATCAAGACAGGGGGACCACTGAGGACATTTCTGTAGCTTCTAATTTTACTCTCCAGTCCTTGCAACACTCTCTTATAATCCTGAAAACATCATCCTAGCCTGCCAACCCACTCCTCCCCGCACCCGATTTTGTGCTTCTCTGGCAAATATTGATTCCTTAATCTGTTTGTTTTTTCAGTTAAAAAAGTTAAGTTAATTTTGTACTGATAAAAGATGGATTGACAGCTCTGGAATCTCTATTAATCCATAGCACAGAGAGCATCAGGGTAAACTTCTTCCACACTTTTATGAACATGTAAGCAATGTCTTCAACCCTGGAATGCAGAGACCACCTCTAGGAGTCAAAGCAAAGTTCAGTCTCAATGGACCATTCAGTCCTTGGTCTCTCTGCAGCAGCCGCCATCAATGAAACTAGGAAAACAATTACCATTGGTACTAAACAATGTGGACACATGTCAGGTAGGATCTAGACTGAAGACTACCCCGCCCCCAACTCATTTCAGATAGACTAGCAAACAGCTCTAAAATGGTCATGGCTTTGCGTCACTGCTGACTTGGGCTGAATTCATAATATTAACCTGGAGGTAAAGTTTTTGTATCGCCATCCAGTTCAGTTCTCTGTCCATTGCCTCAGGATTCCAGGGAAATAGGGACTGCCATTCTGTACTGCTGAAGAGTCAGCATAGGGAGAAAGCAGGAAAAAATGTCTGTGCTTACAAATATAATCAGATCAAATCAGAAAGTGTAGAATAGTTATTCCCATGACTTTCAAATAGTTCTTTGAAATCAAAATGTGAGGAGCCAGCCAGTCATTCTTACCATTTATCTTGGAAGAATTCTGTTTTTCCAGAAAGAAAAGAGCAAAAATCCCTGAAATTTTGATAATCTATTTTCCAATTTTCATTTTTTTATCCAAATACAAACTGAGAATTCAGCTAAATAAGCATGTATTTATTTTATTCCAAGCAGTCTTTTCTTCGAATCTATAAAACACTGAACACAAATGATTCTTGATTAGCAAAATAAAATTAAACCTACCTAATTAATGTTACCTGTAAATAAGCTTGTGTTAACCGTCTACATGGGGGGAATAGCTGCATTCTGCAGCAAGTCAAATATAAAATAAATTGTGTCTCCTGGCCAATCATAAAGACTGACTTTATTCTTGAAACTGTTAATGTGTGAGAGAATTTGAAGGAGCCAAAGAAATGCAAGGTGTGCTTGTGAGGAAGGATAAAAAAGAAAATGGCTGTGAGATATAAAGCAGACAAAACAGATATGATAGGAGAGACAGTATGAAATGGTACCTTTGAAAGGGAGTTAGAAGGTGTTAATGTTCATTGCCAGGTGAAATGCCTGTGATCTGGCCCACATCAGAATGTCATAAATTAAAAGAGCCAGTGACCCACCTTCATGATGCCACAGGAGTTTGACAAATACAGCTAATACAATTTTACTCTTTCCTTCAACATCAACTAGTTTTTTAAAAAGAGGAAACGAAAGTAATTTGTATTGTCCAGAAACCATTTAAAATTGGATTGAACAAATCCTTGGAGAATACAGTGTAGCGAACATTTTTGCACTGACAGAAGAGGAAATGATGAGGATGCACTGGATACCCTAGTTTATTTTTTTCATCTCTGATTTCTAATAGAGAATGACAAGGAAATATGTAATAATAATGATGATAATGATTGACATTCATAGGGTACCTTTATGAGATTCTAAAGCAAACTATGGGTCATACTGAGGCATGTATGTCTTTGGTCCCAGCAATGCGAGGTTCCTGCAGTGACTAGAACCCGGGTCTGCAGGGAGGTCGACACCTCTTCACCCCTGCCCAGCAGCTATGATAGGGCTGTGCGCATTAGCATCTAAACCCTGTGAAGAAAAAAAACCCCCAGAAAGTACCACCTTGGAAAGCAAACTGACAGCTTCCCTCGTGGGCCCTGATTGGTGCAGGCACCCTATTTAAGCCCAGGAGGAGTTCCAGGAAGAGTTCCAGGAAGTATCTGTGCAACAAGGTGGATTCCTCTGCCAGTTATAGCGATGGTCCTGCCTCTTGGCTTGCTCTTAAACTCCTGACCTCAGCTCTGCCTCCTGGTTCTTGACTCTGACCTTTGGCACTGCTCCAACCATTAGCTCTGACCACCCAAGCACCAGTTGTGACAAGCACAAGCTCCTGGAGGCAAATTATCCGAAACAGCATACTGTACAAAGGCTACTGCTAGAGTCTTTAAAAGGGTGGAGCATGTGTTTATCCTGCACTTGGGGCCAACTACTTCCATGGGCTGGCACAGAAGAAGGAATGGGCCCATGGCACTGACCCCTCAATATGCACTAAGTCTTTGACAAAGTCCCCCACCAAACGCTCTAAAGCAGAGGTGGGCAAACTATGGCCTGTGTGCCACAACCGGCCTGCAGGACTGTCCTTCCCGGCCCTTGAGCTCCCGGCTGGGGAGGCTAGCCCCCGGCCCCTCCCCTGCTGTCCCCCCTCCCCAACAGCCTCAGCTCGCCGTACCGCCAGCGCTCTGGGCGGTGGGGCTGCAAGCTCGAGCCGGGCACTGCAGTGGCGTGGCTGGCTCCAGCCGGGTGGCGCAGCTGCCAGACATGCTGCTCTGAGCGGCATGGTAAGGGGGTGGGGAGCAGGGGGTTTAGATAAGGGGCAGGGGGACCCAGGAGGCAGTCAGGGGACAGGGAACAGGGGGCGGTTAGATGTGGCAGAGATCTGGGGGGGCGGTCAGGGGACAGGGAAGTCAGGGGACAGGGAGTAGGGGGGGTCGGATAAGGGTTGGGATCTCGGGGGGGGGGGTGGTTAGGAGCAGGGGATCCCGGGAGGAGGTGGTCAGGGGACAAGGAGCAGGGGGTGTTGGATGGGTGGGAGGTTCTGAGGGGGGCAGTCAGGGGGCAGGAAGTGGGAGGGGGCAGATAGGGGGCGGAGGCCAGGCTGTTTGGGGAGGCACAGCCTTCCCTACCCGGCCCTCCATAGTTTTGGAACCCCGATGTGGCCCTCAGGCCAAAAAGTTTGCCCACCCCTGCTCTAAAGCAAACTAAGTAGTCATGAGATAAGAGGGAAGGTCCTCTCATGGATCAGTAACTGGTTAAAAGACAGGAAACAAAGGGTAGGAGTAAATGGTCAATTTTCACAATGATGAGAGGTGAATAGGATCTGTACTGGTACCTGTGCTGTTCAACATATTCATAAATGATCTGGAAAAAGGGATGAACTGTGAGGTGGCAAAATTTGTAGACAATACAAAATTACTCAGGATAGTTAAGAACATAAGAAAGGCCATACTGGGTGAGACCAAAGGTTCATCTAGCCCAGTATCCTGTATTCCAACAGTGGCCAATGCCAGGTGCCCCAGTGGGAATGAACAGACCAGGTAATCATCAAGTGATCCATCCCCTGTTGCCCATTCCCAGTTTCTGGCAAACAGAGGCTAGGGACACCATCCCTGTGCATCCTGGCTAATAGCTATTGATGGACCTATCCTCCATGAATTTATCTAGTTCTTTTTTTGCACCATTATAGTCTTGGCCTTCACAACATCCTCTGGCAAAGAGGTCTACAGGTTGACAGTGCGTTATGTGAAGAAATACTTCCTTTTGCTGCCTATTAATTCTATTTGGTGACCCCTAGTTCTTGTGTTATGAGGAGTAAATAATATTTCCTTATTTACTTTCTCCACACCAGTCATGATTTTATAGACTTCTATCATATCTCTCCTTAGTCATCTCTTTTCCAAGCTGAAAAGTCCCAGTTTTATTAACTTCTCCTCATATGGAAGTTGTTCCATGCCCCTAATAATTTTTGTTACCCTTTTTGAACCTTTTCCAATTCCAATATTTATTTATTTTTAGATGAGGCAACCACATCTGCACACAGTATTCAAGATGTGGGCGTACCATGGATTTATAGAGGCAATATATTTTCTGTCTTATTATCTATCCCTTTCTTAATGATTCCCAACATTATGTTAGTTTCATTGACAGGATGTTTTCATAGAATTATCCACAATGACTCCAAGATATCTTTCTTGAGTCTGGTTCACCGGTATGTTAGTATTGTTAAAATAGTTATTAGGATTATAAGAATATGTTTAGTGTTTAGACTTTTTTGGGTGCTTGAGAGTTGCTGCATGCATTAATTTCATGTATAGCATCTGTATCCAATATTGTAAGGTAAATATTTGTATATTTGCATTTGTATTGTAAGCCTGTGTAAATCATCAGACAGGCGAGAGACATTAACTAGTGTAAAATGTTGTTCTCCAACAGAAGGTGTTACCTCCTGGCCAACATGGAAGGCCCATCAACACCAGCTGGATTGTTGTGGAACAATAAAGAGAACAAAAGACTTTGCTGCTCTGCTCTTCCCCCCATGAAGATAAGTCATGATTCGTCCCATCAGCTGAATTCACAGCTCAAAGCACAGGGTGGAAAGGGAATAAAATCCCTTCCACGGGTATGTCTACACTACGAAATTAGGTCGATTTTATAGAAGTCGATTTTTAGAAATCGATTTTATACAGTCAATTGCGTATGTCCCCACTAAGCGCATTAAGTCGGCGGAGTGCATCCTCACTACCGTGGCTAGCATCGACTTATGGAGCGGTGCACTGTGGGTACCTATCCCACAGTTCCCGCAGTCTCCGCTACCCATTGGAATTCTGGGTTAACCCCCCAGTGCCTGATGGGGCAAAAACATTGTCGCGGGTGGTTTTGGGTACATGTCGTCAGTCACCCCTCCCTCCGTGAAAGCAACGGCAGACAATCGTTTCACGCCTTTTTTCCTGGGTTACCCGTGCAGACGCCATACCACGCCAAGCATGGAGCCCGCTCAGCTCCCCGTTACTGCTGCTGCTGTGGGCAAGTCTACTGTGAGGGGTGCTGTGATCCAAGTAGCCAATGCAATCATTGACATTCTGTTATCAAGGGTAGTGATTCTAGGAAACGTGTGGGCCTTTTTAGATTTTAGGTGCATCATATTCCTGTCCTTTGTCGCTGGTGAAGAAGTCTTGCAGCCGTACATTCCAGTCCGGTAGGCGCTGTAACACCCCATAGCACTTCTGTGGTTGACACATGTAACAGCTCCAGGGCTCTTGCTCTTTTGCCTTGTCCGAGGTACCTTGCCCTACCAGGACCTCCAAGCATTCGACACAGAAGCACCTGCAGCAGCTGGCATTGCTACAGAGCAGCAGCTCCTGGCCTTCGCAGCAGACGGTGCAGTAGGACTGGTACCCGTCCTCGTCGTACATGTAGAAGAGCTCCAGGAATCGATCCCTGCAAAGTCTGGCAGGTCCCCCTCAAACAGTGGGTGGAATGTGACTGGGTTTTTTCTCCTGCACGATAAACAACTGTCTTCAAGGCTTCTGTTGTTGTTTGTGACTTCGGAAACCATTTGCTCTCTGCTCTGGTCCTCCTCCACCCGCTCCTTGCTGTTGTTGCAGAAGTTAGTCTTTAGCCGCTTGGCCGGGGGTTCTGGGAACGTCTTCCCTGCCCGGCTCCTAGCAACCTCCAGGGCATGGTGTACGGCTCGTCGATAGGAGACCAGCTTATTAAATGTGGAGTGATTGAAATGCTGCCTAAAAGCCATCAGATCCACCAGCTTGTCTGCTGAAACCTCAGAGAACTTCCCATCCCCAAACCATTGCACCCAGCGCATTCCGGAGATTGCCTGACGTTTGGACATGACTCTGTAGGAGACAATGATTGCAGGCCACCAGGAGAAGCCCTTGATCTTCCCCGACACGTGCTCCCCAATTCCAAACTCTTACCCATCCTGGTATTCCACCACTTCCCCTGCAACTCTGCTCTCCTGCTCCCCAGTGACGAGCTCAGGGGATCTGTTCTGATCCTCCTGGGTGCTGCTGGCAGACAGGGTACTGCTGCTCTGGGAGGACTCCGTGGAATCCTCCTCAGTGAGGTCGATCAGGGGCGCCTGGACAGACATGGCCATCCTCCTCTTAGAGCACCGAATGGGAGTCAGAGACTCCAGGTCATTCTCTTCTTTAAGTTTCGTCTCATGGAGATTCAGTCCTGCCTGGAATATCATGCGAGCTGGAGGCTTCTGCCTCAGACTGTTCTCCCAGCCGGCAGGACCGCGCGGTTGCACCTACCCCAGTCTATCCCTTGCTCCCATGGCTCATGAAGCCTGGACAGTAGTAAGGAGCAGTTCAATTATAGGTGAGCAAGTGCAGAATGGTGGTAGAATGTGCCTTTGGACGTTTAAAAGCTCGCTGGCGCTGTTTACTGACTCGGTCAGACCTCAGTGCAACCAATATTCCCATTGTTATTGCTGCTTGCTGTGTGCTCCATAATATCTGTGAGAGTAAGGGGGAGACGTTTATGGCGGGGTGGGATGTTGAGGCAAATCGCCTGGTGTCCGATTTTGAGCAGCCAGACACCAGGGTGATTAGAAGAGCACAGCAAGGCGTGCTGCGCATCAGAGAGGCTTTGAAAACCAGTTTCATGACTGGCCAGGCTTCGGTGTGACAGTTGTGTGTGTTTCTCCTTGATGCAAACCTGCTCTCTTTGTTGATTTTAATTCCTTGTAAGCCAACCACCCTCCCCCCTTCGAAATAAAATAACTATTGTTTTGAAACCATGCATTCTTTCTTTATTAATTTAAAAAAAAAAAAAAAAAAAGAGAGATAACAGACAAGGTAGCCCGGGTGGGGTGGGGGAGGAGGGAAGGACAAGGCCACATTGCTTATTGTAGCCACACTTAAAATCAAACTGTTTGAATGACAGCCTTCTGTTGCTTCGGCCATCCTTTGCAGTGGAGTGGCTGGGTGCCCAGAGCCTCTCTCCCCACCTCCTCCCATTCTTGGGCGTCTGGGTGAGGAGGCTATGGAACATGGGGAGGAGGGTAGGCAGTTATACAGTGGATGCAGCGGGGGTCTGTGCTCTTGTTGGCTTTCCTGCAGCTCCAGCAGACGCTTCATCATGTCCGTCTGCTCCCCCATTAACCTCAGCATCGCATCCTGCCTCCGCTCTTTGCGCTCACTTAATTCTTTCCTGGCCTCTGCCACTGAATGGCTCCATGCATTAAGCTGTGCCCTATCAGTGCGGGAGGACTGCATGAGCTCGGAAAACATGTCATTGCGAGTGCGTTTTTTCCGCCTTCGATTCTGCAATAACCTCAGGGACGGAGATGATAGGGGGAGCGTAGAAACATTCTACGCTCTACGATTCTGGGGGGATTGCATGGTCACCTGTGCTGCTGAGTGCTGCTGAGTTCGCCACGCTGACCAAACAGGAAATGAAATTCAAAAGTTCCCGGGGCTTTTCCTGTGTACCTGGCTAGTGCATCGGAGTTCAAAGTGCTGTCCAGAGTGGTCACAATGGAGCACTCTGGGATAGCTCCCGGAGGCCAATACTGTCAATTTGCATCTGCGCTACCCAAATTTGACCCAGCAAGGTCGATTTTAGCGCTACTCCCCTCATCAGGGAGGAGTAAAGAAGTCGATTTTAAGAGCCCTTTAGGTCGACAGAACGGGGTTGGTTGTGTGGACCCAGTCATTTTTAAATTGACCTAATGCAGCTAAATTCGACCTAACCCCGTATTGTAGACCAGGCCCAAGAAGGAACTACATCTCTATGCTGCTTGGACTTGGGGGAAGGAGGGGGCAAGGTTTTCTGTGTACAAGCAAGAGAATCCCAGTGCTTTGCCTGGGTTAGCACTAAAGGTCATATAGAGTTTGCTTATTACAAAAGTTTCTACTGCCTTTTGAAACTTAAGATTGTAAATTATTTGTGTATATATGTTTACCTGCTTTAACCTTGTAAATAACTCTATTTCCTTTTCCCAACAATAAAATTTTAGATTGTTTATTATAGGATTTGCTACAAGTGTTGTCTTTGGTGTTTGAGATCTAAGGGTATGTCTACACTACAAACCTAAGTCGACCTGTATTAGGTTGATTTACAGCCACCACAGTAATTATTGCAGTGGTGCATGTCCACACTACTCTCCTTGAGTCAGTGGTTCACGTCCTCACTAGGAGCGCTTCCAGTGACCTAAGAGGGGAAGTGTGGGGAGCCGAGAGCCTGGTTTGTCAACTCTGCTGGCAGCTCCCTGCCAGGAGCCTGGCTACCCCACAGGCTCCCGGGCTCCTGGCGGGCTGCCTCCTCCTCTGCTCCCCATTCGGGGGGAAGCCCCCGGGGCTTCTTGCCCCCCCAATTCCCCACCAGGAGTGGGGGGAAGCCACCCAGGGTTTCTCCCCTACCTGTTCCCCACTGGGAGTGGGGGGAATCTGCCTGGGGCTTCTTGCCCCCTCATTTCCTACTGGGAGCCAGGGGAAGCCACTGGGGCTTCTCGCCAGGGAGTGGACACTAGCTGCCGCAGCTTCTCCCCCCTCACCGAGCCATGAAATTGACAGGGCTGCCTGGCTCTGGCAGGGTGTGCTTGGGGGCCCACTCGGGCTTCTCACCCTGGCTTCCAGCTGGGTCCAAAGCCACCCCAGCTTTACACCTGAGCTCCAACTGGAAGTGAGGTCTGAAGCTGCCCAGGCTTTGGCTCCCAGGTGGGAGTGGGGGAAGCCCACCAGGCTTCTCACCTGGAGTCCAGAGTCCATGGGAGAGCAATCTGCAGTCGATTTAGCAGGTCTAGACCCGCTAAATCGACCCCCCGGTGGATCGATCGCCACAGCATTGATACATGGTAGCTGTAGACATACCCTACTAGTGCCCTACTACACCAACATAATAACTTCACCTCCACAAGAGGCATAAGACTTAAGTCACTGGAGTTAGGGTGACACAGTGTCTGTGTAGACACTGAGTCCCTTACATCAGCTCTCTTGTCAATTTCACTGTAGGAGCCATGAAATAGACAAGAAAGCCTCTGCTTCCCTGGAGAGCTGGGTGGCTGGACTCCAGTTGAGGCCTCACCAATGTCGAATAAAGGGGAATGATCACGTCCCTTGATCTGCTGGCAATACCCCTACTTATACAGCCCAAAATGCCGTTAGCCTTCTTGGCAACAAGGGCACACTCTTGACTCATATCCAGCTTCTCAGGCCTGGTCTACACTACGAGTTTAGGTCAACTTTAGCAGCGTTAAATCGAATTAAGCCTGGACACGTTCACACGACGAAGCCCTTTCTTTCGACTTAAAGGGCCCTTTAAACCAGTTTCTTTACTCCACCTCCGACGAGGGGATTAGCGATAAAATCGGCTTTAGCGGGTCGGAACTGGGGTAGTGTGAACGGAATTCGACGTTATTGGCCTCCGGGAGCTATCCCACAGTGCTTCACTGTGACCGCTCTGGACAGCACTCTCAACTCAGATGCACTGACCAGGTAGACAGGAAAAGCCCCGCGAACGTTTGAATTTCATTTCCTGTTTGCCCAGCGTGGAGAGCACAGGTGTCCACGCAGAGCTCATCAGCACAGGTAACCGTGATGGAGTCCCAGGATCGCAAAAGAGCTCCATCATGGACCGAACGGGAAGTACAGGATCTGCTCGCCATATGGGGAGATGAATCAGTGCTAGCTGAACTCCGTAGCAATAAACGAAATGGCAAAATATTAGAAAAGGTCTCCAAGGCCGTGAAGGACAGAGGCCATAACAGGGACGCACAGCAGTGCCGCGTGAAAATTAAGGAGCTAAGGCAAGCCTACCACAAAGCCAGAGAGGCAAACGGAAGGTCCGGGGCAGAGCCGCAAACATGCCGCTTCTACGCGGAGCTGCATGCCAT
Source organism: Terrapene triunguis (assembly GCF_002925995.2). Taxonomy (NCBI): domain Eukaryota; kingdom Metazoa; phylum Chordata; order Testudines; family Emydidae; genus Terrapene; species Terrapene triunguis. The sequence goes on from NW_020664447.1 coordinate 61,850,567, forward strand.
GCTAGGGAGTGCAGCCACCACTACCCCAACCGTGTGCTTTGACTCCTTCAATGGAGAAACACACAGGGAAGCGGGTTCGGGGTACGAGGAAGATGAGGATGAAGATAATGTAGATAGCTCACAGCAGCAAGGAAGCGGAGAAACCGGTTTCCCCAACAGCCAGGATATGTTTATCACCCTGGACCTGGAACCAGTAACCCCCGAACTCATCCAAGGCGTGCTCCCAGACCCTGAGGGCACACAGGGGACCTCTGGTGAGTGTACCTTTGTAAATATTACACATGGTTTAAAAGCAAGCGTGTTTAACGATTAATGATTAATTTGCCCTGGCAATCGCGGCCAGTACAGCTACTGGAAAAGTCTGTTAACGTGTATGGGGATGGAGCGGAAATCCTCCAGGGACATCTCCAGAAAGCTCTCCTTCATGTACTCCCAAAGCCTTTGCAAAAAGTTTCTGGGGAGGGCTGCCTTATCCCGTCCGCCATGGTAGGACACTTTACCACGCCAGGCCAGTAGCACGTAGTCTGGAATCATTGCATAACAAAGCATGGCAGCGTATGGTCCCGGTGTTTGCTGGCATGCAGACAACATCCATTCCTTATCGCTCTTGGTTATCCTCAGGAGAGTGATATCATTCACGGTCACCTGGTTGAAATGGGGCGATTTTATTAAGGGGACATTCAGAGGTGCCCGTTCCTGCTCTGATGAACAGAACTGTTCCCCACTGTTAGCCACGCGGTGGGGGGGAGGGGTGAAGTGATCATCCCCGAGAATTGGGTGTGTGTGTGTGGGGGGGTTAGTTGGGTTTGTGCTGCATGTTAACCTGGAAACCGCAGCCCCTCCTTTTACATTGCAAACCCATTTTAAATGGCCAACCCAACGGGTGCTTGGTATGGGAAATGAGGGCGCTACTGTTTGAAACCATTCCCACATGTTAAGAAGGTTAAAAAAGCCAAAAGACTGTGGCTTACCATGGCTGCCTGCAAGCCGAAATCTGTTGCCTGGCACTGCGTGAGTGATCTCTCACACCAAACCGGAAGGCCCTCAATATAAGAGGAAAAATGCGACCTTGTAATGAAAGCACGTGCTGTGTAATGTGAACAGCAAAATTTAACGTGAAAGAGTGTACCCATTGTTCTCTAAAATGTGTCTTTTTTAACCACCTCTCCCTTCTCCTCCACCAGCTGCAAATGTTTCTCCTTCACAGAGGCTAGTGAAGATTAGAAGGAGAAAATGGCGGACTCAGGATGATATGTTCTCGGAGCTCCAGATGTCCTCCCACACTGACAGAGCACAGCAGAATGCGTGGAGGCAGTCAATGTCAGACTACAGAAAAGCACAATATGAACGAGAGGAGAGGTGGCGGGCTGAATCGCGGGATGAACAGAGCAAGTGGCGGGCTGAAGATGATAGGTGGCTTCAGCTTGCAGACAGAAGGCAAGAGTCAATGCTCCGGCTGCTGGAGCATCAAACTGATATGCTCCAGCGTATGGTTGAGCTGCAGGAAAGGCAGCAGGAGCAGAGACCGCCGCTACAGTCCCTGTGTAACCAACAGCCCTCCTCCCCAAGTTCCATAGCCTCCTCACCCAGACGCCCAAGAACACGGTGGGGGGGCCTCCGGCCACCCAATCACTCCACCCCAGATGATTGCCCGAGCATCAGAAGGCTGGCCTTCAATAAGAGTTAAAGTTTTAAACTGCAGTGTGTCCTTTTCCTTCCTTCCTCCCCCACCCATCCTGGGCTACCTTGGCAATTATCCCCCTAGTTGTGTAATGAATTAATAAAGAATGCATGAATGTGAAGTAACAAAGACTTTATTGCCTCTGCAAGCAGTGCTCGAGGGGGGGAGGGGAGGGTGAGGTGGTTGGTTTACAGGGAAGTAGAGTGAACCGGGGGGGGGGGGGGGGGGGGGGGGACGGAGGGTTCATCAAGGAGAAACAAACAGAAGTTTCACACCGTAGCCTGGCCAGTCACAAAACTCGTTTTCAAAGCTTCTCTGATGCGCACCGCGCCCTGCTGTGCTCTTCTAACCGCCCTGGTGTCTGGCTGCGCGTAATCAGCGGCCAGGTGATTTGCCTCAACCTCCCACCCCGCCATAAATGTCTCCCCCTTACTCTCACAGATATTGTGGAGCGCACAGCAAGCAGCAATAACAACGGGGATATTCTTTTCGCTGAGGTCTGAGCGAGTCAGTAAGCTGCGCCAGCGTGCTTTTAAACATCCAAATGCACATTCCACCACCATTGGGCACTTGCTCAGCCTGTAGTTGAACAGGTCCTGACTACTGTCCAGGCTGCCTGTGTACGGCTTCATGAGCCATGGCATTAAGGGGTAGGCTGGGTCCCCAAGGATCACAATAGGCATTTCAATATCCCCAACGGTTATTTTCTGGACCGGGAAGAAAGTCCCTTCCTCCAGCTTTCAAAACAGACCAGAGTGCCTGAAGACGCGAGCATCATGTACCTTTCCCGGCCATCCCACGTTGATGTTGGTGAACCGTCCCTTGTGATCCACCAGGGCTTGCAGCAGCATTGAAAAGTACCCCTTGCGGTTTATGTACTCAGTGGCTTGGTGCTCCGGTGCCAAGATAGGGATATGGGTTCCGTCTATCGCCCCACCACAGTTTGGGAATCCCATTGCAGCAAAGCCATCCACTATGGCCTGCACGTTTCCCAGAGTCACTACCCTTGATATCACCAGGTCTTTGATTGCCCTGGCAACTTGGATCACAGCAGCCCCCACAGTAGATTTGCCCACTCCAAATTGATTCCCGACTGACCGGTAGCTGTCTGGCATTGCAAGCTTCCACAGGGCTATCGCCACTCGCTTCTCAACTGTGTGAGCTGCTCTCATCGTGGTATTCTGGCGCTTCAGGGCAGGGGAAAGCAAGTCACAAAGTTCCATGAAAGTGCCCTTACGCATGCGAAAGTTTCGCAGCCACTGGGAATCGTCCCACACCTGCAACACGATGCAGTCCCACCAGTCTGTGCTTGTTTCCCGGGCCCAGAATCGGCGTTCCACGGCATGAACCTGCCCCAGTAACACCATGATTTGCACATTGCTGGGGCCTGTGCCTTGTGTGAGGTCTATGTTCATGTCAATTTCCTCATCACTCTCGTCGCCGCGCTGCAATCGCCTCCTCGGCTGGTCCTGGTTTTGCTTTGGCATGTCCTGGCTCTGCATATACTCCAGGACAATGCGCGTGGTGTTCATAGTGCTCATAATTACCGCGGTGATCTGAGCGGGCTCCATGATCCCAGTGCTATGGCGTCTGGTCTGAAAAAAGGCGCGAAACTAGTATCTGACGGACGGAGGGAGGGAGGGGCGAGTGATGACATGGCGTACAGGTACAGGGAATTAAAATCAACAAAGGTGGCTGTGCATCAGGGAGAAACACAGACAACTGTCACACAGAATGGCCCCCCCAAAGATTGAACTCAAAACCCTGGGTTTAGCAGGCCGTTGATTTCACGGAGGGGGGGGGGAAGCAAATGAATACAGAACAAATCTATTTTTTACATCTTAAGCTGGCAGACGACGGTGCAGCATGACTGATAGCCCTCGGCATCTTCTGGGTGCTTGGCAGAAAATACTGGGCGCTTGGCAGAAAATAGCATACTACGACTGATAGCCATCATCGTCATTGGGAAGGCAGTACGACAACGACAGATACCAGTCGTAATATACCATCTTCTACCAAAAGGCAAGGGGCTGCTGCTGTGTAGCAATGCAGCCCACGTCTGCCAGCACCCAGATCGCCGATGAAGGCTACCAGTCATACTGCACCGTCTACTGCCAAAAGGCAATTAGCTGCTGCTGTGTAGCAATGCAGTACCACGTCTGCCGGCACCCAGATGACATATGGTGACGGTGAGCTGAGCTGAGCTGAGCGGGCTCCATGCTTGGCGTGGTATGTTGTCTGCACAGGTAACCCAGGTAAAAAGGCACGAATCGATTGTCTGGCGTTGCTCTGAGGGAGGGGGAGGGGCCTGACGACATGTACCCAGAACCCCCCGCGACACTGTTTTGCATCATTCAGGCATTGGGATCTCAACCCAGAATTCCAATGGGCGGCGGAGACTGTGGGAACTGTGGGATAGCTACCCATAGTGCAACGCTCCGGAAGTCGACGCTAGCCTCGGTACTGTGGACGCGGTCCGCCGACTTAATGCACTTAGAGCATTTTATGTGGGGACACACACAATCGGCTGTATACAACCGATTTCTATAAAACCGGCTTCTATAAATTCGACCTAATTTCGTAGTGCAGACATACCCTCATCCACTGTAACCCTTAGGTCCTTTTCTGCAGAACTGCTACCTAGCCATTCGGTCCTTAGTCTGTAGCAGTGCATGGAATTCTTCCATCCTAAGTGCAGGACTCTGCACTTGTCCTTGTTGAACCTCATCAGATTTCTTTTGGCCCAATCCTCTAATTTGTCTAGGTCCCTCTGTATCCTATCCCTACCCTCCAGCGTATCTACCACTCCTCCCAGTCCCTCCCAGATTGGGGGACTGTCTGTGACTCCATGTTAAGGCTGCTATAGTGCTTGAGGAATTTACATTTGATAGTTTGTTGGTGAAATCTAAGTATAGAACTCACAACCATTTTGGGGTTTGAGATCTGGTTCTTAAGAGTTTGCCCTGAGGTTGGTACTCATGCTCTTGAGCCACTGCAAGACAGCTTGACAGATCTGCCCCCATGTTTCTAGTCTTTTGGGTAATGATGATACACTTGGTTTACTCTAAGGCTAACTAATTAAGTGATGTCTTCCTAAGTCCAACAAATGAATCATGCGTCTGCAGAACGTATCTGTAACGATGTGGGACTCACCCCTACAGCGCCTCCTGCTGGTGTCTTGGGAATTAGCTTGTTTCCAGCCTTGAAGCACCCTCTGCAGGCTGGTGTCCCACTAACATTTGGCCCCCATGTCCCTCCCGGACCTGGTGCCCCATTATCTGGGGTGCTACCCCTTGACAGTAACCCCTCACTCTCAGGGTCTCCCCTCCCCCATGGAACCCCTACCCCCTATTCCCACCTTGCCTCAGTCGTAGGCTACTGCCAGTCACCAACTAGCCCCCACTCCCTGGGGCAGACTGCAGTATAAGCCACTCATCACAGGCAAGGTTGGGTTTGGACCTGCTGCCTCTGCCTAGCCTTGGGCTGTCCCCTGCAACCCCAGTACCTGTTTGGCCTTATGCTAGGCCACAGCCTGGGGGGTTTCCAGGCCGGAGCTCCCCAGCTCCCTTGGCCTTCCCCCAGCCCTGCTCCACTCCAGGTACCTTCTGTAGCTCTCCAGCAGCCAGGCCAGTCTCCCTCCACAGCTAGAGGAGACTGTGTGTCTGCCCCGGCTTCCCTGTCTTTTATAGGGCCAGCTGAGTCTGTTTGGGGCGTGGCCACAGCTGAGGCTGCCTCCCAATCAGCCCAGCCTAAGGCTCCCAGCCCCAGCCCTCTCCAAGGGCTGGCTTTTAACCCCTTTCAGGCCAGGAGCAGGTGACCACCCCACTACAGTATCTTTTCTCTATGGTCCAAATCCAGCAAAGCACTTAAACATAGGCTTAACTGCTTTGCTGAATTGGGGCCTAAATAAAGCTGTGTTTAGAGATGATAGTTCTATAAACAATGTATTTTAGGAATTTACTATATTCTTTATCAAAATATGACCAAGTAACATTAATATTCTGTGTGTATTATGTTTTTTTCCAATTTGAATTAATGTAAGCTTTCATACTAAAAAACCTTAAGATTCACAAAAATGTGTGCTATGACTATAGGGTTTTTTTTATTTTTTTAAAGCTAAAATTGTGGTTTTGCATTTTTTGACATGACAAAGCCATGATTTTTCCATTTTTTTTTAATATTATAAATAACCAGTCTTAGACAGGATTAAGCAAAGTCTCAGGTTTAGAACTCATCTGAAGGATGACACTTCCAACAGGACAGTGCACCTCAGCATTTGGGATGAGCAGTGACTGACTCAGTGGGAAGAGTACCACCTATACTGAGTGACCAAATACTATTTCCAGCAACATCTGAACATTTTTGCTTCTATTTGACTAGTTAACTGTTAACACACACACGTATTGATACTTCTTTGATGTTATTACAGCTCACAGGTAATTAGAATGCAGTAGATAAGGTAAACCATCCAAGCAGTTTTTATTCATTAATATTCATAAATACACACAGCAGAAGAGCAAATGAAAAATCTCTAATGAAGCTGCTGTGTGTATTTATGAAAGGTAATTATAAGTTCAACAGGACTAAGATCCTTCTCTCTAACTCACATAAACAAAAATATACACAGTCCCATCACTTCAATTATGTTCAGTCTTTACCCTGAGCTCTGGGGGGGAAAAGGATGGGGGAAATACATAATATACACTGGCTATCTGATCTTTCAATGTTTCTTTTCACTAATGAGCAGACACAACATAACTCACCTAAGGTTCTAACACATGGGGACTGGTTGAGCTTTATATGTTATAGGTAGGATTTCCAAAAGCATTCAGCATTGGCCTAACTGCTCCCATTGGCCATTTGTCTAGACTAGGAAAAAAGATATTTTAATGCAAGTAAAATCTTAGGGTACGTCTATACTACCCGCCGGATCGGCGGGTAGTGTTTTATGTATTGGGGATTGTAGAGGTGCGGACTCACCCCTGTGGCACCTCCTGCTGGTGACTCTGGGAATTAGCTCGATCCAGCCATCAGAGCGCCCTCTGCAGGCTGGTGATCCGCCTGTCCTCTGGCCCCGTGTCCCTCCCAGGACCCCGGTGCCCCTTTCTCTGGGTGCTGCCCCCTGGCAGTACACCCCTCAGTACTAGGGTCTCCCCTCCCAGGGGAACCCCCACCCACTATCCCTACCTCGCCTCAGAATAAGGCCACTGCTAGTCACCAACTAGCCCCCGCTCCCTGGGCCAGACTGCAGTATAGGCCACTCATCACAGGCAAGGTTGGGTTTGGACCTGCTGCCTTGGCCTACCCATGGGCTGCCCTCTGCAACCCCCAGTACCCCTTGGCCTCCTACTAGGCCGCAGCCTGGGGCTTTCCAGACTGGAGCTCCCCAGCTCCTCAGCCTGTCCCCAGCCCTGCTCCCCTCAGGTACTCTGTCTCTAGCTCGCTGCAGCCAGGCCCTTCTCTCTCTGAAGGCAGAGAGAGACTTCTTGGCCTCTGGCTCACAGCCTTTTTATATAGGGCCAGCTGAGGCCTGATTGGGGTATGGCCCAGCTGCAGCTGCTTCCCAATCAACCCAGCTTAGCAGCTCCCAGCCACAACCTTCCCCCAGGGCTGTTTTAAGTCCTCCAGGGCAGGAGTGGGGTAACCATCCCGCTACAGGGATCGATTTATCGCGTCTCGTCTAGACGCGATAAATCGATCCCCGAATCGACGCCCATACTTCACCTCAGCAGGAGGAGTAAGCGGAGTCTATGGGGGAGCCGCAGTGGTCGACTCGCCGCTGTGAGGATGGCCAGGTAAGTCGAACTAAGATACTTCGACTTCAGCTACAAGAATAGCGTAGCTGAAGTTGCGTATCTTAGTTTGAACCCCCCTGCTAGTGTAGCCCAGGCCTTAGTGTGGACAAGGCTATTGTAGTTTATGAGTTAGCTGGTCCAGGTAAACCCGGGGGGGGAGGGAGCCTCAGGTAAACTACAAACGTATGTACTTTGGATAAATGTGTCCAATCTATCCTTTATGAATATGTTAACTACCTTGAGTTAACTGGCAGTTAATTAACTTGAGGTCCAAAAAGTCTAGTGTAGACATATCAACTGAAGGCAATGATAAAACATCCATTAACCTCCATGGGAACATAGGCTAATGCTGAGTGTTTTTGAAAATTTCCCATAAGCTTTTTAGTGCTTGTCTACACTTGAAAGTTGTATCAGATTAAAGCAGGGTATGAATTTAAAGTGCAATAGCTATTCTTGAACAACTCTATTGGCAGGTCTTCACTACCCGCCGGATCGGCGGGTAGAGATCGATCTACCGGGGATCGATTTATCGCGTCTCGTCTAGACGCGGATAAATCAATCCCCGAATATGCTCCCCGTCAACTCCAGAACTCCAGCTCGCGAGAGGCGGAAGCGGAGTCGACGGGGGAGCGGCAGCGGTCGACTTACCGCCGTCCTCACGGCCAGGTATGTCGACCTAAGATACGCCGACTTCAGCTACGCGAAGTTGCGTATCTTAGGTCGACACCCCCCCCACCCCCAGTGTAGACCAGGGCTATGTGTGGACACTCTTATTCCGGAGTAAAGGTGCTTAGCTAACCCACTTTGAAAGTTGGGTTATGCTAAACAGGAATAAGGCACTCTTATTCCAGAATAAGATTGTCCACACATGGTGTTAATCAGGAACAACTCCACATATAGACAAGCCCTTATTAACTGGTAATGTATAGTGTGATGTTCTGAACCATAACAATGTACTATATCATTATCGGAGATGATGTCATACACACAGTAATGATCCACTCTAACTTGTTACAGTTGAGGTGACACATATAAGTCAAAATATTTCAAAAAATGTCAGTTACTAGAGCAAAACATCTTTGAACGGGCTGATTGTAAATCACTTGAAGATGAACATCACTATATAAATGTTAAGTATTATTATTTTTATCTTTTTTTTTATCAGAAAAGGGTCATATACAAATACATTAAAGAAGATGGGAACTGATGGAAATTGTTAGATAAAAATGTTCAAGTTTATATTTGGCACCTGTTTTGTTTCCACTAAGAATTAAACTACACTAAATTGTTTTGTTATGGGCCTGTATTTTAAGTAGAGTTCTGATTTCTCTCCGAATTTATACTGTGACTGTGACTAGAAACCTGAAGGAAGACAGTCAACATAAAGTATTTCCTTTTTAAAAAAAATCCCTCCCTTTGTTACTAAAAACATCTGTGATTACTTAATCTGGAACAGTCATTAAAATCTAATTTACTTTTCACCATTTATGCTGTTTATTTTGTTTGTTTGTTTCTCTCAACATGAGCACTAAAACAAAACTGGTCAGTTTCACTTTTGTTTCTGTGTAGTTTCACTTTCCGGTTCTCAGACCCACATAAATCTGCTTATCTGAGTTTCAAACACTACAAGGAAGGTTTTATAGGCAGAGCTGGTAGCAACATATTTGATAAAGGTTGCCTAATACTTTCCATTAAAACTTTGTTTTGATTGCTTATAACTATCAAACTTTTAACCATTCAGGCTGAAATTTTCTGTGCCAGGTGCCTGCCTCAGACTGTTTTTGTTTGTTTGCTTGCTTTTTGTAGATGTTCAGTATAAACGATTCTGCCATCTGTGAGAACGAAGTTATGGAAAAATATATTGTTGTGCCCATGTTAAAAAATTCTTACAATTTTTTTTAGAAGTTCTAACAATTCCATACTTTGGAGCAGGGACTTAAAAGGCAGGGGGTTGCCCTGGAGTCAGGGAGGTATCTTTGTTTGTCTTCAGAGAAAGACACCCAGATTTGGTCAAGTTATAGGCATCTGATAATCACCATTTGCACAAATTCAGAAGAGGCTTGTTAGAGGCTCTCAGCTAAATTCATTTATCATGTCATCTGTACTGAGCATGCTCAGTCCAGACTGCAGTGCAGGGGCTGAAAAGACTTTTCTCTGCAGTTGTTCCCAGGGCCGGCTCCAGGCACCAGGCAACCAAGCTGGTGCTTGGGGCGGCACCTGGAGGGGGGCGGCGCGGCGCGGCGCTCGGGCCACCCGGGAGACCGGGGCCACAGCCGGGCTCGCCGCCCTCCCCCCGGCGCTCTGGCCGCCGGGGGGAGAGCCGAGCCCCCGCCGGGGCTCGCTGCCCTCCTCCCAGGGCTCCGGCCGCCCTCCCCTCCGGCGCCCTCCCCCCGGCCGCCGGGGGGAGAGCGGAGCCCCCGCCGGGGCTTGCCGCCCTCCCCCCGGGGCTCCAGCCGGAGGCTTTTTCGCCTGGGGCGGCAAAAAAGCCAGAGCCGGCCCTGGTTGTTCCGCCCCACCTCCCAGGGGTCTCCATGACACCAGGCACCAGAACTGAGAGCAGGGACACTGTCTCTCCTGTGCTCTCAGTGCACCCAGGGAGTGTGACTGTGAAAAAGAAAGAGGAAGCAATCTGACTCAAATGCAGGAGGGTGAGGCCCAGAGGCTGGCTAGAGGCAGGGATAGGGACAGGCTGATGGAGGGGAGACAGAAGCAGAAGGGACAGAAGCAGAGGGGGTCTGACTGGGGCAGGGGGAGTTGGAGCTGACCATGCTAGAGGATGGGGCAGAAAGGGATAGGCTGGATGGGAACAACCACTAGTACACAAACATCCAGAACATGGATTCTTTTGGCTGTCTAACAAATAGCCATGAAACCAACTGGCAAAGTGTATTTTATGCCCCTTGACAGGCTGGTCCACAGAGAAGATACCAGCCTGCTACTGCTGTCAGTTATTCTGTTAGCTCAAGTGGTAGAAGTCTGTATTTTGGATTTAAGTGTTCCAACCCAACTAATGAGCCATGTCGGGTTCAATATATTTCCACATGATGGAACTTCTGGGTTTTTTTCAGCTTGTATTTTCAAAAATGTATACATACTAAAAAAGATCATGTAAACAGACTGTTAAGGTTGAAAAATTAAGCCCTCAGAAGTATGAAATGCAAATATTAACATTCCTTAATTCAGCTTCTTTCAGAATCTACATTATGAGACTGTCTTTAGTTACATAATCACATACTAGTTTTTCCACACAATTCCTGCCTTATTCAGGGCATGGGATGGATGGTGTGTCTAACTCTGTGCATGAGTAGTCCCCCTGAAATAACTTAAATCAATGGGACTACTCACCTGCTTAATATTAAGTACGTGCTTAAATGCTTTGCTGAAATGGGGCACTGGGAACTAAAATTAGTTGACAGTGATAATGAAGCTTTAAACCTGTTATGAAAATACATTGTCAAGTAATGCAGCTGATTACAACTTATTCTCAATAGCTATTTTCAAAATGTATACACTGTAAATTAATCTTTAGGGTAATTTCATTCCTTATATAATTCCTCTGACCATTATTGTCAATGGTCTTTCTTAATTATACTTATCTTTGTGATATAAATTCATTCCCTAAAGCCTGGAAAGTTTAGGCTCAATGAAATTAATAATAAGAAATAATTCCTTAATTCAGCAAATAATCAAATTATTTACAAATGATAAACTCAGAACAGTAAAAATGCAAAATCTGGGTTATGAATAAACAGCAGCTTAATCCTAGGAAATCCCAGTCCTAGCTTCTGGCGACTTGGGCTCCATTCTGGTGGTTTATGGTGTCACTAGAACTCCTTGATGGGCTTATTGCTTTCAATTACATGGCTGATTATCAATTATTTGTACAAGTTTATAAGAGTCTTTACCAATAATTAAGCATTATAATTGTGAATCATCTTTGACTGATGGACAGGAAAGGCCAGTACCTCCAGAACCTTGGAATGTTACTGTGTGATTACGTCAGAGTTGATCTCTAATTGCTCAATCTGAAAATTATTTCTCTTCTTTCCTGAGGACTGTCTCCTCCTAGCGCCTTATAAAATGGATCCAGCAGCAGTATACCCCAATTGAACTTCAAAGATCAAAATGTTGGGTGTAGAACAACTTTATGTTCTGTTTCTAACAAAATGTATGCCTCTAAAATATTTGGGGCCCTGACCACTTGTTAAAGATCTTGAGCCCTGTATACTTAAGGAAAACACTCAATGAAATAAATGGGAGTTCCAGGTGTGCAAAGAATGTCAGAGTGGGCCCCTTGTGGTACTTGTAAGCAAGAGCAGAGGAAAAAGCCCCATTTTCAGAGTCAAATTTAAATGTGGATATTTATATTCTTCATCCTAAATTTTTCCTACAATTTTATCTGGGAACATTTTACCATGTTTCAGGGGTGCGTGAACAGCCACTTGTATACAAATGTTAGAGAAAGAAAAAAACAGATGCAAAGATGATCTGTAAAGCATTTTTCTATTCTTTGGGATGAAAGACAGTAGAGAAATATTTTTTTTTCACAGATTAGTAGTTTGCAAAAACAAAATAGAGATTTGTCACTCTCGCTCTTGTTCTCTCTCCACATAGGCATACACATTTATAATGGATTTAGCCTTCTGATCTTGATAAAGAGCCCACTGCCCAAAGAGAAAGGCAAACAAATTAGCAACAAGAATAGGTTGCTATTTGATGCTGATGCTTAGAAATCTTTTTGCATAAACCAGTAGCTATTTCTCAGAATAGTCCAGAAATAACAAATTCAACAGGTAATTGGCATATTTGGTTTTTGTTTGTTTATTTATTCTCTCCTCTACCCCCACCTACCTGTCCCATGGCTATCTTCACAGACATTTTAATTTATTAAAGAATGACTGGTTGGCAATATGGAGGGAAACACCAGATTTTGGCTAATATTTCCAGACCCGCCTTATACCAACAATCAAAAAAAGAAAACTGTAAAGGATTTTCTCTTCCTTTCCTTTCTGTTTGCTCTCTCTCTCTCCCCTGAGATATATTAATCAGAGGAGAGGATCGAGATCTGTCGCATAGAGACAGTCTCCTCTCAATACCTGCCCTGTATACTAATGAAGTGCTTCTACCTTGCAGGCTGGGACATGGAGTCAGTTTTTCAAGTCATCTCAAGGCTGAGAATCAAAAGCTGCAGAACTCACTCAGCAGAATAGAAAACATAAGGTGGCTGGCAGATTGCACTGTGCAGGTCACCTCAGTGAATCCCATGGAAAGGAATAAAAAAAACCCTCAACTATAAGAATGCAACAGATTCAGGGCCTTTTCTTGGGGAGTAGGGTATGGATTCTGAATTCCAGTTATTGACTTAAATAATATTGTGTCATTTGCAAATTTTTTGCCATGTCATTGCTCATCTTCTTTTCTATATCATTGCTCAGTATATCAAATAACCAGTCCTAGTACAGTACCTTAGGGTATCCCCCTTTTAACCTTTTGCCATGTAGGAAATTTAACAATTTCTGCCTCTTAGTTGCCATTTAATACATAACTCTATTTTACCTCTCAGCTGAGACAATTTAGTATGCTTAATAGCCTCTTCTGACACCATGTTGCAAGATTAATGATTTGTAATGGTGTGAATCAAATTCAACATAGCACCCTGTAGCAAGGGGCCGTGGCCTCCCTCCAGGCCTGATGGGGAGGAACCACCGCCCACCCTCTGGCAGAGCCAGGTAAGCCATGCTTGCCCTGCTGGATGCAGAGGGGCAGGACAGGAAGTATAAAAGGTGGGCCCTCCAGCTCAGTTGGACAAGAGCTGGCGAAGGAGACAGATGCCTCCTGCCTGCTACTGGGGATGGTGCTTGAGTGGGACCTCTGCGGCACTGAGTACCTGAAGGGACTGCCAGAGCTGCCAGCCGACAAGGATGCTAAAGACCTGTTGGGACTGCCACTTGCTGTGTATCCTGGGGAGATGGAGAACACCCACTAAATGCAGGTACACCGCGAGGGGACTGTAGGAAGTAATCCAGGGATACCAGACAATCTGGTTGTAGTGCCAGAGTGCTGGTTGGTGTATTGTGGTGGGATCCCCGCTGACCCAGTGGCAGAGCCCTCCGCCACTGTTAGGGCCCTGGGCTGGAACCTGATGGCGTAGGGTGGGCCTGGGTCCCTCTATCCCCTATGGCTGCCCCATCCCTGGGGTGGCCACTTACCCACCTTAGGCCAAGAGGCCTGCATTTGTCAGCTGTCTGCCTGAGTCGGGGCGTTAGATGAAAGATTGTATATAGCCTGAGGGCCCGAGCCCCTAGATTGGTTGGTGCTCCGCCCTGCCTAGAGGATCAGGGTCTCCAAGGCTGCTAATTTCCCTTTAAGCCAGTCTTTTCAGAGATGCAGCAGCAAGGGGGCGTGGCCTCCTGCTAGGCCTGACTGGGAGGGACGGACATGACCACCTACACATCTTTATAGATTTCAAATAAGGGGCAACAACAGGACTCTCTTGATCTTCTCAAATAAGCTTAAATTATCAGATGAGGGACTTGAGGTCTGGATATGCCACCCAGCTGCTCCACTAGAACCAAGAGTTCTTGGTCTAGATCAGGGGCGGGCAAACTTTTTGGCCTGAGGGCCGCATCGGGTTTCGTAAATTGTATGGAGGGCTGTTTGGGGAGGGGGTTGTGGCCCGGCCCCCACCTCCTAGCTGACCCCCCCCTCCAGGACTCCTGCCCCATCCAACGCCCCCGTTCCCTGATGGGGGGCCCCCCCCCGGGACCCCTGCCCCATCCACACACCCCGGCTCCCTGTCCCTTGACTGCCCCCGAACCTCCGCCACCCCATCTAACCCCTCCTCTCATTCCTGACGACCCCCCCGAGACCCTTGCCCCCTCCAACCACACTTTCTCCCTGTCCTCTGACCCAGAAGCTCACAGCCCCGCCACCCAGAGCATTGCGCCGGCGGCGGAGCGAGCGAGCTGAGGCTGAGGGGAGATAGTAGGGGAGGGGCCGGGGGCGAGCCTCCCGGGCCAGGAGCTCGGGGGCCAGGCAGGACGGTCCTGCGGGCCGGATGTGGCCTGTAGGCCGTAGTTTGCCTACCTCTGGTCTAGATCCATTTGTACAATAGAGAAACTCTGTCCCACTCCAGCAGCACAAAGCTGCTGTAAAGCTGGTGAAACCAGCCCCTAAGGGTTCTCTCTGCCTAGGGTAGTCCTTAGAGGATTAGAGCTGAGATAGTGCCCCTACCACTTCTTCAGGCCACCGATGCTTGATGTGGCCAGGGAAGTGGGCATGGAATAGCAAAATTATTATGTGCCTTAGCTGAAAATTTCCTTTCTTGGAGTAATGAGGTCCACAAATCTATGGCACTGGGTCTCTGTTCTATGCAGTCTTGAAGGCAGACCAAGCCTGTCAATCACTGGCAAAGGAGCTATTTCCGCAGCCTAGGAAATCTCTAACCACTCTATGTTGGCGTGAGTGGGATGAGCCTCTCCCTATAGCAGACAAAGTCTGCAGTGGCAGCCCCGCCTAGCAGCATAGGGGTAGGAGAATCCTGGCCCTTCCATTCCACCAGGTTCCAACCCAGAGCAATCTTGGACATCGTAAGGCAGGAGTCCACTACCTATGGTCCAGCTAATGCGCTCCCCTGGATCTCTTCCTTATGCTCTGTCCCTCTCCACCGAGGCTCATTGTGTCTCTGGCAACCTGGTCCACAGATCTCAGCAGGCTAGAGAATCCCAGCTCCATGCAGTAGACCGCCCCCCCTGGAATGCCTTCCTGATATAGGCTCTCTGTAGCAGTGAGCACAGATCTGCCTTTCTTCACCCATGACACTGCTGTGCTGAAGAGATTCCCTTTTAAGTCCCTCCTCCAACAAGCCTACTGTTCCTGTATCCTTAATTCTCCAGTGTGGGGTTTATCAACCCCATCACAAATGGTAAGGAAAATTAAGCATTAAGACTAAATAGAACAATCGTCCTGCAGAGCAAGGTATTCAATTGACAACGAACTATGAGTGCCTATTAATAATCCCATCTCTTTCCTCAATTACCAGCTCATTCAGTGTGGGTTGTATCTCTGTACCTCATTAGTTCAAGAAAGGACATTTTCATGGATACATTTTCCTATTCTTATTTATAATGAGGTTCACAGATCCATGATAATGGGATTTTCATAGTAGTATCCACTCAGGAGAGGAGGGAGAAACCATATGCAGTTAAATGCAGATGAGAAAGGGGATAACCCTTTCCTAATAGTTACTGGGATACTACAGCAAGGAGCACTCATCTACCAAAGGCAGCATTAGATAATGGTTGGATGTCCAGCATGTAGAATTTGGACACAGATGACCAGGTGGCTGCTTTACAAATTCTTCGTCTGAGGCATATGATCTTTTTGCCCATGAAGTTTCCACAGCTCTGAGAGACTGAGCTCTGATTTTGGACGATGGACTATGCTTTTTGGCGTGTATGTTTCTGAAATACAATACCTTAACCACCAGTAAATGGAAGATTTTTTTTAAGCCTTCTTTTCCTCTGACACCAGCTGATGATGCACAAACAAAGCATTCACCTTTCTGAAATGAAAGGTGACTATATATTTTGAGAGTTCTGTGGACATCCCAAGTATGCCACAATTTCACGATGGGGTGTGATGGAGCTAGACAGAAGGACTGAAGGACAACTTCCCATGTTCCATGGAGCCTGGTGTTAATGTTAATGGAGACATGGTCGATTCTGAGTTCTGAAATATTTATGGAAGGTACAGTTTTGAGGTTTCAGGAAAAGGGCTCCCAACTCAAACAGCCTGTGAACTGACATGATTGCTATCAAAAAGGCCACTTTAATGGTTAGAAAGTAATGATATACTCATGAGTGGTTCAAAAGGAGGGCCTGAGAACCTGGTAAGATTCCATAAAAGAACTCTGTGCACTTCAGGACAATGTGGAAGAGATGCTGCTTTCTAAAAAAAAAAAAAAAGCTGGATACCTGGGTAAGACAAAATCTACTACTTGTCTGCTCCACTAAGGATGCCAGACAAAGCAGCAACTTGACCTTCGAGTATCTGAGCTGCCATACCTACCATGAGTTAATCTTTAAGAAATTCAAGAATCCATGGTATGGATGCAGATGTGGGATGAACCTTATCTGGGCCCTTGAATACACTAAATTAGGATATTTCTTTCTGGAAGCTAAAAACGTAGGTATTATTTCTTCTGAATAACCTCTTTGGCTTAAGAGGCTCTGTTCAAGAGCCAGCCAGTTAGGCTCAGACTATCTGGGTTCTAATGCATAACTGGCCTTCAAAACATCAGATCCCTTCCAAAGGAAAATGGATAGGAGGACTTTGTGCCATGTTGAGGAGGTAAGAGAACAAGGCCTCTTTGACCAGAATGGGGCTACTAGAAAGACCAGTGCTGTGTCTCTCCTGATTTTCTGTAGCATTCTGATGAGGAGAGGAAGTGGAAGGAAGACATGTCAGATTCCCTTTGGCTATCTTTGTGACGTGGCATCCGTTGCCTTAGCTTTGTGATCTCTCTGGCAAGAGAACAACACTGAAATCTTGTGATTCAGGTGGGAAGCAACCAGATCTATTGCTAGGAGACCAAACATCTTTATCAAGAGCTGGAAAACCTCTGGGTGCAGTTCCCATTCTGGATGATTTAACTTTTGCTTGGTGAGCCAGTCAGCCAGGCATTAATTTTCTCCTTACTGTGAAGGGAACAAATTGACTACTAGATTCTCCTCTGCCAAAGTCTCTGGAGATATTTAAGAGTAGGTTAGATAAATGTCTATCAGGGATGGTCTAGACAGTATTTGGTCCTGCCATGCGGGCAGGGGACTGGACTCGATGACCTCTCAGGGTCCCTTCCAGTCCTAGAATCTATGAATCTATGAAAAGTCATCAGGATTTTAACCTCTTTTTGAAAGACTGAAGACTTTGTTCCCCTTTTGTCTGTTTATGACATGGCTGAGGTGTTGTCTGTCATGATCAGCACATGAGGGGAGCCCAGATATAGAAGAGCCTTGAGACCACATTGCTCTGAGCTCTCATCAGTTTGTTCCATGATTGTTTTCTTGTTTGGAACAGATCCCTTGGACAGTCCTCGATTCTGAGTGACCGGCCCATCCCTCCAGGCTTGCATCTGTAGTAACTATTGTCCTAACTGGTTCACCTGCTGAGAAGCCCAACTTGAAGTTGCTCAGGTTCATCCACCATTTGAATGACCTAAGAATCTTCTTGGGGAGAGAGACTTTCTCTGAAGGATGGGTAAGAGATAGTTGTGGAAAGAGAAATAAGGAGGGTGCTCTATAGTGGCTTCATGTGAACACAGGCCAACTGAAGAATATCCACACAGGAGACCACAGATCCCAGAAGAGACAGAAGCATATAAATGGGTAGTTCCCTTGGAAGGTTGATTGCTTTTATAAGATCCCTCAGCTTCTCCTGTCTTTCCTGAAATAAGAAAATTTGGGGAATCAGCTGAGACTGTTAAAGTCCTCTTTCAAAAGCCCATGGCTCTCCAGCATTCTTAGTGTCTTGGTGGTGCCATCTATGACTGACTCTGGATGAGGCTCAAAGAAGGACATCCAGGGAGCAGTAAATGTTGACCCCCTATTGTTTGAGAGCTGCTATTAACTTGACCAACACTTTTATAAACACTTGTAGTGCTTCTACAAGACCAAAGGACAAGGACCTGTATTGCTAGTGTACCCCTAACAGCAAAGCATGGAAGCATCTGTGACACTGTCAAATTGGGACATGGATATAGGCATCCTTCAAATCCACTGAAGTCATGGAGTCCCCTTTGTTGATGGCAGCTAGTGTGGATTTTAAAGTCTTCATCTTAAATTTTGATTTCTTAAAAAATCAGGGGGCTCTTTCTTCTATAGTGTGTGTAGTTGTTTGGGGGGGGGGCAACAGAGGAGTCTGAACATCTGAGAGACCTTTTTCTTATGCCTCCCTTAATGATTGTCATCCTCCAATGGAGAGAGAAATTTCAGGCTGAGGATCCCCTGGAGAGGAGGAGAACTGTTGTGATTACTCTTTCAAGCAGCTTTCTTTCCCTGAGAGACTGTGTGTGTGTGTGTGTGTGTTTTCAGATTGAAGGGTTGTCCTGGACTGGGTCCAGAAAGGAGCTTCCCAGGGTCCCAAACTTTGTGTAACCGAGATTCCTGGACATGACCTGGACATAGACTGACTCCACCTTGGGGGCACCAGGTTCCAATCCTGGAGTTTCAAAGGGAATCCTTGGCACACTTACTGCACTGGGAGACAGAGTTGGGCTGACATTGCTGGCAGATAATAGACCTGAGGCAAGGCTGGGTAGGGGGTACATACTGCAGAATGGAAGGAGGTGTTGGGCCCCTCAGCAGGCGCTCCTTGCCCTATCTACCCTAGATCCTGTCATTAGCTTCCTACTGCTGTAGCAGCTACAGGGGCAGGGCTAGGCATCTGCTCTGCAGTCAACATCTGGGGCTGTGAGTGCAGTCTCCAGCAACTTGGCAGGAAGCTTCCCTGGCACTTTGATACCGTGCTTCAGGGGTAATCAATTATTTTTTTGTCAAGGTCCAAATTTCTTGGTCAAGGTATAGTCAAGGTACAGACTTGAGAGATTATGATAATAATTGATAAGTATATGCAAATTCTGGGGTCCATTCAAAAGCATCTGGCAGTCCAGATTTAGCCCACAGTCTGCCTATTGACTATCCGTGCTTCAACCTACACTCTCGCCATGTGGGAGGTGGAGCCACCACTTGTCTTTGGGCTGTCACCTGTGCCAGATCTGGAGGATTTTGCTGCTGAAGTGCTGCCATTGCTTCCTGGGAACAATCCTGCTCAGGGAGGGAGGCTGCAGGAAATCCCAGCTTGATCACTTGAGAGGAGCCTGGGTCTCTGCAGAGCAGGCACAGATCTCTATCCAGGCACTCAATTCACGGAGAGGCGCAGGAGATAGTGTCTCATTTATTCTCTCTTCTTAGCCTTCTCCATCATTCTGTACTCCATTTGGGTGAGTAGGGGGGCATGGAGAGCGCCAGTGACTATGAGGAGAAAGGGAATCCATCTGCTAATAAAGGCAGAGCCTGGAGATTTTAAGCCATTTTTTTCTTCTTTAAATTTGCTCTGCAGCAGGGAGGAGCTGGTCTGCCTACCTGCACTTATTGAAGCTCTGGAGGAATAGGCAGGCTTGCATTCACCCACATCTTAAGGCACCACCACCCCCAGCCGAAGGGGAGGAGCTACTGGACCCAGGGCTCAAATAATCTCAGGGAACAACTAATGAAAAAACAGGGACGGGCGTGAGGGTCACCGGGCCAAAAGCAGGGATCCAGAGGGGGACACCAAGCAGAGAACCCCGTAAAGCACCTACTGCTCTTCGAAGGTGTCTTAGGAGCCAATGGACACAGCCCAGATGAACTCTACTTGGAAATGTGATGTCAGGGAGGATCGGAATCTGCCTACCTGCAGCTGAAGATACAGATGAAAAACTGGCTGTTTCTCAGATGTGGAGCCACACTTTCCTGCCAGTGATTGAAAGGTTTGGTCTGGCTCCAACACTGCACAGAGCAGTGACTCAGTAGCTTGGATCTGGTTTCAGAGTGGTAGCCGTATTAGTCTGTATCAGCAAAAACAACAAGGAGTCCTTGTTGCACCTTATAGACTAACAAATTTATTTGGGCATAAGCTTTTGTGGGCTAAAACCCACATACTGTTGTCCTCATTATGAAAAAGACTGTCTCCTGACAAAACAGAGGCAGCCAAACACCCAGATGTGTTTTCCTAACCAGATTGGAGGCTCCATGCCAATCATGATCTGAGGAGCAGGCTGAGAGAAGGGCATCTCCTGAAGGAACACTCAGTGTCTACCATAGTCTTTGACCTGCTGAGGGGGAAACACATCAGGTCCAAGCTGCAAATGTTTGGTTTGTACAGTAGATTCAATCACCTTTTCAAGGGTCACATCCAAAGCTGCACATTGTTAGACCTAAAACTCACAACTAAAACTTCACTAAAACCTTTTGGCCTGGACCTAGCTAAGACCACTGCCTGGATTACCTCTCAGAATCTGTCCTGAGGTAGGCAGGCAATATAGAACCCGTTTGGTATCTAAGGTGGCCTCCATGAAGGTAAGCACCTGAGATGGGACCAAGTAAATTTTACTTCACTTACTCCAACTGGGAGACTTTGAAGAAGCAAATCTCCCAAAAGGCATGAACTATCCTGCTGTAAGAATATACTCTAATGAGCCAGTCATCTACATTACTGATATTTCTCCAGACCTTAACAATGCAGATGAGCTGCAACTATCACCAAGCACTTGATAACCTGGGGACTACTGCCCTTCTAAAGGATTGCACCTTATACAGGTAGTCACTGTCCTCCATGAACCGGAAGTACTTTCTGTTTGTTTGTCCTATTAAGATGTGGAAGTAAGCAACTCAAAGGCCAAGAGCCCCAATCCAGTCTAACAATTGAAAAGAGAGATTTTTGCTCTCCAGACAAACCATGTGGAATTTGATTTTCCTCGGGTATTTGGTTCAAACTAGCGTTCCAGAATTGGTATTTCTTTTGGGAATAAGAAAATATTGGGAATAAAAACCTCTTCCCCAATAAGGCTCTGGCATTCTTCGATGGCTCCCTGGCTTGTTATACTTGAAAAAATTGGGATAAACAATAACCAAAGGGAGAGGTAGAAGAGGAGGATGGATGGATCTCTGGGTGTTGCAGGACTGTCTCTAAGTCCAGTCATACACATGGATATTTGCAAGCTATGTTTAACATAATGAGTGGCTTACAGTCCGTAGGCCAAGAAGGAAGATTTTTGTCTCCTGCAATGAGGATTGGCGGGCATCCCAGTTCTCTGGGTCTCTGTTGGTAGCCAGTTTCTACAGAGGACTTCTGCTACTGTCCCTTATTGAATCCAAAAATTTTATTGCAAAAAGCAGATTGATTCAAGCCCTGAAAATTGCCTGAGAACTTTGTGGCTTTCAACTTTTCCAAAACCTTGTCTGTCTTGAGTTGAAGAGATCCATGCTTTCAAAAGACAGGTCCATGACACATCAAATATCTAAGATGCGAAGCCAGAACTTTCTTGTTCTATTTAAGTTCTTAGACTGGGTCCATCACTGTGACATCTGAATCACTAATCTCTCCCAAAGGGACAGCCATACCTAAAGATGAGGCAGAAGTGTCAGATATCAAAGAAACCCCTCCAGAAATGTTTGGACACTTCCTAGCTTTCTTTGAACGACTCCAGAAATTCTTGAGTTTTATCCTCAAGGCTGCCCTGGGCCCAAGTGGCAGCTCCAAGTGGCAGCTTTGAATCAGAGTGAAAAATTATACCTGGTCATAAACATCTGATAATTGGCAGCTATAAGTACCTGGGCAGCCAAAAACTAAATCTTTCTTCCAAATATTTTCAGTTGTCCCCAGGGACCAATGACATTTTCTCAGCTCTAGACTCTTCACTTGCAGCAGAAACCACAAACAGGACTGGGATAGAGGGCTGGAAAATGCCCTTTCTAGACATTCCTTTTTTGGCAGCCACTTGGCATCTTGCTGTGGACAGGAAGGTTGGCAGACTGAACACCTCAAAAAAAAAGAGTCTTGGCTGCCACCACCTACTGGCACTCCAAAATCTACTATCCCTCCTTTGGGCCTTCTTTGTCTTGCTCCTTGAAAGATATCCAAACAAGTCTGGGTGCAAACAAGGAACCAGATGAAATAATCACTTCCATCACGTTCAGCTGACTTCTTAACACCTGGAATACGAACCTGAGGTTCCCGCTATTATTTCTTCCCCAATATCATTTTTTTTCCCTTCTACCACCTTCTTTCTCCTCTTTTCTATCTTCCTTATGTTACTTTCTGCTTAATAAAAATCTGGCTTACCAGCCATGACACCTCCACCTTTTGCAATACTAGCGTGAGACAGTGATTTTTAAAGAAAGTTTAACAACGTCTTAAACAACCCAACCCTGGTAAAAATTAGCCAGATCTTCAAGTATCTAATAAGTTTCTATGCAGTGCCTGTAATTTGCCAGCAGTTAGGTTGCAAGCAAGACTTACACAAAAAAGATGCATTTGATATCTTCACTATTCTTTTGTGTGTATCTGTCTGTCTCTTTTTGCCTTCAATTGAAACAGGACTGGACTTCAAGAACAGCTAAAGACCATCTAAATCAGGGATTGTCAATTATTTTTTGTCAAGGTCTAAATTTCTTGGTCAAGGTATAGTCAAGGTCCAGACTCCAGAGAAACATTCTTTCACACTGCAATAATAACAAATAAATAAAAAGATTTTTGCGGTCTGTTCAAAAGTGTCTGGTAGTCTGGATTTGGCCTATGGTCCACCTGTTGACTACCCCCATCTAAACTAACTTTTTATCTCTTCTGCAACAAGGATACTTAATACCATCTTTTAACACCCACTGTAGAACTGTCAAACAAGGAAGATATTTTCCCTGTGAGAGAGATTTATATATCACAAGGGAATGAGAAAATGTTACTTAGCTTTTTAAGTTTACAATGCTTTAAACATTCCCTTTCTTTTTGTGTGCTTAACAAAAGGTTAAAAGTTACTATTAATGATTGTTGTTACAAAGTGAGTAAGCCAGAGGCCACACAAAACCCCAAACCATCACCATGGGTGGCGGGTATCAAAGGCCAGGGAAGGCTGAGCCTCCCCAAGCAGCCTTTGTGGCCCTGCCCATGATCCGCCTCCAGGTTCCTTCCTGCTTCCCAGCACTATGCTCTTTCCCGCATGGCCAGGGCCCCAGGCTGGGGCTAATGGGGCCAGACTGTGCTCCGGGGCTGGGGGAGGGGCCATCCGGTGCTCCAGGGCTGGGGGCAGCGTCACCCACACGGTGCTCGGGGGTGGGGCTTTGGTAGAAAGGGGTGGGGCGGGCTGGGGACTAGCCTCCCCGAACCTGGGGTTCTCCTCGCCCCTCCTGCCGGAGCCCATGGGGGGCCTCAGGCGGAAGGGGCAGGGTGAGCCAGACCTCCCTGAGCCTGGGATATACACACACACGCACACCCCATGACCATCATCATCACCCTACATACACACTTATCAATATAACAGGTCCCTTCAGGAATCTTCTTAGGAGGAAGAGACCATCTAAGGGGAAAAGGTACTCGAATACCATGGTGATGAGTATGGTATAAGAACCTAAAATAAAATGGAAAAGAGGAGACCACTCCTCTCCTCAGCACTCCTTGCCAAAGAAACCACTGACAGAGGAGGAGGATCTTAGGGCCTCTGAGGGATCTCAGCCTCTCACCTGTTCTTGGGCCCCTTGAAAGTACAGTGGCCTTTTGAGACTGGGACTGTTCAGCTTAGAAAAGAGATGACTAAGGGGGTAGGGTGACCAGACGTCCCGATTTTATCGGGACTGTCCCGATATTTGCTTGTTTGTCCCGCGTCCCGACCAATGTTAGGTCGGGACACTGGACAAACAAGCAGGGCTCCCGCACACAGGCGGAGCCCGGAAGGGCTCGCCCCACCCCCGCCCCGACTCCATCCCCTCCTTCCCCCATTGGATCCCTCACCAAATCCCCGCCCCCATCCCTGCCCCCTCACTGCCCCATTGGCTCCCTCCCCAAATCCCCGCCTCTTCCCAAGCACGCCATGCCCGGGAGACGCAGGGGAGCGCGGGGCCAGGGTGAGTGTGAGTCCGGCCTGGCCCCGAGCAGGCAGGACTTGGGCGCGGTACCTGGAGGGAGAGTAGGGGGGCGGCCCGCGGGGCCAGGCGGCGGCTGTTCTCCCCACCTGGGCAGCGGGACTTGGGAGCAGCCGCTGCTGCAGCTCCCACTGCCGCGGGGGGAGGAAGCGGCCAAGCATGTGGCGCTCGGCGGCTGCAGCTCTGGTGCCCGGGCCCAAACCCCCCCGAGCCTGGGCCTGCTGTGGGGACCCAGCAGCACGCACGCTGCGCCCAGCCCCTGGCCAGTCGCGTCTGGGCTGGCTGCCCAGCTGGCGCAATCCTGCGGGTGGCCCCGGGGCGGAGGCATCGGTAGCCCTGTTCATTCCCCTCCGGGACCCGAGCGGGATGGGGGGGCTGGGGCCTGCTGCTCCCACTCCGGGGCCGCCCGCGGGATTGCACTAGCTGGGCAGCCAGCCCAGACACAATTGGCCAGGGGCTGGGTGCGCGCAGCGTGCACGCTGGGTCCCCGCAGCAGGCCCGAGCTCAGGGTGTTCGCGGGCGCCAGAGCCGCAGCCGCCGAGCACCACGTGCTTGGCTAGTGGCTGCTTCCTCCCCCCACGGCAGTGGGAGCTGCGGCAGCGGCTGCTCCCGAGTCCCGCTGCCCAGGTGGGGAGAACAGCCACTGCCTGGCTCCGCGGGCCGCCCCCCTACTCTCCCTCCAGGTACCGCGCCCGAGTCCTGCCTGCTTGGGGCCAGGCCAGACTCACACTCACCCCAGCCCCGCGCTCCCCTGCGTCTCCCGGGCCTCCCTCCAGCGCTTGTGGAGGGAGGAGGAATGGTGGGGGGTGTGGTGTGGTTGTTTGTTTTTTGCTCTGCCGCCGTTTTTTCCCCCTCTTTCCCCCCACCCCGCTATTTGACCCGGGTGATCTGGTCACCCTATAAGGGGGGAATATAATGAGATCTATAAAATCACGAGTGGTGTGGATAAAGTTAATAGGGAAATGTTATTTACCCCTTCCCATAACACAAAAAACAGGGGTCACCCAATGAAATTAACGGGCAGCATGTTTAAAACAAACAAAAGGAAGTACTTCACACAACGCACAGTTAAGCTGTGTAACTCATTCCCAGTGGATGTTGTGAAGGGCAAAATAATAAATGGGTTTAAAAAAGAATTGGATAATTTAATGGATAGGTTCATCAATGGCTATTAGCCAAGATAGTCATGGAAGCAATCCCATGCTTTAGGTGTCCCTAAATCTCTGACTGCCAAAAACTGGGACTAGATGACAGGGGATGGATCACGTGCTAATTGCCCTGTTCTGTTCATTCCTTCTGAAGCATCTGGCACCGGCCACTGTCAAACCTTGACTTTTGATGCTTTGGCTGGACAAACAATGTCAGCCCTTTTTAAGAAGTGCTGGCAGGCACCACAGCTGTTAGCACAGTGTGCTTCCCAAAGGCATAAAAGACATTTTATTTGCCTATCTGAAGTGAGGACTATTACAGAGCAAGATGAATGGGTCTGCCATCTTGGGCAAGGTCCAAGGCCACTTAAAAAAATACCCAAAATTTGACAAACTGCTAAAATAATTTAATAAAACTGAAACTTTTCCATCTAATACACCTACCATTATTTTAAAAGAGATTTATAATTACACTTGTTTGTCTAATGTGATGAGGGAAAAAAGAGGTTAGTTCCCTAACCACCTGGTCTGAAGAGTAACTGAGTGATGATTAGAGGGGGCGGGGTATTAATGCCATCAGTATATGGAACGTTAGGATCGAAGGAACTGCATGTGCCCTCTGTCTGCCAGCTACTGCTCAAAAATTGTTCCAAAGTTGCATAGCCAGGCATGCAACTCTTACAGTGTGGCTCTGGAGGCAATGTAATGAAGGGAAAAAGTATAGTTTTTCTTTACAGACAACCTGCTAGTTTGTCCTTATATCACATCGGAGTGTTTTATATATCTATTTTAAATCATAGTTTCAACCAGTTTATCTAGGACTGAAGTCAGGCCATTGTTAAAGATAGGTACAATCGCTGCTACTCTGCAATCCTCTGATATACCATAGTAACTTATTTCAGATTTTTAATAAGAGACTGCATATTTTTCTCAGCAGTTCAGCCATTTCATAAGAATGGATGTATAACAAAGCTGTTTTCCTTTTATAATGCCTTTTACTTCATCCAACTTCCATCTTATGTTTTATCTGCCACAGTTCATTCTTTCTGTGGCTTCATTTGGGCTGCATTTCCATTTTCCGAAATGATAGCTATCTATTTGGCTTGAATAGTCCCTTGAACTTTGTCATTTAATCCTTTCCCTTACCTTTGTCTGTTTTTGTTTCTTTGCAGATTGTAAACTTCTTGAGACAGGGGACATAGCTTCTTAAATGTTTGAAAAATGTCTAAAAATTCTGGGTATTAAAACAATTTAAATAACAATACTAGTAATAGTAATCTATTAATAATATATGTAAGCAGGGTCTGAATGAACTCTCCCCTGACAGCTAGTTGGGGAGGGGGAGAGACTTCAGGAGCAAACTGTATTTACATCAACACACCGCCTGTCTGCTGGATACCTGTGCAGAGTAGATGTGTTGCTCAAAGTGATCAACTTTTGCTGGTGTTGGGTTACAAATCGGATGCCATCAGGTGATTGAGGGACATCTATCTAGAACACATCACCGGATACCGGCAATACCAGGAAAGATGAGCTGGAGCGCCGTTGAGAAGCAAAATCAGGAAACAGAGTGGTAACCGTGTTAGTCTGTATCAGCAAAAAGAACGAGTACTTAATTGATTAGTCTCATTTGAGTTGGTATGGCAACACCCATTTTAAAATGTTCTCTGTGTATATATATCTTCCTACTGTATTTTCCACTGCATGCATCCGATGGAGTGGGTTTTAGCCCACGAAAGCTTATGCCCAAATAAATTTGTTAGTCTCTAAGGTGCCACAAGTACTCCTCGTTCTTTTTGCTAAAATCAGGAAAGTAACTGAAATACTTCTCTGATGGACTGTATTCAATGAGGGACAACCAATTGTAAATGCTCAATTACTGAGGGACAATCTCCACTCATTGCTATATTTGCTTTCTAAACCAACTCTCTGTATAACTTTTCATGAGTGATGTACCTCAATATTTGGATGCTAATAACTAAACTGCATCATTAATTTTTAATCTAAATTTCAGTTATTGCAGATTATGTACTATATGTATTTTACAATTTTTAAAACAACGTTTGTATTTTTGGATAATCTAAGCACTATACCCAGATGTACAGACACTCTTTCCTTAACCTGTTTATTATATAATTTTAACTGAATGCAGGGGTAGTGAAATGTTATCTTTACTGTATGAGTAAAGGGGAGCAGAACTGTTCTGAGCCTGTCCTGATTGAGGGGTCACCCTCAGTTGAAAAGAACTCGCTAAGCCAGGGGCTCGAATACCAAACCCTTGTGAAAATAAGAGGGGTGAGGACTCTCCCTAAGGATCCCCGGTCTGGTTTAACCTGTTCCTCCCCACTGTTCAAAGACAGAGCTAAATAGGCTCCATTGGGAGTCTGTTGTTATGTTAAGTGCTTACTAGAGCTAAAAACACTAGTGGTGGGACAGCATTTCTGCATAGCCTGCTTCACTAAGAGCTGAAAGTCACTAAGGCCTTAGCTACACTTGCAGATGTACAGCGCTGTGAGTTAAACCTGACTTCGTGCAGCTGAGTAGGGAAAGCGCTGCAGTCTGTCCACACTGACAGCTGCCCAGCGCACTGTCGTGGCCACATTTGCGGCAATTGCAGCGCTATTGGGAGCGGTGCATTATGGGCAGTTATCCCACAGAGCACCTTTTCCCATTCTGGCGCCGTGGGTTGTGGGAAGGGGGCGTGGGTGCGGGGGATTCTGGGTCCTGTCCCAATGCCCCGTGATGCATCGCTTCGCATCCCAGAAATCCCTTTGTTTCCGTCCACCTTTGGCGCCATCTTTCAACGGTTTCTGTGCAGCGCGATCTGTCTGCGGGAAATGGAGTCCGAACTGCTGAGGCGTATGCTGACGAGTCTCGCCAGCACGTCACGTTTGGCTGTCGAACTATTCCTTAAGATCCAAAGTGACACTGAGAGTGAGGGTGAGGAGTCCGACGATGCTATCGAGCCGCGTAACAGGTACGACATGAAATTGCTTGTGGCATTCACAGACATGCTCAGCACCGTGGAACACCGCTTTTGGGCTTGGGAAACAAGCACCGAGTGGTGGGATCACATTATCATGGAAGTCTGGGCTGACAAGCAGTGGCTGCAGAACTTTCGGATGAGAAAAGCCACTTTCATAGGACTGTGTGAGGAGCTTGCCCCCACCCTGCGGCACAAGGACACGAGATTGAGAGCTGCCCTGCCAGTGGAGAAGCAGGTGGCTATTGCAATCTGGAAGCTGGCAACTCCAGACAGCTACCAGTCGGTCGCAAACCAGTTTGGAGTGGGAAAGTCGACCGCTGAAATCGTGTTGATGCAAGTTTGCAAGGCCATTAATCGCATCCTACTCAGAAGAACCGTGACTCTGGGTAACGTGCAGGAAATAGTGGATGGCTTTGCACAAATGGGGTTCCCTAACTGTGAAGGGGCGATAGGTGGGACACACATTCCTATTCTGGCACCACCCCACCTAGGATCCGAGTACGTTAATCGGAAGGGGTATTTCTCTATGGTTCTCCAGGCGCTTGTGGATCACCGTGGGCGTTTCATTGACATTAACATAGGCTGGCCCAGAAAGGTGCATGACGCACGCATCTTTCGGAACTCTTGGCTGTTCAGGAAGATGCAGGCCCGGACTTTTTTCTCAGAGCGGAAGATCACGGTAGGGGAAGTTGAAATGCCCATTGTGATCCTTGGAGATCCCGCTTACCCGTTAATGCCGTGGCTCATGAAACCCTACACAGGGAACCTTGACAGCAGCAAGGAACGGTTCAACTACAGGCTGAGCTGGTGCCGAATGACTGTGGAATGTGCCTTTGGCCGTTTAAAGGGCCGCTGGCGATCTCTGTATGGGAAGCTGGACTTGGCCGAAAACAGCATCCCCGCGGTTATATCCGCGTGCTGTGCCCTCCATAATATTTGTGAAGGGAAGGGTGAAAGCTTCACTCAGGCATGGACCTCCGAGGTTCAACACCTGGAGGCTGAATTTGCACAGCCAGAGAGCAGGGCTATTACAGGGGCCCAGCGCGGGGCTGCAAGGATTAGGGATGCCTTGAGGGAGCAATTTGAGGCTGAAAACCAGCAGTGATATCTGGTGCCCTGCATGGGAGTGAAGTGCAGTAGTTCCAATCTTTAGGAATCAGTGTCTGCTTAGCAGACAAGCAGACTTGCAGTGCCTGTTTATTTCCTGGGCTAAGGAGTCTTTTACTTTATGCAATAATAAAGAATGTTTTCAAAGCCAAAGAATCCATTTATTGAAAAGAAAAAATATTATTTATTGAAAAGAAACAAGGGGGTGGAGTGGGGAACAGTACAATCACAGATTCGCATATGTCCTGTCTGGTGTGCTGTGCAGTGAGTGCTGCACTTCAGGACAGCTATACTGCATGGTGATGGGGGTTGAGTGCAGAGGGTAAGGGTCGTGGTTTTCAGGGCTGGGTGGTGAAGATACTGGTGTTGGAGGCAGCGGGTGGCGTGAAGAACACGGAAGTTGGGGAAAGTGGGCTGGAGGTGACAGTGGGGCACAACGGAAAGAGTTTTGGGACAAGGGCTGTAGGGAGGGGTAGCGTTTGCGTTTGCGGTACTGCTCCTCTTTCTGCATGGCTACCCGCTCCTGGATAGCATCTGTTTGGCGCTCCAGGATGCTTATGAGCCTATCAGTGCTTTGCTGCCGGTGCGCGGTGCTTTGCCGCCGGTGCGCTGCGTTTTCCTGGCAGATCCTGCTTTCTCTCTCCCTCCAGTTCTGTGCTTTCTCATTCTCTTTAATAGATTGCCGCATCACTTCTTGCAGCATGTCTTCTTTGCTTTCTCGCGGTCTCTTCCTGAGTCTTTGCAGTCTCTGAGCAGGCGATAAGAGGGACGGCTGAGGTCTCAAGGTTGATGCAGCTGTATACGCAAAATGCAACATTTAACAGAGGCAGCATTGTTTATACCAGACAGAGTAATGATTCCCCCCGCACTTAAGGAGTAGAAAACACACAGGGTCTACACAATAGCATAATTTTCCCGTCCGAAACAGAGCACACATATCCCAGGGGAGCCTCAAAATGGTGAGTAAGGGGGACTGATTGTTTCAGGGCTGCACTGTCCTCTGGGTTTCTGTGCCTTGGGGAGAGCCAACAGCTTCAGGGGGCACCTACACTGAACACTGTCCCAACATTTTCCACAGGAGTTCGTCCTGGACGATATCTCGCTGCTGAGGGTGACCTGGGAAGCAAGGGAGGATCTTCTACTGCAATGCGGCTTCCGCCCTGGCCCATATGCAGCCTGCCTGTGTGCAGCAATGGTCCCCCCACCCCTCGCGGCACAGTGGCGTGGACACGTTAGCCTGGCTGGGACAAGGACCACGGTGGCTCTCCCGATAAACCCGCGCAAGCGCATTGCACACGTTCTGGATGAGACATTCGAGGAGATTACCGAGGCCGATTACCGCGATGTGATAAACCACATCAATGCACTATTCCGCATCTAGGCATGCATGCCTAACCCTCCTCTCCCAAAGAGCCCCCACCGAAAAAATTCCTTCCCGAAAAAAAAACCCGCTTACCGGGAACCTGCTCTTCTGTTTGTCCTCCACCAAGTACCGGCCGCTGCGACTGGCTACCTTCCTCCTGGCTCGAGAAGAGCTCCTGGCTGCATGGCTCCAGGGATTCCGGGGTGTCTCCATCCGGCCCACCACCATCACTCCCGTTTTCCTCCTCCTCCTCCTCTTCCTCCTCCCCCCCCCCACCGGCTCTGAAGTGTCCATGGTGGTGCTCGGAGTGGAGGTGGGATTAACCCCAAGTATTGCATCCAGCTCTTTGTAGAATCGGCAGATCGCGGGGGGAGCACCCGAGTGGCCGTTTGCGTCGCAGGCTTTGCGGTAGGCACTCCGCAGCTCCTTCACTTTAATCCTGCACTGCAGGGCGTCCCGGTCATGGCCCCTTTCCATCATGTCCTTTGATACCTTCCCGAAGGTATCGTAATTCCTACGGCTGGAGCGCAGCTGGGACTGTACAGCTTCCTCCCCGCAAACACTGATGAGGTCCAGCAACTCGCCATTGCTCCATGCTGGGGCTCGCTTGGCGCGTGGAGGCATGATCACCTGGAAAGATTCGCTGATAGCACTCGACGCCACGCTGGGCTGAGCAAACAGGAAGAGGATTTTTAAAATTCCCGGGGATGTAAAGGGTCGGTCACATGGTTGGTTACCTGAGGCCAGGGCAGTAGAGTTTGAACTGATGACCAGAGTGGCTAGAACAGGCATTGTGGGATACTGCCGAATAATTCTGGAGGCCATTCACAGCGCATTGGGCGGCCACACTGGCGCCGCAGCGCTGCAGCAGCAGTGCCATACTTGCTATTCCTCTCGGAGAGGTGGAGTACATGCAGCGCTGCAACCACGGAGATACAGCGCTGCAAATGCCTTGCCAGTGTGGACAGGGAATGAGTTACAGCGCTGGGGGAGCCTTTACAGCACTGTAACTCGCAAGTGTAGCCAAGACCTAAGAGTTGGGTGGACTCTTAAGAGAATGACCTGCAGACATCACAGCAGAGAGGCAGGTGGCAGAACATGACAGGCGAGCAGAACAGCGGCTGGCCAGATGGTGAGGAATAGCAGCTCGCAAGGTGGCTAGGCGCCGAGGAACAGCGGCTGGCAAGGCAGCCAGCCAAAGCAAGTGCTCAGATGGTGGAGCAAGCCACGTGCCTTCTTCCCCAGGTGGAAGGTGAACTCACACAGATGCACCTCTGAACCCTCGGTCCTCACTGACCAAGGAGAACCACTGTGAGTGGGGTACGGTTAGGGAGCAGAGAGGGGCACAGTAAAGGGACTTTTGGTTGTAGAACTCAAGAACATGTGGCAGAAGACACCATCCCACATACTCTGTGGTGGGTGTCCTGCTCACAATTTTATGTTTATGAATCCTGCTTGTGGCATCAGGGCCACCCAGAGGAATCAGGGGGCCTGGGGCAAAGCAATTTCGGGGGCCTCTTCCATACAAAAAAGTTGCAATGCTATAGAATACTATATTCTCGTGGGGGCCCCTGCGGGGCCTGGGGCAAATTGCCCCACTTGCCCCCCCCTGGGTGGCCCTGTGTGGCATTTTCCCTAATTAATGTCAGGTGACTTCTCCCCTTTCATTAAAAGTTTCTTTTCTACACTCAGACTCTGTGCTTGCGAGTGGGGAAGTATTGCCTCTCAGAGGTGCCTAGGGGTGATGTGTGTTAGTGGGTGAGGGTTCATGCCGGTTCTGTGTTGTATTGTTGAAAAGGAATCCCTAGATATTGAACCTGGCCCTGGTTCCTGGCAGCTCCACCTGCTAGAAGGGTTACATATAAAATGACAAACAATGTCTCAATATAATATTCCCCAGGAACCACTCTCTACAGGGCAGCATGGTGATAACACATTTCAATT
The DNA here is from genome assembly GCF_002925995.2 of Terrapene triunguis. Lineage (NCBI taxonomy): Eukaryota > Metazoa > Chordata > Testudines > Emydidae > Terrapene > Terrapene triunguis. The sequence goes on from NW_020664447.1 coordinate 61,883,261, forward strand.
CTTCCATCATCTAAACATGCATTCACTTCTGGAATGGAACAAGGCAGATGCTGAACAGTGTACAGCAATACTACACAACATTTTAAGCAGGAAGGGAAGAATACTGCACTCAATTCAAACTGTAGGAGGAATATAATTAATCTGCTGGAGTTTGGCTGGGACACAAAAATTAACATCTCAATTCTTGCAACAAGTGTTACTGATCTTTAATGATCAGGGCCACAGTTTTACATTTAATCAGTAAAGCAGTACCTTTGGCATAACAGTGCCCCTCTAGCCTCAGTATGGGGCACTGGTTCAATACTGAGTTGGGGTATGTCTATGCTGTAATTACAAACCTGCAGGTAGGCCATGCCAGCTGACTTGGGTTTGCGGGGCTTGGGCTAAAGAACTGTTTAACTGAGGTGTAAACATTCAGACTCAGGCTGAAGCCTGGGCTCTAGGGTGCTGCGAGGTGGGAGAGTCCCAGAACTTGGGCTGCAGCCTGAGCCTGAACATCTGCACCACAGTTAAACAGCCCTTTAGCCCAAGTCCCATGAGTCTGAGTCAGCTGGCATGGGCCAGCTGTGGGTTTTTAATTGTAGTGTAGACATACCCTTGCATGGATAAACATTCTCTGCTAGATCATAAAGTCATCTTATTATAAATAAATACATGAATGTTCTGACTCACTGGCCCAAACTACTGGACATACTTGAACAAAAGAACGGCCATAATGGGTCAGACCAAATGGTCCAGGTAGCCCAGTATCCTGTCTTCCGACAGTGGCCAATGCCAGGTGCCCCAGAGGGAATGAACAGAACAGGTAATCATCACATGGATTAAATTCTTGCTATTGCTAGTGTGACAGGAGGAAGAGACTGTTGGATAAAATGTAGCTAAAAGGAACCTCCATGGATTTTGTTCAGTTCAGCTGTCTGAAAGGTCAAAAGGTCAGAACTTCTCAGTAAGAAAAAATAAGAAATGGATTTCACAACAGGGTATAATCCCAACTGGAACTTATCCTGCTGGAGGTACCAAGGTTCTTGCAATTTTCTCCCAACCTGAAAAAACCGCTGAGGGATGTTTGTTTGTTTGGGGAGGGTAGAGAAGAAACACTGAAACATATCATAAAGATGTTATATAATTAAACAAAAACCACATGCTACTTGATTCATTTGTAAGAATACTTAAACTTCAAATATAAAAAGTATATATTATCCAAAATGAAAAGTTTCTGTAAATAAAATACAAGAACACACAGGCTGAGATTCACTAACCTGTTACGTTTGCCTTGTGCTACTCTGGTGATACACAGTAGACACAAAGCCAGATTAATTGCTATGTGGAATAGGGCAGGAATAGAAGCCCTTATGTAACACCTGCACAGCCCAGAGCAGGAGGCAAGGCCAAGGGAAAAGAGGTGTTTTGTTTTGTTTTTTAGGGAGAATTACAATGTTTCTTTTATGCCCAGGTTTCATATTACTCCCTTGAGGACACAGGTATCTGGTATAAGCTAGAGCAGGCGTGGGCAAACTTTTTAGCCTCCAGGCCACATCTGGGTATGGAAATTGTATGGTGGGCCATGAATGCTCAGGAAATTGGGGGTAGGAATGCGGGAGAGGGTAAGGGCTCTGGGTAGGGGTTGCGGACTCTGGGATGGGGCCAGAAATGAGGAGTTCAGGGTGCGGGAGGGGGCTCCGGGCTGGGGCAGGTGGTTGGAGTGTGTGTGTGGGGGGGGGACGGTGAGGGCTCTGGCTGGGGGTGCGGGCTCTGGTGTGGGGCCATGGATGAGGGGTTTGGGGTACAGGAGGGGGCTTCAGGCTAGGATCAAGGGGTTCGGAGGGCAGGAAGGAGATCAGGGCTGGGGCAGGGGGTTGGGGTGCAGTGGGATGGCTCAGGGGTGCAGGCTCCGGGCACCACTTACCTCAAGCAGCTCCCGGAACCAGCGGCATGTCCCCTCTCCAGCTCCTATGCGGTGGCGCGGCCAGACGACTCTGGGCACTGCCCCGTCCACAGGCACTGCCCCCACAGCTCCCATTGGTCGCAGTTCCCAGCCAATGGAAGCTTCAGGTGTGGGGCTTGGGGTGGGGGCAGTGTGTGGAACCCCCTGGCTGCCCCAATGCATAGGAGCTGGAGGGGGGACATGCCGGCAGCTTCCCAGGAGCCGCAAGGAGCCATGGCACATGCGGAGTGGGGCAAGCCCCCGACCCCGCTCCCCGGCGGGACCTCGAGGGCCGGATTTAAAGATCTGATGGGCCGGATGTGGCCCACGGGCCATAGTTTGCCCACCCCTGAGCTAGAGACTACTCCTGCATCTGCTATATTGTGTTTGGGACAGCGTTCACGGCCCCAGAATCAAAAAGAGTCACAAAGGTGGCTTACTTAATGCCACCTCTGCTCCTCCCAGTTCAACTTCTCACGACTTGCACTAAGCACAGCTCAGCCAGCCTAGTGCATCTAGGACAATACTCAAATCCTCAGTCTACTGAGTAGGTAAATATAACACTCTTTCACAAATACCTTTCCATACATGTGGTAGGCCAAAGCAACCAAAGTGCCATGCCCATCAAATTCTTTTAAAAACAGAAACATCCCTTAGCATGGATATTCTTCTTCTATGGTAATTCTGAAGTGTGCACTGCACCTCCTCAGAGAGATCTTTTCCCAAAGCAAAAGTCTACTGTATATAAAATTACATTTAAAAATAATATTAAAAGAACATTAAGCTTGCAAAGTCAAGCATTAAAACGTTGGGAAATACCAGAATTAAGGTTACATTATGATCATATACTATTTCTAGGGTGGTATTCAACTGCTTTAATCATAAGAGCATTTTTCTCTCCCTTTACTAGCCTGCCTCATTCACTACACACCTTCCAAATTCTGCATCAAATCAGGCATAGGTCCTACAGACAATTGTTCTGTGACAGTAATTCTCAAACTGTGGGTTGGAACCCCAAAATGGGTCATGACCCTATTTTAATGGACTCGCCAGGGCTGGCGTTAGACTTGCTGGGGCCCGGGGGAGAAGCCCGAGTTCCACCACCCAGGGCCAAAGCCCAAGTGCTTCAGCTTTGGCCCCCTTGCCCAAGGCGGCAGGACTCAGGCTTTGGCTTCAGCCCCCCGCTCAGGGCGTCGGGGCTTGGGCAGGTTCAGGCTTCAGTCCACCCTCCTGGGGTTGTGTAGTAATTTTTGTTGTTAGAAAGGCGCCGCAGTGCAATGAAGTTTGAGAACCCCTGTTCTATGACTAGACTCCTAGATGCTCTGGTAATATAAATAATAATAATAATAATACATGACCCTGATCTTTCTCCAAGTACCATCCATACTGTGCACAGAATGAGGCAGGGTTCTGTGGAAAAAGTAGTATTCGATCATATAATTGAAGACTATACCATAATGCATACACGCAAGGGGCAGAGTTAAGGTTGTTCAGAAAGGAAATACCAGAATTTAGGTTAACTTATGAGTACATGACTCTGCAACTTTAAAATTCTTTTAACATAGATTTTTTAATGTCTTCTTCCTAAATTTTTCATAAATTCTAAGTACAAAAGGGACAATAATGTCTAGTCTGATCTTCAGTATGTCACAAGCCATCAAATTTCACCCAGTTACCCCTGTGTTAAGCCCAATAATTTGTGTTTGACTAAAGCATACCTTCAGAAAGGCATTCAGTCTTTATTTGAAGATAACAAGAGAGAGAATCCACCACTTCCTTGGTAGTTTGTTCCAATGATTATGCACCTTCCCTGTTCAAAATTTGTGTCTTCTAGTTTTGTCTGGCTTCATCTTCCAATAATTGGTTCTTATGCTGTTCTCTGCTACATTCAAAAGTCCTTTAGTACCTTGGTATTTTCTCCCCACGCAGGTACACCTCTACCTCGATATAACGCTACCCGATATAACACGAATTCGGATATAACGCGGTAAAGCAGCGCTCTGGGGGGGGCGGGGCTGCGCACTCCGGTGAATCAAAGCAAGTTCAATATAACGCGGTTTCACCTATAACACGGTAAGATTTTTTGGCTCCCGAGGACAGCGTTATATCGAGGTGGAGGTGTACTCATACATTGTAATCAACTCACTTCTCAATCTTCTTTTTGATAAACTAAAACAGACTGAGCTCCTTAACTCTCTCTCTGTAAGGCATTTTCTTCAGCTCTCAAATAATTTTGTGGTTCTTTTCTGCACCATCTCCAATTTTTCAGCATCCTTTTTTAAAATGTGGACACAAGAACTGTATGCAGTATTCTAGTACTGGTCTCAACAATGCCTCATACACTTCCCTACTCCTACTCACTACCCCCTTATTTATACCTCTAATGATCACATTAGCCCTTTTTGCCACAGCATCACAGCAGGAACCCACGTTGAGCTGGTTGTCCAATAAGATAGTAAATTCTTTCAGTCAGTGCTTTCCAGGATACAGTCCCCCATTCTGCATGTATGGCCTCAATTCTTTGTTCCTACATATCCTTGCCTTTGGCTATATTAAAATGCATTTTGTTTGAATAGGCCATGCTTGCCAAGCAATCCAGATTGCTCTGTATGACTGCCCTGTCTCCATCCTTATTTCCCACTCCACCAGTCTTCGTGTCACCCACATATTTTATCAGCAGTGATTTTAAATTTACTTCCAGATCATTGATAGAAAATGTTGAATAGCACTGGGCCTAGAACTGATCCCTGCAGATCTCCACTAGAAACACTTCTATTCAATGATGATTTCCCATTGACAACTACTTTTTAAGATCTCTCAGTTAGCTAGTTCAGAATCCATTAAACATATGCTTTGCTGATGCTGTACAGTGCTATTTTTTCAAATAAGAATGTTGTTCAGTACAAAGCCAAAGGCCTTACAAAAGCCTAAGTATATTACACTTACGCAGTTACCTTAATCAACCAAATTTATCTCATAAAAAAATGAAATCAGGTTTGTCTGACAAGTCATTTCCCATAAAAACCAAGTTCACTGGCATTAATTATATCCCCATACTTAATTCTTTATTAACTGAATCTTGTATCAGCTCATACATCATTTTGCCCAAGACTGATGTCAGGCTAATATGGCCACAATTACCTGGGTCAGCCTGCTTGCCTTTTCTGAATGTTGGCACAGCATTTACACTCTTCTTCTGAAACCCTCGCCAGAAATTTTATCATGTGGAACCACACATGGGTCATCAAAAGGGTTGAAAATTCAGATTCACTGCACAGAACTCTACCACTTTTGCTAGCAGAGTAACTGGTACTAGTAGTAGATTATTATCCTCTATATCAGTGTTTCCCAAACTTGGGACACTGCTTGTTTAGGGAAAGCCCCTGGCGGGCCGGGCCGGTTTGTTTACCTGCCGCATCCACAGGTCCAGCCGATCGCGGCTCCCACTGGCCACGGTTCGCTGCTCCAGGCCAATGGGAGCTGCTGGAAGTGGCGGCCAGTACGTCCCTCGGCCCGCGCCGCTTCCAACAGCTCCCATTGGCCTGGAGCAGCAAACCGCAGCCAGTGGGAGCCGCGATTGGCCGGACCTGCGGACACGGCAGGTAAACAAACCGGCCCGGCCCGCCAGGGGCTTTCCCTAAACAAGCGGCGTCCCAAGTTTGGGAAACCCTGCTCTATATGCACCAGATACTAGAAAGTGATGAGACACATCATTTTGCCAGTGGGTTTCAGAGATATTTGCTGATGGGAGAGGAATGTTAGGACTCAGGAATCCTGGGCTACATGCAGGGGATTGTTCTCCAGTGGTAAAGACCCTTCTGTCCCCGTCTCCTTGCTTGTCCACTCTGCTCCTGTCCCCCATGCTAGTCTGTTCCCTTCTACCTTCTCCTATTTCCCCACCCACCTTGCACCCTTAGCCTGCCCCTGTTCCTTTCTTGCTGTTCACCCATCTGCACTCCAGTCAGGCCTCTTTTTCCTTTGTCTCCATGCTGCATGTATGCTTGAAGGGGGAGCTTTAAGACCACAAGAGACAAAGTCTTCTAAGTTCCTGCTTTCATTTCTGGTGACCAGCAGAACAGCACCTCCTGGCAGCAGTGAGGAACAATGGCAGGAAAAGTCTTGCTTACTGCTGCCTGGAGCTTGCTCAGAGAGCTCTCTGAGGCCATTCTTATTGTGTTTGGCCTGGAGTTCTGTCAGAGGAAAGCATGCTCAGTAGAAAGAGAATGTTCAGCAAATTTAGCTGCCAGATGCTAACAAGCCTCTACTAACATGTTTCAAAAGTGATTGTCAGAGAGTTATAATTTGGATGGATTATCCTGGGGACAGCAAAAGACACCTATTTGTCCCCAGAGTGAACCCCTTGCCAAATTTCAAATCTTTGCTCCAAACCGTAAAGGTGCCTGAGCTTCTCAATAAAATAATTGTAAGAATATTTTAATATTGGCAAAACAATATATTTTCCCCTCACCTGATTCTCAGAAACAGCCGGACTATTTTTGTTGAAATGAAAGAGAAATAAACATGAGGGAGACACCCAGCATGGAAAACTTCAACCCAAATTATTAAAGCTTTGTAATGTGATAAGCAACTGAACACAGGGTCTTATAATGGAAAGTGTTAAGAAACCTTAACTCTAGATGCCGCTAACAGTTTCACCTATAGGGCTTGATCCTTCAAGAGGCTGAACACTCTCAACTCTCACTGACTTCAGTGAGAGTTGTGGGTGTTTAGCACCTTGCAGGATCAAGCTCATAATGAATAAACCAAGTAAACAATGGGAGTACTTTTCCTTTTTTTTTTTTTTTTTAAATAAAGAGAAATTTCTGAGCCCTTTTGGTTCCTTCCAAGTCCTTCCTTTTCAGGGAGAAAGCCCCTTCTCCCAGCATGCTTGCTTCAACCCAGGACTCTAAACATTTGCCAGCAGACCCTCAAAAGTGAAATGAGAAGAGAGTTATAGCCCATCCTAGTCTTGGAACTCCAGCCCTACATAGAATTAGCAGCCTCTGTTCCTCTCTAAACCTCAACTGACATTCCAAGACCTTTTTCTCTTTTTCAATAACTGCATCCCTTGTTCCTTGGGTATGTTCCCAGATACATCCCTCATCAGCCTCACTAAGCTGGTATACCCATTATAATACCACTTTTACCAACATTAGTTTGATTTTTTTCAGCATCTATCAGTAGCCTAATACAATTTTTTAACCAAATAAATATAAATGTGCTAAAAACATGTTCAACTGATGCTGAGCTGGCTAGATAGGAGTGTCAGTCTTTTTAAAACTGACAATATTCTGAATTTAACTGTCTTATCTTCTGTGATTCTGATAGCATAGTTTTCCATAATTTTGATGCAATAAACTAACACAACCTCCTTTCTAAATATTTCACACAGAAATCTGGATCTTCAATTTTAAATGCTAAAACAGAAATAAATAAATCGAGATTATGTTCCATCAACGGTATTTCAGCTTTGTCTTCCTATTCTGGACTCAAACTATGAGGATTAATGATGCTGGCTAAATAATGGCATTTCTAATTTTTTTTAAACTTTTTTCCTATGTGGTTCCAGTTCCATGGTATTAATTAACTCAAGCCACATACTTCCACTGAGCCTGTGACAGTAGATTAATCTGCCTGTAATCTGTCAATCCCTCAAAAACCTTCAGTTATTTTTGTAAATGTAGTGCTTCTTTGGGACATAAAATGTAAAATAACAAAAAACGAAGCAATGGCCGAAATGTTAAATGTGTTTTTTTGTTTCAGTTTTCACCAAAAAGGTTAGCAGTGATCAGACAATTAACATAGTGAACATCAGTGTAAATGGGGTAGGATCTGAGGCTAAAATAGGGAAAGAACAAGTTAAGAATTACTTAGACAAGTTAAATGTCTTCAAGTAGGCAGGCCCTGACTAAATACATCCTAGAATGCTTAAGGAAGTTGCTGAAGAGATCTCTGAGCCATTAGCGATTATCTTTGAGAACTTGTGGCTGACGGGAGAGATCCCAGAGGACTGGAAAAGTGAAAATATAGTATCTATCTCTAAAGAGGGGAATAAGGACAACCTAGGAAATTATAGATGAGTCAGCTTAATATTGGTACCCAGAAAGATAATACAACAAATAATCAAACAATCAATTTGTAGGCATCTAGAAGATAATAAGGTGATAAGTAATAGTCAACATGGATTTGTCAAGAACAAATCATGTCAAACCAACCTAATATCCTACTTTAACAGGATAACAAGCCTTGTGGATAAGGGGAAAGCAGTAGATGTGATATATCTCAACTTTAGTAAGGCTTTTGATATTGTCTCACATGACCTTCTCATAAGCAAACTAGGGAAATGTAGCCTAGCCTACTATAAGGTAGGTGCACAACTGGTTGGAAAAACATAGTCAGAGACTAGTTATCAATAGTTCACAGTCAAGCTAGAAGAGCATATTGAGTGGGATCCTACAGGTATCTGTCCTGGGGCCAATATCTTTTCTATACAGTATCTTTACAAATTACATGGATAATGGCATAGAGAATACACTTACAAAGTTTGCAGATGATACCAACTTGGGAGGGGTTGCAAGTGCTTTGGAGGACAGGCTTAGAATTCAAAATGATCTTGTCAAACAGGAGAAATGGTTTTGAAATAAATAGGATGAAATTCAGGACAGACAATTGCAAAGTACTACACTTAGGAAGGAATAATCAATTGCACACATACAAAATGGGAAATGACTGCATAGGAGGGATTACTGCAGAAAAGGATTTGGGGGTTAGCATGGATCACAAACTAAATATGAACCATTAACATAATATCATTGTAGAAAAAGCAAACAACATTCTGGGATGTATTAGCAAGAGTGCTGTAAGCTAGACAGGGGAAGTAATTCTTCCACTTTACTCAGCACTGATAAGGCTTCAGCTGTACAGTGTCCAGTTCTGGGCACCACACTTTGGGAAAGGTGTGAACAAATTGGAGAAAGTCATGAGGAGAGCAGCAAAAATGATTAAAGGTCTAGAAAACATGCTCTATGAGGAAAGACTGAAAAAAACTAGATTTGTTTAGTTTGGAGAAGTGAAGACTAAGTGGGGAACATTGTAATAGTCTTCCAGTACATAAAAAGTTGTGATAAAGAGGAGGGTGATAAATTTTTCTCCTTATCCACTGAGGACAGGACAAGAAGTAATGAGCTTAAATTGCAATGAGGGAGAGTTAGGTTAGACATTAGGAAAACTCTCTAACTGTAAGGGTAATTAAGAACTGAAATAAATTACCTAGGGAAATGGTGGAATCTCAATCACTGGAGGTTTTTAAAAACACGCTAGACAAACACCTGTCAGGGATGGCCTAGATAATACTTAGTCCTGCCTCAGGGCAGGGGACTGGACTAGATGACCTACTGAGGTCCCTTCCGGTCCTATATTTCTATCATTCTATAATGTTTTCTATGTTTTGATCAAAGTCCTCCTTGGTCTCAGTGCCAATTTCAACACCCATACTGTGTTGAACATAAATACAGAGACTATAGGCCTGATTCTCATTGACATTAAAGGTGACTTTACCTCACTCTGGGAGTGTAAAGTGAACTTAAGTGTATGTAAGGCAATTTTACACTGTAAGACCGGTCACCTCAGAGTAAGTGAGAATTGGTCCCATGATTTTTCTTAGAGTTCTGCTGAACATCATTGAGAAGACGAGGCATCAATCCTCCTTATTTTAATCAACCAACCAATGAAGTTGATGGCTATAGACAGTGTTAGGTGTTAATTTCTTTCTCAATTATAACTAGAGTGTTGAACACGCATCGTTCAGAAGCCTAGGCTCACTGCATCTGAGTAGTTCTCATCTTTTAAATTTTATTTTCATCATTTGATCAAATGACAAAGATCCCCTTTTCATATTTTTCCTCTGTATTATTGGATGGCATCATCAGCAACTTGGATACAATATTCTGTGTTTTTCTTTTCAGACATAAAATCAATAGCATTAAGTAGGAACTCATTTTTTTCTGTATGGATACTTGTAGCCATTATTGGATCATTTCTCATGTTCAACCAACCATCTTTTATTAATGTCAAAGTTGATTCTTGTAGTTGTTCCTTTAATTTTTTCCTCTGTTTCTTCACTTGCAGCATATAGTATGAACCTACAACCTTAAATCTGTCTGGAGGAGAATGCTCAGGGTGAAGGGCTTCAATCATGTTTAAATTGCTCATTTTGTGCTACCCTGAAAGTGATGTTTTTAGAATAAAGAAGGTTGCAACTTTCTTATCAAACTCAAATCTTTGCCTTTCTGTTGATTTTATGGTATAGTTGCCAATTGATCTGTCATATTTTGGTTGTCAAAATGAAGAGAGACTGCTCTAAAAGGAAGCTGTTGTTGAAGAGCTTCTGGAAGATGTGGAACAGGGAATTACATTTTCAATGTGGCTACATTTCTGTCTCACATGACATTGAAGACTTACCTGTAACATCATCAAACCTATGTTCAACGTTTCATTCATTTGATCTTTGGAGAATCTGAAGAAACTAATTTTCTTTTTGAGATGAATGTAAATCCTTTCCATTTTGCCACTTAATAACTCTTGACAATGCTTACATTTTACTTTAAAAGAATTATCTGTGTTCATTACATCAATCCCTCCAATTACTTGTTCCTTACCACATTCTTTAGATTTAGGTATGTTGACTCAGACAAATGTATACATGGATGTTTAGTACTAAATAAACATAAATCTCCTATTTGCAGTATTGACCAGCAGTTTTTACATTTACTAAAGTTAGAATGAGAAATAACCACGCACTGGCTCCAGTCTCGTGAAGACTGAAAAATAGGACAAGCTAGTCATGCTATCAGTCCCATTTTCTATTAGTTTCTATCAAACCAAGTCTACCCCTTACAGATGACAACTCCATCAACTCTCCCTCTTTAATATCAAACAACAGCTGATTCCACCACAAGCTTTACCTCTCTCTAATAACCCTTGACACCATACTTTCCCTTTAGGCTTCCAAGCAGTTCTGTAATTTTATTATTGTTTCCTAGTAGCCCGAACAAGAACCCTGATGTTATCACCACTTCATTTTTTACTTTTTAAAAATAGTTAAAATTTTAATTCACAGACTGAAATTACTGCTTAATGTTTTTACTATAATATTTTTAGTTTTTAGTTTTACATTAACATAACATGTAGTTGAGAATGATTGAACTTCAAAAAGTGAAGGAAGGGAACAAAAAGATAAAAGCAGATTTAGCTACCACAAGAAAACAAAAAAACAAAAACAAAAAAACCAGCACACAACCAAAAACCACTGTTTTTTTTCAAACACAGAGGGGTGCCTATCTATCTGAAAAGAGACAGAATTTTTGACAGTGGCAGTGTGAGGGAAAACCAGTGAGATTCTGGAACCAGTTTTCAACTCACTTTAATACAGCAATAAGTCACAACAGGGTATATATTAGTGGGCTATGGCATTCCTGCTGTGAGGCATCATGCTGCATCTATACTGCTCCTAAGACCCATGACCAGGTTCTGCAGGAAGCAGCACTTTCCCTTTAAAGTCCCTTTCCCCTTTGCTAGCACCTTAGATTGTTCTTCAAAGGGAAATTGCAGCTTCCCTTGGAGCTCAATTGTGACATTCAGAAGTTCTACAGAGGGACCAAGCTGACTAAACTAGAAGTTAGTCTGAAGCTCTCATTTTCATTTTTTTTAAAAAGCCCAAATTGGTTAGGAAAAGGAGGGGGAAAGGGAAAGGGAAAGGGAGGATAGGTTACAGACTTTGGCAGTCTTTTCCGGGGCTTTGGAGCTGTGCTCCGACTCCACTCCAGCTCCAGGCAAAAACCTGCAGCTCCACTGCTCCGGAGCTGCTCCGTGCTCCAGCTCCGGGCTCTGCTCCAAAGCCCTGGTTCTTTTCAGCTAATGCTTGTATATTGTTTTTGTTTTTAATATCTATTACAAATAGAACCAAAAGATAAAAATTGCTTAATACGTCCCCAAACATCATACTTAATGGGTGTAGTAAAATTCCATCCATTGTCCCTGGAGGGTGAAAATAGTTTTTCCTTTATATAAAGTTTTAGTGCATTCAGTGCTGGTGAAAGTGCTGGGTTGACATCCTTGTTGTCTGAAGTGCTCTATTTATCCACAAAATGAGAACAGCATAGGTAGCAGCAGGCCAGGCTTCTGTAGGGTGACCAGATTAGTAGTATAAAATATCGGGATGGGGGCGGAGCAAAAAAAAGGGGGGGGGGGGAGGAAAAAAAAAAAAAGGGGTTTAAAGGGGCCTGGGGCATTAGCAGGCCCCGCGCGCTGCCCTCCCCGCGGAGCCTCCCACCCCCTGGCCCACCACGGGCATATGCGGGGCGCGGTGGGTCCGGACGGGGGCAGCGCGGAGTGGGCAGGAGCCGGGTGGGCGGCAGGGGCCGAAGCCCCGCTGCTGCCAGGGAGCCCCGCGCCTCTCCCTCCCGCTCGCGGCTGTGGCTCCTTCCCGGCGGGACGCACCTCCCGCTGCCCCGGCCACATGCGGCGCGCGTCCCCCGTGCCTAGTCTCCCTCCCGCCGGGAAGGAGCAGCTGGATGCGCGCCGCATGTGCGCGGGGCAGGCCGGGGGGCGCGTCCCGCCAGGAAGGAGCCGCAGCCGCAAGCGGGAGGGAGAGGCGCGGGGCTCCCTGGCAGCAGCAGGGATTCGGCCCACGCCCCCGCGCCACCCACCTGGCCCCTGCCCGCTCCGCGCTGCCCCCGACCGGACCCACCGCGCTGCCCCGCGGGCTGCAGGGCTGGAGCAGCCTCCAGGCTGCGCTCCCAGCCCCGGGTGCAGCAGCCTGGGCAGAAGCCCTCTGGCGCGGCGGGGGGGTTCACAGCTGAGCCCCCCGTCTCCCTCCCTTGCCAGCCCCCCTTTGCCCGCCTGGTGCCCGGGTGCCGGAGCTGACTCACCAGCTCCAGGATCCAGGCACCGCTGCCACCCCCTCCCTCCAGGCTTGCGCTGCCATGCTGCAAGCCTGGGAGGGAGGAGGAATGCTGCGTGGTTGGGGAAGAGGCGGGGCCAGGGCGGGGATTTGGGGAGGGAGCCAATGGGGGAAGGAGAGGGCGGAGCCGGGGCGGGGGGGGCACGAGCGCCAGAGCGGAGGGCAAAATTTCTTTTTTGTCCAGTGTCCCGACCAAACATTGGTCGGGACGCGGGACAAAGAAGCAAATAACGGCTTCTGACACATACCACCGCCTGCCAATATGTCTGACTCTTGCTCTCTGCCCTGGAAGGACCATTTCTAGGAGTGAGAGGAAAGTTGGTCTTTATGTCCCACATTCAGTTTTCAGCCACTCCAATGAGACTGTCAATAATGGAGATAATTAGTACTGATTGTTTTTAATTCAGATTCCTGTCCTGCTAAGAACCAGACTGGCACCACCAACTCATTTCATATTGGGCCACTGTTTTCAGATGGTACTGTTTTCATATATTTTGGAATATTCTGTTACCATTGTACATCCACTACCAAGACTCCTTCCACTGACACCAGGAAGACCTTGCCCACATAGTCCTTGATCTCAGATGTGACCCTTGCTGTTATGTGCTACAAGAGAAGAGAACAGCACCCAAGTTTTAGCAATGTTTGGAATGTATACAATACTACTGAGAGAAACTTAAGTGGTTAGAGCAGGGAACTTGGAGTCAGGGCCCCCGGGTCCTTCTGTCAATTCTGTCACTCAGGCCTTGCCTTCACTACAAAAAAAGATGTATTTTTAACCCATGTTAATTAATCCACATTATAATCATAGTGAAGATAAGGCAGTTGTAGTTTTAAACAAAGTTAGCTGGTTTAGGTGAACCCTAGGGTTAAAAATACACCTTTTTTCCTAATGAAGACACAACCACACTGTGTAAACTTTGCCAAGTAAGTTTTCTGTGCTTCAGTTTTCTGTTTCCTAATCTGTAAAATTATTATAATAATAGTTAACTACCTAGCAAAGATGTTGTTTGTCTTAATGAATGTTTATAAAACCTCTTTGTGATCCACAGACGACAAGTGCTAGAGAAGGACAAAGGATTATTAGTGATGCCCACTCAATGGGGCATTAGCATGAGACAATGAGTTTATCCCACAAAACTCTAGAGAAAGATTCAAAAGGTAATTGAAAATGCGGAAATGAGGCAAATTTTCTCTCATCTCTGCAAAGCATCTTGCTGCACTGAACTCTCAAAACACACATCTGTCATCTGGACGCCAAACAGGCCTTCCACGATTCCAGGAAATCAATTCCAAAGACTGTAGACTGTCAGTTGCTTGTACACTGGAGGCCATCCAGGAAGCAGATTAAATTGTATGAGAAAACGGTAACAGGCTCCAGACTGCATGTAATGGAGACCCCCAATGACCTTTCTGAGGACTTGGGAAACATACTCAGAAATTACCAACCGTCCCCCGCGCAGCTCCAAAATTGCTCACTGTGCTTCTCTTACTTATCACACAGGATCACTCACAAACAAGTTATTTCTGAAGAATAAAAAACAAACCCACAAATGTAAGTATGATCCCCTTGTATGAACTATTTTCAGGGCTGCCAGAGCCACATTTTCTGCAGAAAACACCAGAGCTTGGGTTCTGCAAAGGCCTCATCACTTATCAGACTGCCATACCTGTGTCTTTCACTACATCGGACCTGACCTAGTGCATCTGAAGTGATGGTCAAGGTGACTGCTGATGTAGAAAGCTGACTTAGCATAACAGTTTTAGATTTGGTCTTTTCAGATTCTGATGACTCTAAAAAGGAGGAACAGAACACCTTCCTTTCCACCCTCCACTTTTTGGTTTCATTGGTTTTAGGGAATCCTTGACAGGTCAGAGTTCAAACTGCTGGTGTGGCCCTCACAATGCCGCTCACTTGGGAGTTCAGGACACAGTGCATGATTCTTATTATCAGGAATAGGAATTACATATGTATACAAGGAATCTAATCCCTCTTGAATGTAAGACATTCTTTTACCAGGGAGGATGTTCTACATATAATTCCATTTGCTGCGTCTGATTGATCTGAGAGGTGATGTGCTCTAGTTGTGACAGCAAAGGACTGGGAGTCAGGACTCCTGGATTCTGTTCCCATCTTTGCCAGTGACTTGCTGGGCAAATCACTTCATCTGACCCATCTGTAAGATGTCTATACAATTTACTTACCCCATAGGAAAGCTGTGAGGCTTCAATGTTTGTAAAGTGTTTTAAATTTGAAATATGGAATTTCAGTGTGTTGGTTGACCTGCTTATTTATTTTGAACAGCCCCTTTGCTTTTATCACATAATAAAAATATTCTTGATTCATTTGATTAAAGATCATATGGAAGACTAAGGCAAGCTTTGCAAACTCCATAATGGGGTTTTACATCTTCTTCCAAAGCAACTGGTATAAACCACTGTTAGAGACAGGATACCAGACTGCATGGGCTGTTGGACTCCCATGGATATTTGGGCCTAAAGCTCAACATCCTCCAAGAAATACATGATCAAAGAGGGAAAATGAAACAGAAGCTGCCCTCATCATCCTCATGTTCCTGGCTCTGCCACAGATGTCTCATGTGACCTTAGCCGAGTCCATTCATTTCTCTGGGCCTCAGTTCCCCCTTTATTGAACTGGAGGTCTTACGAGGATACACTCAATACTATATGTAAGGTGCTTAGGGGAGAGGCCAGAACAGGACGGGAAGAGGCGGGGCGGGAGTGGAACGGGGGTGGGAAGAGGCGGGGGCTTGGGAGAAGGGGTGGGGTGGGGCAGGAAGAGGCAAAGTAGGGGTGGGACTTGGGGCAGAGCCAGGTGTTGAGCATCCCCCGGCACATTGGAAAGTCTGTGCCTGTGGATATAAATATGAAGTATGAAGAGGAGACATTCAGATGATGTTTGGCCATAGCCCCTTTTATGTCATATATCTGGTGCTTCCAAGCTGTAAAAAGCAAATCAGGAATTTCTAAGTTCAATTTCACACACACACACCCGCCCCGCCCCTTTTCCCTCCCATTTGCTCTCATAGACAAGTGCAGAGTCTGAAACAGGAGATTAAGCAAAAAAAAATTTCAAGAAAAACACATTTTAATTTTAGCTACACAGCTGCTTCTGGAGTCTTTAAATACATTCCCCTCTAACTGCTTCCACACACAAGACTATCCAAGTGCCTCAGGCAAATTTAGCCTCATCTGCAAACTCCTTCCAAAACTAATTCCTATCTGGGATTGTCAAATAAATCAAACCAAGTTGGTCAAACAGCACACTTATCCAAGTGTCCTTTGACAGACTCAGTTATGAAGCTTTAAGTGATGAGTTACAGTGCCTCAGTTCCTTGGGCAGGCAGATAGGAATTTTCAGATGAGGATAATAACAAATTCCTTTCTCTGAATCCTCTCCTTCCACACATATGTACAACTTAGGAAATCAAAAATTCCTTTGAACTGATGCCTATAAGTCATACTCTGCACTGGTGTGATGTAACCAGTGACCTATTCTCCCTGTGCCATTCCTGATGTTGCTTCACCATTGAGAAAGCAAGCTGGAGATTCTAAGGATTACCAGGAGAAAAACTGGAAATATAACAGCTCAGCCATATACACTTCAGTGCCTCATCTTCTTGGGTTGTTTTCTCCCCTTTGGTTTCTGAAGTTGAGAAATAAACCATCTCTGAATTCCAGGGGTTTTTTACTGCCATCATGTGGAGAATGTCCTAAATATGCAACAATTTCTTCTCAGCTTCTTGCTCATAGATTTTATTTTTCCTACTCTTGGCAAACTGAAAAACATCCACCTCCCTCCCACAGCTACACAAGGGGAGTCCTGGCGTTACTCGTGTCTTAAACAGCTGTTAAATATTCTGCCATCCCTAGTGTATTTTGACGCCCTTCTAATGAAGCACTGTATTTGTTGGTACAACAGAGCTGGCCATGAGTGTGACAGACTGGGTTCATCTGCCATTTTAATTGTCGCATCACACCCTTCCTTTACCTGAAAACAAACACTCTTCCCGGTACCGTCATCACTACTTCACCCTATTCATTATGGTTTCTCCAGACTAACACAGAAAACAATATGATGAATAATATCACCATGGCAATTATATAAATTATCATTAGATCAAAAATTTACAGCCTACAGACCAGTGGTCCCCAACCTTTTTGTGGCCAGTAGCACATTCATGTTTTCAGAAGAGTGTGGCGGGCGCCAACAATTTTTCAAGGCTTATTTTGTATTTGTACATTAAATAATACGAAAAACATCATATTTAATATTACATAATATTTGAATCCAGAGAGAAGAGAGAAGCCGGAGAGAAGCCGCGAGGACAGAGAACACCGGGGCCCGCAGCCCCGGAGTACTCTGTCCCCAGCAGGCGTGGGGCCCTGGCTTCTCTCCCCTGCTGGGCACTAGGCGGGCCCCGCGCCTGCCGGGAACAGAGAACACCAGGAACAGAGAACACCGTGCCCGCAGCCTGAGTTCTCTGTCCCCATCAGGCGCGGGGCCGCGGCTTCTCTCCCCTGCTGGGCACTAGGCAGGCGCACATAAATGCCCCGGCAGCGCAATGGCGGGCACCGCGTTGGAGACCACTGCTACAGACAATACAGGTACCTGCATGCAGTGATCCATCTTTATGTGAGTAACCAAGCCATATAACCACCTGACATCTGAAAGCCTAAATTTTCAAAAGTGGATGCCTGAAGTCCAGAGCTGATCAATTCCTATCCTGGGGAAAACTCCAATATTTCAAAATTTTGTTTCATCCTAAATTGGGATGAAAAGCAGAAATCAGAATTGTTCACAAAATAAAACATTACAAAATAATATTGAAACATTTATTGAAACATTTTTTCAACTGTTATATTAGTCAAAACAATAAAGTCAAAACAACATGCTTTGACCTTATTGAAACTAAACGCTTCAATAATTTCCCATTGAAATTTTTTGATGAAACTGACATGTTCCCACAAAATGTTTCAATGTAATTGATTTAGCATTTTCTAATGGAAAAATGTTCCATCAGAAATGTTTTGACCAGCTCTACTAAAGTTAGGTTCCCAAATCCATATTTAGGCACCCAACCAAGTGGCCTCATTTTTAAAAGTGCTGAGCTCCCACCATTTCCCACTGAAGTCAGCAGCACAGTCAATGGGAAGTCAATAGGACCTCTATGAGCTCAACACTTTTGAAAACTGGACCACTTAGTTAGATGCCTAAATATAGATTTGGGAACCTGACTTTAGGTATCCACTTTTGAAAATGTTGGCCATAACCTCCATGAGCTGTAACTCTGCATTAAAGATGAGTATGGCTGCAATCTGTTCCATTTTAGAGGAGCAGCAGCAACCCCTATATTCAGGTTGCCTAACATTTTACATTATAAAAACTCTTATGACTGTTGCCCCTTTTGGCCTAAGCAGTCAGCCAATATTCTGGGCCTTGTGGGTTGTTTTCATTCAGAGGAGAAATTGATGATACAGTCAGGTATTTTTGGGTCCTATCCTATTTAACATCCTTTACAAAGTGTATACACAAAGTCCTGTTTTCCTGCTCACAATTCCAAGCCCCTTTCCAGGCAGCTCTCTCTTTTTCCTTCTTCCAGGGCCATGGTACCAGTGCTTCAATGACTCTCTTCTGACTTTTCTGTCCTATCTGATTCTGACACACCTAGCCTGTCTTTGCAATCATCCCCCAGCTACTCCCCTCTCCCTAACTACACAGATCACTTCTGATCAGTCTTGCATTTGGCCTAGTTCCTTGGGCAGTGTTTTCTATTGTTTCATCTATTTTACTCCATAAAGGATCTTTATTGCTTCTTACATTTATCCTGAATGAAGGCTGGTGAGCATGTACATCAGCCTCAAAGCGGTCTGTGATTGCCTATAAATCAAAGACCATAGCCACCACCACACTCCAGCATAACATAATCTTTTTCTGAGGAGCTATTACGCTTCCATGGTTTGGAGCAGGACTTTGAAATTTGGCTGAGGAATAGTGCTAGGAACAGGGAGGTGCCTTTTGCTGGCCTCTTTAAAATCCATTCAGATTCAGCCAAGCTATAAACTGTTGAAAATCACCATTTCACAGTTTGGTTTTGCCTTGCTGCTAAACATTCTCAAGATCCCATTAATACTGCCCTCTGTCTCATTGCAGCAGCTCGCACAGAGTGGACTTCAAAACACCCTTTGGCCAGGGCTGGCCCTACCATGAGGTAAACTGAGGCGGTCGCCTCAGGTGCCAGACTGTGGAGGGGCGCCACTAGGACCCAGAGTATAGAAAATTATGTCTGCTGCTGGTGCATATGTATTCTCTCTGCTCTAGATGCACAGAGATGGTGGAGTGCTGTGCTGGAGGAAGGAGGGCACAAGAGACATAACAGGCAGGCAGGAGAAAAGGTGAGAGGGAATAACAGAAAGCAGCAGGAACTACAGGGAGAGAGAGGAGGAGGAGCCTCTTATGTACCTCTCTAGCACCCCCAGGAACCTGGACTGATTAACACCAGCTTCTCAGGAAGCTTCCTGTTTCCTGCTGCTTCCCAAAACCCACTTGAGGAGAACAGGGAGTCAACTGAAGTAGTAGGAGCCAGTTAGGCCCTTAAGACGCTGATATCTTCCCTCACTCGGGCCCTGCTACCAGCCTGCTTATTTGTCCCCTTCAATGGAGTGTTGAGAGCCACTATAGCTGGCACAGAACAGCAGTCATGAGTGAAAGAAAAAAACGCCTCTCTGGGGCAGCATTCAGAAAAAGGAAGAAAGCAAAGGAAGCTTTTCATTCTAAGCAGTAAGGAGCTCTCTTGAGATACATAGACACAAATGTTCATGGTGAGCCTTCTGGCCACAGTGAGGATGTGAATGGTGAGGAGATGCCTGATCTTCCAGTTAGTCAGAGTGCAGGTGACCTGGCAGCTACTGCAGCATCCACATCTCCATCTCAAATGGATGTAACCATGCACATTCCTGAAGAAAAGTGTAGATCAGAGAAGAGTGTGGTGGAGGCGCAAGAAAAAGCTGCTGCTGAGTTTAATTCCTTAAATCTAGATGATCCAGGACTGTGGACCCACTTGAGCAGTAGCCTGAGGGACTTCGTTGTACTGCATGGGTCACAGCAAGTGAAAAACTTCACGTTCCCCAAAGACAATGAAAATAGAAGTTTCCATCCAACACATTACTGGCGTGAAATCCCCAATGGTGACAAAGTGGAGAGGCCATGGCTTATGTACTCAAAAACCCAGAATGCTGCATACTGTTTTTGTTGCAAACTCTTCCAGTCTAATGTTCCAGCCACATTGGGTTCTACAGGAACAAAGGACTGGAAAAATCTGGCTAGAAATCTGGCATGCCATGAGAGGGCAGCAAATCACCAGAGAGCATTCCATAGGTCGAAAGAGCTTGAGATGAGACTAAGGTTAAAGGCCACCATACATGATCAGCATCAAGAGAAGATTGCATCAGAGTCTCTTTACTGGCAAAATGTTCTGAAAAGGCTCATTGCCATTGTGAGAATGCTTGCTACCCAAAACCTAGCACTGCGTGGCACTTCAGATCAGCTGTATGTGCCAAACAATGGAAACTTCCTTAAAATTGTGGAGCTGATGGCTGAGTTTGATGCTGTATTCCAGGAGCATCTAAGAAGAGTCACCACCCAAGAAATGTACACACACCACTACCTGGGAAAAACAATTCAAAATGAGATCATACAGTTACTGGCAACAAAAGTCAAACAGAAGATTGTGGCAGATCTGAAGTCAGCAAGATATTACTCTGTTATTCTGGACTGCACACCTGACATCAGCCATATGGAACAAATGATTTTAATAGTGCGTTTTGTAACAACAACAGAACCTAGTGAAAATGTCCCTGCAATGGTGACTGTCAGAGAGCATTTTCTAGAATTTATTGACATTGATGATACTATAGGAGCTGGTATGACAAATGTGCTTCTTAAAAAGCTGGAAGATACGGGAATTGCGATAGCTGACATGAGAGGTCAGGGCTACGATAATGGTGCCAACATGAGAGGAAAGAGCAGAGGAGTGCAGACATGGATCCGAGAGTTAAACCCTCGAGCTTTTTTTGTCCCATGCAGTTCTCATTCATTGAACTTGGTGGTCAGTGATGCAGCATCAGCCTCTAGTGAGGCTGCTGAATTTTTTAATGTAATTCAAAGCATCTATGTATTTTTCTCTGCATCAGCTCATAGATTTTGAAGCAGCACCTGGGAACATCCTCTCTGACACTGAAACCACTGAGTGCCACACTATGGGAAAGTCGAGTGGAGGTGATAAAGACTATCAAACACCAAATTGGGAAGATAGATGATGCCATAGTTGCCATTATTGAGGATAATGCTATGACAGGAACTGTTCGTGGGAGATCAGTGGCAGAGGGAAATGGAATCACCAGAAACATACATAATTTCAAATTTCTGTGTGGCTTAGTGTTGTGGCATGGCATAATGTTTGAAATAAATGTTGTAAGCAAGAGACTCCAAGGTGTTGACCTTGATATATCTGGAGCAATGGAACAACTGGACAAAGCAAAGTCATACCTACAGTCTTACTGGTCAGATGAGGGATTTCAAAACGTTCTGAAGAATGCACAGAAGTTGGCAGAGGAACTTCACACTGAAGCTATTTTCCCACCCATTCAAGAATACAAGAGTCACCGAAGAAGAAGAAGTCATTTTGATTACGAGGCACGGGATAATCCCATAAGAGATCCCAAACAACAATTCAAAGTTGAATTCTTTAACTAGATGCTAGATTGTGCAATACAGTCAGATGAAGAACGTTTCATTCAGCTCAAGAAACACAGCAGTATATTTGGGATGTTGTATGATATTCCAAAACTCCTCACTATACCTGAAGAAGACCTACACCAGCAATGCAGGGCACTAGAGACAGTGTTGGCACATGATGACATGCGCGATATTGATGCAAGTGATTTAGGTGATGAACTGAAAGCCCTTTCAAGATACATTTCAGCAGGATCAACTCCAAAGGCTGTTCTGGAATATATGTGCACAAATAAGATGACCACCCTGTTTCCAAATGCTTTTGTTGCTCTGCACATATTTCTAACACTTCCTGTAACAGTTGCCAGTGGAGAACACAACTTCTCCAAGCTGAAGTTAATTAAAACACATCTACGCTCCACAATGACACAGGAGAGGCTGGTCGGCCTTGCAACCATCTCAATAGCGCATGAGCTGGCCCAGACTGTGGACCTTCAGCAGGAAGCAGTTCAAATCTTTGCAACCAAAAAGGCATGGAAAGCACTTTGATTATTCAAACAGATAAAAATGCCAGTGTTTACTATGCAGACAAGAAAAGTTACATTTGCTGTTCAGGCGTTTGAAAGTTAAGTGTTACTTAAAATTTTTGAACAAGGCATTTTAAGTTGTTAGTTCTCCTTTATTGGGGTAGGTAGCAGAGCAGTACCATGAGAGGAGCAAAACAGGAAGAAGGCAGAATTGAGCCCTTTCAAAGTTTTGGCCCAAGCGAGGGGGCATGGGGGTGTCATTTGAGCTCCTTGCCTCAGGTACCAAAATGTTGTGGGCCAGCCCTGCCTTTGGCCTACGGGAAGATATGTTGCACTAGGACCTAGGAGACTGAGTTTTACATTCACCTCTTCTAATAACTTATGTTAATAATTCTGTACCGTACCGTAACAAGGAGAAGGGGTGACTTGATTACAGTCTATATGTATTTATATGGTGAACAAATACTTAATAATCGAGTCTTCAATTTAGCAGAGAAAGGCATAACACAATCCAACGGCTGGAAGTTGAAGCTAGACAAATTCAGACTGGAAATAGGGTACACATTTTTAATGGTCAGAGTATTTAACCATTGGAACAATGTAGCAAGGGTTGTGGCGGATTCTCCATCGCTAACAATTTTAAAATCAAGATTGAACGTTCTTCTAAAAGATATACTCTAGAAATTATTTTGGGGCAGTTCTACGGATTGTGTTATACAGAAGCTAAGACTAGATGATCACAATGGTTCCTTCTGGCCTTCAAATCTATGAATAACCTTTATTATTTAGCAATGCCTCATATGCTACTTAAAGGTTACACAAGCTGAGAATAGAATTCAGATCTGTAACATGGCAAACCCAAATGACAACCACTAAGCAACATGGTACCTCAGAAAGATTATGCCAAATATACGTTCTTGGCTCTGCTATCTGTAAAATGGGGCTACTCCTGCAGAGTTAACCCAGTTTTGGTGTATTATGTGTCCTCAGGAGTGGCTGGTCCAAAGAAGATAATAGCCTGTTCCTGCCCCCAGCTAATGTAGCTAGTCCTTTAGGCCCAAGCAGTAGGTCTGTACTGCAGTGCTGAAGATTTAAGGGTCAAATCCTACTAGTGATGCATTATATGAATTTGTTATTGTTGCACATACTAGAATTAATTTTTGTCTTTTTGATTTTGCCTAAAATAATAGGAAATTATATGCAAAAATATATATGAAAAAATATATAATGTAAGTTACATATTCAAATTCTCAAAAGCTAGGAAATGAAAGACTTAAGATTACCTGTGCAACCTTAATTCTGCCATGTCATATATATATCTTATGATATAGTCTTAATTACATGAACACTTCCTATTTTTTTCCATGAGACCACTGCAGGATAGATGGTGCTCAGGAAATAAATCAAGGTTGTGTACTGAAAGAGGCTGTTTTTCTGTAGGACCCCTCCCTCATTTGATTTGCTCACCTTGCAACATAAATGCAGTACCATCGTTTAAACATAGGTTATATATGTCATTTTATGTAAATTAGGTGTAGCCCTTTTGATCCTGAAAAAATGTCAATATAGGGTCTTTGACTGGATTTGAACTCCCCTTTGGTATTATAATAATACAAAGTGACAGACGACACCTAGTGGTCATTAGAGGTAATTGTACATGGCTGAACGAGGCCATTTTTAATATTAGAAAATATACCACACTACTGCAGCTCAAAAAAGACAATTGTACAGAATTAAGATATGATTGGACAAAATATAAGACAAAGGCATAGGACAAGGTGCTTGCCTAACTTCAACAGTAAAGATGAGCTTGAACAGAGTTATTCTTTGGAACATACGAAATAATTAAAAAACCTAACACACAACCTTGACCTAGAACTAAAATACCAACACAAAATAATTTCAGCTTTCCAGGAAAATAAGACATAGTCACCCCAAACATTTTAAGTGCCTTCTTGTGTATAAAATGCTGCCACACTAACAGGGCCGGCTCTAACTTTTTTGCTGCCCCAAGCAGCAAAAAAACGCGCCAGGCCACCCCCCCCCCCCCCCGGCCGAGCGCCGCGCTGCCCCACGCCACCCCAAGATTGGCCGCCCCTTACCAGGTGCCGCCCCAAGCACGTGCTTGGTTGCCTGGTGCCTGGAGCCGGCCCTCACACTAAGCTCTCTTTATAGACTGGCTAGCCTGCAAATTTGTAACTTGTTTACAACCTGATTTATTGCACCAAATACTCACTTGACTTCCAGCTTCTAGCACAATAGACTGTTAATATTCCTATGCTGCTGCCTGCGTATGTTCTTTACCTCCATAACTTCATATATACTCTGTGTACCTGTTTTGGCATGGTCTGTGTACCTGCTGTAGCCATGTACTCCATTGTGTACTATACTGTAACTCAATGATGCACAGACTGTGGCTCATGAGCTGCAAGTGGGTCCTTAATGTGCCTCCTGCGGCTCTTTGCAGCACATGATATTAAAACACCGTGTGATTTAATTATTAACCAATCTAAGTTATTAACTAATCAGGATGTTTTTATTATGTTATTAACCAATTAAGTTATCAACTTGCACTAAGTTATGAACTTATTTGCTGTGAGAATTATATATGTAAAAACTAAATATTTCCCTGTCATACTGTTTAAATATGAATAGTACTACAGTAAATGAAACAATGAATTCACACTACAGTGGCTCTTTTGGGTAATGTTGAACACTAAGCTGGCTCCTGAACCACTGAGGTCCTAGTGTCACTGCTGTAACTGCTCCTTCGAAGAACAAATAAATGGTTGGGTTTGTTTTTTTAAAAAGAGATTGTTGTCATGTAGTGGAAATGGACTGATTTCATCCATCTTCTTCTCCCGCCTCTTTTCAGAATGGCTCTCCTCTTCTATGCAGCTAAAATCTTCCAAAGTTGCCGCTGTCCTTGCCTCTCTGCCCACAATACCTTCCTTATACTGATTATGGCTTTATGAATTCGACACTGTTTTCCCTGCTGTACTTGGTAGCCAGTAACTGAAAGTTTAGAGGACACGGAACATGCTAGCTACAGGATACAAATCAGTAATGATATACCACTGACTGTCTCTGTTCTCAGATTTTGCATTTAAACATTTCCTTGTACCTCCTATTGTCACTGCTCCTCCACAAAGCCATGTCCAACTTGAAAAAGAAATAAGTATGGCTCAGGGAATGGAAATGAGATACAGATCCTTTCACTGGTGAGATCTTGGCGCTGGATTAGGGTGAGACAAATCCTGTTTTCAGAAGATCTTATTATTTTATTAATGACCGGTGACTGGTCAGCTTACATGATGCCTCCAGTCAGGTTAGACACAGACCTAATGCAGGAAGTAACAAATACACATAGACACAGAGATCACAGATAGTTCCTGGGACACACACCAGTATATATGTTACAACAGTGTTCTCAAAGCTGGTCCGCCGCTTGTTCAGGGAAAGACCCTGGCAGGCCAGGCTGGTTTGTTTCCCTGCTGCGTCCGCAGGTTCGGCCGATCACGGCTCCTACTCGCCGCAGTTCGCCACTCCAGGCCAATGGGGGCTGTGGGAAAGGCGGCCAGCACATTCCTCGGTCTGCGCCACTTCCCGCAGCCCCCATTGGCCTGGAGCGGCGAACCGCGGCGAGTAGGAGCCGTGATCGGCCAAACCTGCTCTAGATCACTCTTTCTAATCTGGCACCAGGTCAATAGTTACAGAATGTAATTACCATCCAATGACTGTTTTGGTGGTCTTTATGAAATGAATTCATCATTCATGTTTCAGGCCCTAGTGAACAAGTGTCCATTTTAAAAAGTCATCAACACGGTGAGAAATAACTGGTTTTTTTGGCAGTTTCAGCAGAGAATCCAAGGAGTGGAAGACTGAATGAGTTATGGATACTGAACCCTCCTTTTGCTCTGGGGCCCCTTAAGATCTTAACTGACTGAGGATGTGTGGGGAAGTTTGCACTGCTGCTGTTTGCACTGTACTTTTTCTGGGGATAAAAAGAGAACTTTAGTCTCAGAACTCCCACTCTAAAACCTTCCACTGTCAGGAATCAGGGTCTGCAGCAGAGCTAGTTTTGCAGCAGAGTCAGTCTCCAGGCAACCTAATGAGCACAGGCTGCCTGATTGGCTTTGCCACCTCATTGGTTGGAAGAGTCAGCAGACCAGCTCTTAAACGCAGCAGCAGGTCAGTGGCTGCTCAAAGCATTTGCCCATGGGTATGACAGCCCCTGTACCTAGCCCTGCTCTGACTAAGGCCTGGTCTACACTAGGACTTTAATTCGGATTTAGCTGCGTTAATCCGAATTAACCCTTCACCCGTCCACACTACAGAGCCAGTTAATTCGAATTAAAGGGCACTTAAAATCGATTTCTGTACTCCACCTCGACGAGCGGAGTAGCGCCTAAATCGATTTTGTTAATTCGAATTAGGGTTAGTGTGGCCACACACCACCGAATTACTGTGTTTAAGTTAATGGGGTAGTGTGGCCGCACACCACCGAATTAATGTGGTTAAAAACCGAATTAAGGTGCTTAGTGTGGCCGCGCACAATCGAATTTATACAACCTGTTTCCCAAATTCGAATTATCTAAATTCGGATTAATCCTGTAGTGTAGACATACCCTTAGACCCAGCTTTGCCTCACTTCAGGTTCTGACCCTCAACTCTGATTCCTCACCTCTGACTTCAGCTCTGTCCCTTGGCCCTGGCTCTGACTCTGGTTCTGATTCTGGGCTCCAGCTTCAACCCCTGGCTTTGGCTTATAGACTCTGACTCCTGTTCTGGCCCTAGGTTCTGATTCCTGGCTACTGACTCCTGTTCTAATCACTAGGCCTGACTCCTTCTCCAACCAATAGGCATGACTGTCCTGAACTTGATCCTGTGACAGCCACCAAATTCATTTTAAAACAAAAATAAACAGAATCAAACAAAATAATGAGGAAAAATGCACAATGCTCTATACTGTGGAATATTAAGGCTTGTTTATCCACAATTTAGGAACAGATATAGTTAAATCGGTACAACCCCCCTACTGTCAACACAGTTATCCTAGTATAAAGGTGCTTGAATCGATACAGCTTGTTTTGATATGTTACACCAATTAAAATACCTTTATACTTGTATAACTGTGTCTACACTAAGTGGTTGCACTGATTTAACTATATCTATTGCTAAACTGATTTAGTTAAATTGGCATAATAACTGTGTGTAGACCAGCCAAAGGTGAAACATCAACATCTATTTCAATTTTCCCATCTGACTGATAATTTTATATTCAAAATGATGATTCATTGCTCCTCTCAATCCTATGCACAGCCCAAGAAGCGTTGGTTTACTCTTTCCTATTGTGTCTGAAAACCAAGGCAAAAAATTAGGATTGTCTAAACTTGAAAATTGTTGCAAGTTAACGTGAGTTATTTCATGATAAAGTACCTTGTCCACACACACACACCTTTTTGTTGTGAATCACCTGGTGTTTTAACCCAGGTTAATAAACCCAGTGTGGAAGCAGGCTTACTGAGCTGCAAGATGAGTTTACGTACAACAAAGTACATATAGATACATAGAATCATAGAACTGTAGGACTGACAGGGACCATAGAATTGTAGGACTGAAAGGGACCCTGAGAGGTCTTTTAGTCCAGTCACCTGCACTCAAAACAGGATTAAGTATTATAGACCATCCCTGACAGGTGTTTGTCTAACCCGCTCTTGAAAATTTCCAATGACAAAGATTACACAACCTCCCTAAAAAGTGACAAAGAGTCCTGTATTCACCCACAAAAGCTTATGCTCCAATACGTCTGTTAGTCTATAAGGTGCCACAGGACTCTTTGTCGCTTTTTACAGATCCAGACTAACACGGCTACCCCTCTGATACTTGACAACCTCCCTAGACAATTTATTCCAGTGCTTAACTACCCTGACAGTTAGGAATTTTTTCAGTCTTCCCTCATAGGTCATGTTTTCTAGACCTTTAATCATTTTTGTTCTCTTCTCTGGACTTTCTCCAATTTGTCCACATCTTTCCTGAAATGTGCTGCACAGAACTGGTCACAATACTCCAGTTGAGGCCTAATCAGCGCAGAGTGGAAGAATTACTTCTTGTGTCTTGCTTACAACACTCCTGTTAATGATGTTTGCTTTTTTTGCAAAAGTATTACACTGTTGTTAACTCATATTTAGCTTGTGATCCACTATGACCCCCAGATCCCTTTCCACAGTACTCGTTCCCAGGCAGTCATTTCCCATTTTATATGTGTGCAACTCCTAAGTGGAGTACTTTGCATTTGTCCTTATTGAATTTCATCCTATTTACTTCAGACAATTTCTCCCGTTTGTCCAGATCATTTTGAATTTTAATCCTATCCTCCAAAGCACTTGCAACCCCTCCCAGCTTGGTATCATCCAGAAACTTTTTAAGTGTACTCTCTATGCCATCTCCTAAATCAGGGGTGGGCAGACTTTTTGGCCCGAGTGCCACATCTGGGTATGGAATTGTATGGCGGGCCATGAATGCTCACAAAATTGGAGGTTGGAATGTGGGAGGGGGTGAGGGCTCTGGCTGCAGGTGCAGGCTCTAGGGTGGGACCAGAAATGAGGAATTCAGGGTGCGGGAGGGAGACCCAGGATGGGGCAGGAAGTTGGGGTGCGGGTGGTGGGGGTGAGAGCTCTAGGGTGGGGCTGGGGATGAGGGGTTGGGGGTGCAAGAGGGTGCTCCAGGCTGGGACCAAGGGGTTCAGAGGGCAGGAGGGAGATCAGGGCTGGGGTAGGGGGTTGGGGCACGGGAGGGGGTCAGGGGTGCAGTCTCCGGGTGGCCCTTACCTCAAGCAGCTCCCAGAAGCAGTGGCATGTCCCGCCTCCGGCTCCTATATGGAGGCGTGGCCAGGCAGCTCTGCGCGCTGCCCCGTCTGCAGGCGCTGCCCCTGCAGCTCCCGTTGGCCGCAGTTCCCGGCCTATGGGAGCTGCAGGGGCAGCACTTGGGGCAGGGACAGCGTGTTGAGCCTCCTGGCTGCCCCATGCATGGGAGCCAGAGGGGGAACATGCCGCTGCTTCCGGGAGCCACGCGGAGCCATTGCACACATGGAGCGAGGCAAGCTCCCGACCCCGCTTCCCAGCTGGAGCACCGGAACAGGGCAAGCCACAGACCTTGCTCCCTGGCAGGAGCTCTAGAGATGGATTAAAACATGTGAAAGGCTGGATGCGGCCCCCGGGCCATAGTTTGTCCACCCCGACCTAAATAATTGATGGAGATATTGAACAGAGCTGGACTCAGAACTGATCCCTGCAGGACTCCACTTGATATGCCCTTCTACTTGACTGTGAACCACTGATAACTAGTCTCTGGGAATGGTTTTCCAATCAGTTATGCACCAACCTTGTAGTAGCTCCACCTAGGTTGTATTTCCATACTTTGTTTATGAGACGGTCATGTGAGACAGTATCAAAAGCATTACTAAAGTCAAGATATACCACATCTAACACTTCCCCCATATCCACAAGGCTTGTTATCCTCTCAAAGAAAGCTATTAGGTTGGTTTGACACTATCTGTTCTTGACAAATACATGCTGACTGTTACCTAGAAGATAATAAGGTTATAAGTATTTGCAAACTGATTGCTTAATTATTTGCTCCATTATATTTCCAGGTAGTGAAATTAAGCTGACTGGTCCATAATTCCCTGGATTGTCCTTATTCCCCCTTTTTCATAGATTGCCACTATATTTGCCCTTTTCCAATCCTCTGGAAGCTCACCCATCTTCCATGACTTTTCAAAGTTAATCACTAATGACTCAGATATCTCCTCCATCGGCTCCTTGAATATTCTAGAATGTATTTCATCAGGCCTTAGTGACTTGATTACATCTAACTTATCTAAGTAATTTTTAACGTGTTCTTTTCCTATGTTGGCCTCTGATGCTACCTCATTTTCACTAGCATTCACTATGTTAGATGTCCAATCACTACTACACTTTTTGGTGAAAACTGAAAGAAATAAGCCATTTAGCACTTCTGTCATTTTCACATTTTCTGTTATTGTCTTTCCCGCTCATCCCAAAACAACAGTTCCACATTTAGTATCCGAAACTGCTTTGCTGGCTACCTAGGTCAGCCTCTCTGTTTACCTGGGCACCCTCTATTGCTCCAGGGTCGTTTTGATTGAATGTTACCATCCCATTTAAATGCTGGCATTCAGCCACGGGTGGCCCTTTGCAATTCCAGCTTGTGGTGAGTTTACATAACTGGATTTCAAAACCAAATATTCTGTAGCTATGCCTCATGTTTGTGCCTGATCCCGTGCTGAGGTCCTGTATTTCATTGCCCTGTGAGGAGAGGATCATGTCCGGGCCCATCCAAACAGAGAAGGGCAGGGATCTGGCCAGGAACAACTGCTGGAGATGATGGAGAAGCACACAATCCTCCTGCAGAACATAGTGGCAGTATGTTCAAGGAGAGTGCCCCTGCTTAGCCATGTCCTGCAACCCTTTTCCTCCGATAACTCTGGTTACTGGGCTTCACCCTTCACTTCACCAAATCCAAGGAACAGACCCTACTTCCACATTCCACACTCCAAGACAACAAGGGGAAAAGTGCATACTGGAAGAACCTCTTAATTCCGTCACTCACCAGGCATAGGCTCTTCTACTGCCATCCCACACCACAAGATGCAGAGAACATTTTTCATCTCCCTCCATAATAAATCTGTGACCTGAAAAGCACATACTTGAATACTCTCAGAACTTTCTCTTTTTTTACTTTTGCACTGGGTTTTTAATTTTGCATCATGTTATGTTTGTTCAATAAAACTTTTACAATTCACAATGTTCAAGTTGGTGTCTGTTTCATTTATTAAAATTTCATTGAAAATGTCATGACAATCATTGTTTTTATAAGAACCTTGCATGATTTAATAAAATCTTCATCTGACATAAACTAAAGTCCTTCCACCACTATACAAAAATGTCAACACATGAGCACTAATCAGGGGTACTACCTGCTCACAATTTGTCCTAACCTCAAAGTTCGCATTTAATGCATCCGTGGCCAGTTGCTGCATTTCATAGACGCCACCTCTCTGGCTGTTCAGCAAGCCTGCCCACCTCCTCCTCCAACCCATCAGAAAGTCTCTTTTCCTTGTTCTCACATATGTCATGCAAAACACAGCAAGCAGCTATCACAGGGGTGGGCAAACTACGGCCCGCGGACCACATCTGGCCCGCAGGACCATCCTGCCCGGCCCCCGAGCTCCTGGCCCAGGAGGCTAGCCCCCAGCTCCTCCCCTGCTGTCCCCCCTCTCCCACAGCCTCAGCTCGCTCGCTCCACCGCCAGCCCAATGCTTTGGGCGGCGGGGTTGTGAGCTCCTGGGGCAGCGCAGCTGCAGAGCCCGGCCTGATCCGGTGCTCTGTGCTGCATGGTGGTGGCGGCGGCGGCAGCAGCATGGCCTGGCTCCAGCCGGGCAGCACGGCCGTAGCACTGCCAGCTACCGGTGCTCCAGGCAGCGCGGTAAGGGGCAGGGAGCAGAGGGGTTTGGATAGAGGGCAGGGGAGTTCAGGGTGGTGGTTGGGGGGAAAACAGGGAGTTGAATGGGGGCAGGGGTCCCGGGGGGCAGTCAGGAAGGAGGGAGGGTTGGATGGGGCGGCAGGGGGCAGTCAGGGGACAGGGAGAAGCAGTGGTTGGATGGGGCAGGGGCCCTGGGGGGGCCGTCAGGAATGAGAGGAGGGGTTGGATGGGGCGGCGGGAGTCCGGGGCAGTCAGGGGACAGGGAGCGGGGGGGTGTGGATGGGGCAGGGGTCCCAGAGGGGGTTGGATGGGGCAGGAGTCCCGGGGGGAGGGCAGATATGAGGTGGGGGCCGGGCCACGACCCCCTCCCCTAACCAGCCTTCCATACAATTTATGAAACCCGATGCGGCCCTCAGGCCAAAAAGTTTGCCCGGCCCTGAGCTATCAGCTGCCTCCAGCTTCGACATCAGGAGCCTCCATCTACCTTTTAAATGCACATTCCACTATCATTCTGAAACTGCTCAGAGTATAGCTAAACAGGTCCTTTCTCCTATCCAAGTGTCTAATAAAAGGCTTAGAATCATAGAATCATAGAATATCAGGGTTGGAAGGGACCTCAGGAGGTCATCTAGTCCAACCCCCTGCTCAAAGCAGGACCAATTCCCAACTAAATCATCCCAGCCAGGGCTTTGTCAAGCCGGGCCTTAAAAACCTCCAAGGAAGGAGACTTCACCACCTCCCTAGGTAACGCATTCCAGTGCTTCACCACCCTCCTAGTGAAATAGTGTTTCCTAATATCCAATCTAGACCTCCCCCACTGCAACTTGAGACCATTGCTCCTTGTTCTGTCATCTGCCACCATTGAGAACAGCCGAGTTCCATCCTCTTTGGAACCCCCCTTCAGGTAGTTGAAGGCTGCTATCAAATCCCCCCTCATTCTTCTCTTCTGGAGACTAAACAATCCCAGTTCCCTCAGACTCTCCTCATAAGTCATGCGCTCCAGACCCCTAATCATTTTTGTTGCCCTCTGCTGGACTCTTTCCAATTTTTCCACATCCTTCTTGTAGTGTGGGGCCCAAAACTGGACACAGTACTCCAGATGAGGCCTCACCAATGTCGAATAAAGGGGAACGATCACGTCCCTCGATCTGCTGGCAATGCCCCTACTTATACAGCCCAAAATGCCGTTAGCCTTCTTGGCAACAAGAGCACACTGTTGACTCATATCCAGCTTCTCGTCCACTGTGACCCGTAGGTCCTTTTCTGCAGAACTGCTACCTAGCCATTCGGTCCCTAGTCTGTAGATGTGCATGGGATTCTTCCGTCCTAAGTGCAGGACTCTGCACTTGTCCTTGTTGAACCTCATCAGGTTTCTTTTGGCTCAATCCTCTAATTTGTCTAGGTCCCGCTGTATCTGATCCCTACCCTCTAGTGTATCTACCACACCTCCTAGTTTAGTGTCATCAGCAAACTTGCTGAGAGTGCAGTCCACACCATCCTCCAGATCATTAATAAAGATATTAAACAAAACCGGCCCCAAGACCGACCCTTGGGGCACTCCGCTTGAAACTGGCTGCCAACTAGACATGGAGCCATTGATCACTACCCATTGAACCCGACGATCTAGCCAGCTTTCTATCCACCTTACAGTCCATTCATCCAGCCCATACTTCTTTAACTTGGCAGCAAGAATACTGTGGGAGACCGTATCAAAAGCTTTGCTGAAGTCAAGGAATAACACATCCACTGCTTTCCCCTCATCCACAGAGCCAGTTATCTCATCATAGAAGGCAATTAGGTTAGTCAGGCATGACTTCCCCTTGGTGAATCCATGCTGACTGTTCCTGATCACTTTCCTCTCCTCTAAGTGTTTCATAATTGATTCCTTGAGGACCTGCTCCATGATTTTTCCAGGGACTGAGGTGAGGCTGACTGGCCTGTAGTTCCCCGGATCCTCCTTCTTCCCTTTTTTAAAGATGGGCACTACATTAGCCTTTTTCCAGTCATCCGGGACCTCCCCCGATCGCCATGAGTTTTCAAAAATAATGGCTAATGGCTCTGCAATCTCATCCGCCAACTCCTTTAGCACCCTCGGATGCAGCGCATCCGGCCCCATGGACTTGTGCACGTCCAGTTTTTCTAAATAGTCCCGAACCACTTCTTTCTCCACAGAGGGCTGGTCACCTTCTCCCCATATTGTGCTGCCCAGTGCAGCAGTCTGGGAGCTGACCTTGTTTGTGAAGACAGAGGCAAAAAAATCATTGAGTACATTAGCTTTTTCCACATCCTCGGTCACTAGGTTGCCTCCCTCATTCAGTAAGGGGCCCACACTTTCCTTGACTTTCTTCTTGTTGCTAACATACCTGAAGAAACCCTTCTTGTTACTCTTAACATCTCTTGCTAGCTGCAACTCCAAGTGTGATTTGGCCTTCCTGATTTCACTCCTGCATGCCTGAGCAATATTTTTATACTCCTCCCTGGTCATTTGTCCAATCTTCCACTTCTTGTAAGCTTCTTTTTTGCGTTTAAGATCAGCAAGGATTTCACTGTTTAGCCAAGCTGGTCGCCTGCCATATTTACTATTCTTTCTACACATCGGGATGGTTTGTTCCTGCAATCACAATAAGGATTCTTTAAAATACAGCCAGCTCTCCTGGACCCCTTTGCCCTTCATGTTATTCTCTCAGGGGATCCTGCCCATCTGTTCCCTGAGGGAGTCAAAGTCTGCTGTTCTGAAGTCCAGGGTCCGTATTCTGCTGCTCTCCTTTCTTCCTTGTGTCAGGATCCTGAACTTGACCATCTCATGGTCACTGCCTCCCAGGTTCCCATCCACTTTTGCTTCCCCTACGAATTCTTCCCTGTTTGTGAGCAGCAGGTCAAGAAAAGCTCTGCCCCTAGTTGGTTCCTCCAGCACTTGCACCAGGAAATTGTCCCCTACACTTTCCAAAAACTTCCTGGATTGTCTGTGCACCGCTGTATTGCTCTCCCAGCAGATATCAGGGTGATTAAAGTCTCCCATGAGAACCAGGGCCTGCGATCTAGCAACTTCTGCTAGTTGCCAGAAGAAAGCCTCGTCCACCTCATCCCCCTGGTCTGGTGGTCTATAGCAGACTCCGACCACAACATCACCCTTGTTGCTCACACTTCTCAACTTTATCCAGAGACACTCAGGTTTTTCTGCAGTTTCATACCGGAGCTCTGAGCAGTCATACTCCTCTCTTACATACAACGCAACTCCCCCACCTTTTCTGCCCTGCCTGTCCTTCCTGAACAGTTTATATCCATCCATGATAGTACTCCAGTCATGTGAGTTATCCCACCAAGTCTCTGTTATTCCAATCGCATCATAGTTCCCTGACTGTGCCAGGACTTCCAGTTCTCCCTGCTTGTTTCCCAGGCTTCTTGCATTTGTATATAGGCACTTAAGATAACTCATCGATCGTCCCTCTTTCTCAGTATGAGACAGGAGTCCTCCCCTCTTGCGCTCTCCTGCTTGTGCTTCCTCCCAGGATCCCATTTCCCCACTTACCTCAGGGCTTTGGTCTCCTTCCCCCAGTGAACCTAGTTTAAAGCCCTCCTCACTAGGTTAGCCAGCCTGCTGGCGAAGATGCTCTTCCCTCTCTTCGTTAGGTGGAGCCCGTCCTGGGCCAGCACTCCTCCTTCTTGGAACACCATCCCATGGTCGAAGAATCCAAAGCCTTCTCTCCGACACCACCTGCGTAGCCATTCGTTGACTTCCACGATTTGACGGTCTCTACCCAGGCCTTTTCCTTGCACAGGGAGGATGGATGAGAACACCACTTGCGCCTCAAACTCCTTTATCCTTCTTCCCAGAGCCATGTAGTCTGCAATGATCCGCTCAAGGTCATTCTTGGCAGTATCATTGGTGCCCACGTGGAGAAGCAGGAAGGGGTAGCGATCCGAGGGCTTGATGAGTCTCGGCAGTCTCTCCGTCACATCGTGTATCCTAGCTCCTGGCAAGCAGCAGACCTCTCGGTTTTCCCGGTCAGGGCGGCAGATAGATGACTCAGTCCCCCTGAGGAGGGAGTCCCCGACCACCACCACCCTCCTCCTCCTCTTTGGAGTGGTGGTCGTGGAACCCCCATCCCTAGGACAGTGCATCTTTTGCCTTCCAATTGGTGGAGTCTCCTTCTGCTCCCTTCCCTCAGATGGGTCATCTACTCCACTCTCCACATTAGTACCTGTAGAGAGAACATGGAAACGATTGCTCACCTGTATCTCCATTGCTGGTACATGGACGCTCCTCTTTCTCCTTCTGGAGGTCACATGCTGCCAAACTTCTTCATCATCCGTCTGTCCCTGCTGCGCCTGCTCTGAATCTTCAGAACATTGTGGCCGTAGAAGCATCTCCTGATGTCTGTCCAGGAAATCTTCATTTTCCCTTATGCAACGCAGAGTCGATACTCGTTTCTGCAGACCTCGAACCTTCTCTTCCAATATGGAGACCAGCTTGCACTTTGTACAGACAAAGTCGCTTCTGTCCTGTGGAAGAAAGACAAACATGGCACAACCTGTGCAGGTTACAACAGCTGATCGCTCACCTTCCATATCACCTTCCTCTTAAGAGCTTCCTCAGCTGTTGCAAGAACTACTCAGAGAAACCTGCAGATGAAAGCCTCAGTGCGCTCTCCCCAGGCAAACTCCCTCTGTTAGCCTCTGCTGTTCGCCACTCAGCTGGTTCGCTGGTGACTGCCCTTATATACCAGTCAGGCCCACTCAAGGCCCACCTGGGACAAAGCACTCCCAATTCACACTTTTCAAACAAACAAGCAAGCAATCAAGCACACGGTCAAACTGACAAACTGTCCCAGCAACAGACACTCAGATACTCACCAACATAGCCATGGCTTCATAAGCCATGGAAGTAGAAGGTAATTTGCATCTCTAAGAATGACAGGAGAAATAGCAACACATACCAAATTGGTCAGTATCTAACCAGTAGCAATCAGGTGTGGTGAGCCTCTACATGACAATGGCCACATGCTTCTCCATGCTCAGGGAAGCTTTTATGTATGTGTGCCATCTCTGCAGCTCCAGGGTGAGCTCTGCTCAGATTTCTAGGAAAGTGGCCTTTGATATCCTGAAATTCTGCTGCCACTGTTGTTCATCCTAGGTCTGCAGCACTATCCTGTCCCACCAGTCAGTGCTAGTTAGCTGAGCCCAAAAGTGGCAGTCCACCTGTGAAGCCACTCCAGGAAAAGTTCAAGTAAAAGTGTCTACTCGATTTCAGCCATCTCCCCCTCAGATGCTTGTATCGCTCTGGCTCTGAAGTCACTGCACAACTTGATATATATGTGCAGCAGCCTGTTTATATTAGGCATCATGAGGGTCACAACACTCAGCAACTTTTCTCCATGCTTCCTGATAGTGTTCTGAAAATGGCACTGGCCTGTAACAAGATGGATGATGGGATGAAATGAGAGGAATCATGGAAATTATTTAGTTTGACCGCAAGTCTCACAATTCCTGTGTCTTCTGGTTGGTATCCCACAATAAGCAGTGAGGAAAATTCCAGAATTTATAAGACCTAGTGATAGAGCAATGCACCATAGGATGTCTGCCCAGAAAGAGGAGCAGTTATTTAAAAATGACATAGCTCTTTTGGACATAATTATCCCACATGGAAGTAGATTAACTGGGGATAATAATGTGGTGTGGACACACTGGTGATACAAAAGTTGTCCTGCATCACTTAACACCCTTTTTCATCTCTCATTGCCACACCCATGTCATTTGATATCATCAATTCCCTAGCTCCACTGGCAGGGAGGCAAAGGAGCAAAAGCATTGTGAGGAGTTACTGGATCGCAGTGTCCTGGTAAGTGTCTTAGTCTTTGGGTCTAATGTTTAAATAGCAAACCAAAAACAAAGGAAAATGCTGCCTGTAGAGTGTTCTACCACTCCTCATCCTCGATTTTGGGGAACACAGCACCCATATAACAGCACCACAAAGACAGCAGATCTCTCCACCAGAAAATAACCACAGCATAAGAAGAATTCCCTTGCACAGGGTTGGCAGAATGAACCTATGCTCCTCACCCTTCGTAGGCCAGCATGTATGTCATGTTGGGTATGTGGATAGGAAAGGGAGGGGATGTACTGGAGGAGGGAATGAGTATGCTAAGAGCACACTGCCCTCCAAACTATTCTGGTCTGCTGCAACAGCCCATAGATGTCCATTGCAGCACAGTATAAGTTAAAGCAGACAACTAAATATTGACAAACTTTAAAAGTGTTTGCATACAAATGCAAAAAGTTTAAATACTAAAATGGATTAACTTGAGTGCCTGGTATTAAATGAGAATATTGATATAATACACACCACAGAAACTTGGTGGAACCATAATAATCAATGGGACATGGTAGTACCAGGGTACAAAATATATAGGAATGATAGAGTAGGTCAGACGGTGGGGGAGTGGCACTATATGTGAAAGAAAGTATAAAGTCAAATATAGTAAAAATCTTAAATGAATCAAACAGTATCATAGAATCTGTATGGACAGAAATTCCATGCTTGAATAATAAAAGTATAACAGTAGGAATATACTACTGATCACCTTGACCAGGAGATCAGAGAGGCTACAAAAACAGAAAACTCACTAATAATGGGGAATTTCAACTATTCCCATATTGACTGGGGATGTGTCACCTCAGGATGGGATGCAGATAAAATTTTTAGACGCAATTAATGACTGAAGTAGTATTAGTGATTGCACTATTAATGAGGCAATTCTTGACTTAGTCCTAAGTGGTGCACAGAATCTGGTCCAATAGGTGAATATAACTCAAGAGCTCAGTAATAGTGACCATAATGTAATTAAATTTAACATCCTTGTAGGGGGGAAATACCAAAGCAACCCAGCAGAGTAACATTTAAAAAACATAAGAATAGCCATACTGGGACAGACCAATGGTCCATCTAGCCCACTATTCTGTCTTCCCACAGTGGCCAATGCCAGGTGCTTCAGCAGGAATTAACAGAACAGGGCAATTAGCGAGTGATCCATCCCCTATCCTCACTTCCAGCCTCTAGTAATCAGAGGACAGGAACACCCAGAGCATGGGGTTGCATCCCTGACCATCTTAGCTAATAGCCATTAATGGACCTACCGTCCATGAACTTATCTAATTCTTTTTTTAACCCAGTTATACTTTTGGCCTTCGCAACATCCCCTGGCAATGAGTTCCACAGATTGACTGTGTGTTGTATGAAATAGTACTCCTTGTTTGTTTGAACCCTGCTACCTATTAATTTCATTGGGTGACCCCTAGTTCTTGTGTTATGTGAAGGAGTAAATAACACTTCCTTATTCACTTTCTCCATACCATTCATGATTTTATAGACCTCTATCATATCTCTTCTTAGTCATCCCCTTTCCAAGCTGAAAAGTCCCAGTCTTTTTAACCTCTCCTCACATGGAAACTGTTCCATACCCTTAATCATTTTTGTTGCCCTTCTCTGTGCCTTTTCCAATTCTAATTATCCTTTGTGAGATGAGGGGATCAGAAATGAACTCAGTATTCAAACTGTGGGCATACCCAGTGGCATTATGATATTTACTGTTTTATTATCTAGCCCTTTCCTAATAGTTAAGGCTATGTTTATGTCACAGAGGTCATGCAAGTCATGGAATCCGTGACTTCCAGATACCTCTGTGACATTCTCTGCTTCAGGTCCAGGGGCTGCAGGACTCTGGAACTGATAGCCAGTGGGGCCCTGGCAGTGTTCCACCAACAGGCAACAGCAGTGACAGGGGGCCCTCTGCAAAGTTCCAGCGACAAGTGACAGACTCCTGAGGGGGCCCTCCCCAGGGTTCCAGCGACGGGCGACAGCCTCGCACGGAGGATGGGGGGACGCCTCCGGCAAGTGGCTGGGGTGTCCCATTTTCTCTTTGGGAAATATGGTCACCGTGCAGCTCCCAGCCGCCGTGGGCGGAGGGGGAATCCCATAGCTCCCAGACACCACGGTGGTGGGGGAAAACCATGGAGCCGCAGCAGCAAAAGTCACAGACAGGGGTCACGGCTTCCGTGAATTTGTGTTTATTGCCCGTGACCTGTCCATGATTTTTACTAAAAATAACCATAACAAAATCTTAGCCTTACTAATAATTTCTAACATTCTGTTTGCTTTTTTGACTGCTGCTGAACACTGAGTGGACATTTTTAGAGAACTATGCACCGTGACGCCAAAATCTCTTTCTTGAGTCGTAACAGCTATTTTATATCCCATCATTTTGTATGTATAGTTGCCACCCTATTTTGTATGTATACACTGTTATCCTTTCCCGCTCAAGTGTCTTCGAGATCAGACCTGTTTGTGTATATGTGACTATGTTCAGCCTCTAGTAGCTACAATCTAAAAAAAGCTATACTTCCTAATACTTCTATAAAACCACATATGTTTTTATAGGTTATAATTAGCCAGTGGGCTCATGAAGCCTTTGTTTTTGTATTAGCAAAATTTCAGTTATCACAGTTTGGTTTTTCTACAGAAGGACAACATGAGAGCCAACTCTAGTTTTTAGTTTTCACTTTACAGCTGAAAGGAATGTAGCCTTTTAGAATATGGAGGATTTTATACTTTCCAAGTTTCCCCTGATAGACTTCACTAAAATAAATATAATATTTTTCTCATCTTTGAATAATTTTGCTCTGCTTCTAGTACTACAGAGATAAAAAAATAAAAAACATGCAAATTCCAAGCTCAACAATACTTATACAATATACTTATAAGAGCAAGAACTAAATGATGTCCTCTTCTTCTCTGAAAATTGACAAAACACACACTGAAGAACATGCAGTACAAGAGGCACAACACAGCTAAAGATATACGGGAGCATGTAGTAAACACGCTCCCAACATTGCTCAAATTCAAATACAAGCCCACAGGAAAGCAATCTTCACAGTGGCCATAATTAATATAGAAACATGTACATGTAGCACACAGGAAAACAGCTTCAGCAATGCATGAATATACATAGGAAGAGGCAAAAGTAGCCTTTCAGCATTGTCAATATCCACATAAAAGCATATGGTAAACCAGACCCTCACATAAGCAAAAATGCATATAAGAGCACAAAGGAAACTGGCCCCAACATTGCAAAAAAACATATTTTAATGAAAGGGGTAGGTTGGGCTTCAAATGATTTGGTGTTTGTTTCAGATAAATATTTAAAAGTTCAGATGCTTACCCAAACTATCCAATAGACCCTTGAGAGACCCTCCCCCCTACGTGTCTTCCTACCTGGTGTTGTCTTTTGAATGGAAGTCTGGTGTCATTCTTCCCTGACACTGGCATCATCTGAGGTGAATGGCTGATCTTCACCACTTCCAAAACACTCCCACCCCACACACAGACTGCCCCACCCCACAAACCCTCCTTCTACCAACACCCAGGTTCATAATCTTATACTGAGAGCTCAGTGAGGAATACCTCTGGGGGTCAGGATGGGCTTGGAGAAACCAGGGACGGGCCTGGGAGTAGGAGATAAATTAAAACAGTATTCTTATCATCTTTCCTTCTTCCCCAAATCTGGAAATGGAAAGGGATTCACAACACCTAGTCTTGGGGTCTGAATCTAACACACTGAATCTGACATACCCCAAAGTCAAGAGGTGTGTTGTTTGGATCTGATGTTCTAATAGAGGCCCAATGTTAGTATTTAAAGCCTCAAATAATATATTGTAGGAACAGCCTACCTGTTTCCTGCTTTGTGTCCTTTCACAGCACTTAAGACTAATGAGGTTGGAGGTGCTTGCCATCCTGTGGTACAATTTCAATAGGATGAGAAATCCCTATCTCATCTGGGTCATCCTTTCAATTGACACTCAAGGCATTTTTGTTTCCTTTTCCATTTGTGACTGGTTGTTTTATCCACTGTATGTTTGGGTTGGAGGTGATTTCCTCTTCTCACCCATTCAGGAATTTATTGGCCTATGTTTGCCATTTTTAATGGGGATGTTTCAGATTCTTGAACACAAACACCATCTGAATGTATTTATTATTGTTTCTCTCCACTTCTGCTCATAGAATTTATTTTAGTCTTTATCTGAACTCTCTATGAAACTGCTCTTCATGTCCAAAGGCAAATCATTCTGTCTCTGGCAGACTTGCAGATGGAGCAGGTAAATCCCCATTTCTGGCAGAATTCATGGGACTACTCTAGTCATAACATCTTGTCTCCATTAGGCCCGAACACAGGCTCTCTCCTGATCATTGGGCCTGGTTTCTCCAGCACTTATGGGACATCATACCCTCATATTTATTCCACTAGCTGATTTTTCCAATCATTTGGAAGGGTAGGGGTACTTCTCACTCTTCACTTGCTTTCTAGGTCTCCTAATTACCTCATTGTGCTGCTTCCCCCTCCCTTTGGCCAAATGGCCAAAAACCTTAAAATTCTGCTGTTTCCTCCCTCATTCTCCCCATCCCTTAATCGCTCTCATTATTTTGGCCAAAAAGACTGTAGAAAAGACTGTCACTCAAGGGGGCTGTGTTGTTATCCCTTTATACTGTATTCAGCCCATCCAACAGCCTCAGGAACTCATGGTCTATCCAGCCTGCAGACTCCCTTCATCACTCTGAGCCATAAGATAAAAAGTTCAAACCCCACAAGCAGGCATTTGGCTAGTACTCAAGGCTTGCACACTATCCTGTACAAGACAGCTGTTGGGTAGGGATAACCACGTTGCCCTTTAATGAAGATGCTCCCTTCCAATGCAGTGCTGGTGATAAATCATGGTAAGAGAAAGGCCAGCCTGTGGTACTTTTAAGTTTTAAACATGAGGGAGACTAATCCTGGCAACCTCAGCTCCCATCCTCTTCTTCCATCAAACCTCTTTGGATGCCCAAGGCTGCCAGGCGCAGATAACAGCCTTTGGCTGATATACACCGTGGAGGTTTTATTGAGGGCTGTACCTGCTTACCAAGCACTTGCAGCTCCCTCTCCTCATTCCCTCTCGCTTTGCCCCTTCCCTCCAATCTACTGTGCCTCATGCCCACTCCTGCGGCCCCCGGCTGAACAGTAAGGTAGGCTGCGGGCACGGTGGCACAGCACGGAGGCTCCCTGTCGCACACACAAAGGGGTGGACGCACTAGGGTCCCTCACTCCCTCGCGTACTTCACATCTAGGGACGCAGGTGGCGCCAAAACAAAACGGACGGCAGACCTGGCCGCGCGTGCGCAGTAGAACCGCTCAGCTCGATCAACCAGAGGCTGGAGCTCGTTCCACGCAAGCGCACTGAAGCTACCCTAGAGGTGACTCAATGTTAAGCCTAGAAAACTCAGTTAAAGCCTCTCCACCCGCCATTTTAGGAGCGGGGAAAGCCGGAAGTGGTGGGAGGGGCCGCACAGACCTCACCCACTCCAGGCTGGAAACGGATGAGGTACCGCAAGACAGGGCTTCTCTAGGCGACGGGGAGGTTTGTACTCTATGTTGCCGGTCGGACGCATGCGCTGCTTGGGAGGGTAGCTGGAGAGAGTCGGGGTGTTGCTGGAGGGAGAGCCGCCGCTAGTAGTAGGTACCTATGCCCAGGTGGGTGAGGGGCGGGGGAAGCTGGATTCGTGGAGGCGCAGTGGAGCTGCGGGAGAAGGTGAGGAGGGGGGCGAGGGAGCCTAATGGGGGGTGCTGAGCGCAGAGGGGGGCACTAGAGAGAGCGGGATGGGAGGGAGTGGTGTGAGGGCCACACTTAAGGTGGGGGCTCAGGAGGGATGACGTGGGGGGGGCTTGAGGTGGCGGCTTGATGGGGGCATAACAGGGTCAGTCGGGGGGGCATTTAGGGTGTAGCGGAGAAGAGGGCCAAGGAGCGCAAAGAGGGGGCTGTGTGATCCGACATCGGGGTGTCCAGCGGGCACCCAGTTTGGGGGGTGCCGCAAGGGCGGTGGTGTGGCCCTCCTGCTGCCGCCTGCAGGCTTAGCCGGGAACACGTGAGCCTTGAGAAATGGTGGGGATGATAATGACACCGCTTCCGTGCGCTGTTCTGAGATGATCCCACATCTTACTCGAAAGCCCTCCCTTTTTAATGATATGTCTGTTACCGATAAAAGTCCGGGAGACTGAATTCCTCCCCTTATCCCTGGAGGGAGCCCTTCCTTCCAGCACAGAGGAAAGGCATACTGGTGTGGCAGCTTCCACTGCCCAGCTTCTGTGTTTAAATTGCTGCCTTCCCTGTGCTTAGATTGCTCACAAGGTCATCAGTTCAATTTATACCAATTATGACTGGGGGGGGGGGAGGTGTTTGTGAAATAGACTCCTGCTCACTAGACTTGGACTACCTGTTTATTTAATATGTACCACTGAGCAACTGCTGGATGGTAACAGCTTTCCCATTTAGTGATCTGAGCCAGACTAAAAGCAGGTTTCAGAGTAGCAGCCGTGTTAGTCTGTATCCGCAAAAAGAACACGGCTGCTACTCTGAAACCTGTCATTATGCAAGGCACTGCATTTAGCCGTATGGAGTGGAAATCCATCAACTTCATGAAAAGACTAAAAGCAGTGAATTAAAGTTACGAGCTTTAGTAGCCTATTAAAACTCCAGAGTTGCATAGCTCCTAGTGCTTTAAAAAACAAAAAAATGGTGTAGGGGGAAATGAGCAAATGTTATTGCTCTCCCTGTCACACTTCCAAATTTTCCCCATTTCAATGATACTGTGATTGAGCCCATGGGTGATATAGTCC
Organism: Terrapene triunguis; assembly: GCF_002925995.2. Classification (NCBI taxonomy): domain Eukaryota; kingdom Metazoa; phylum Chordata; order Testudines; family Emydidae; genus Terrapene; species Terrapene triunguis. Next base: position 61,927,635 of record NW_020664447.1, read on the forward strand.
TGTTTTACCCTTTCCTAATCTCTTAAAGGGATAAACCCTCCCATGTGACTCAGTCTCTTTGGTTAAATTGTTCAATGGTTAATGTGTCTCATCAGTACATGTAAACTGATTAAAAAGAAATGCCCCTATCTGTCTCAGGGAGGGATAAGTGATCAAGAAAGAGATCAGGGCAATGATTCCATCTCTCGCATACACTGAGTTGGGCCACTAATGTGCAGTTACTGCAGAATCCTGGGGTCCATATTTATTTTTAGTGAGTGATAACTCTAGATAAAATTAATAAGAGATTAAATGTCAGATCATATTTTCATTTACTTTAAATGTTAATTTCACCTGTGATGTGAGAATCCATCAGATATGTACTTTCTCAAACTTTATTTCCCCATAAGTAATAAAAATTCTTCAGTAAGAACTTAACTAATGATTCTGTTAATGATGCACAGGCTGGGGTAGAATCTGGCTTGTTTTTTTATAGTTACATTGGCTCTGTAAATGCTAACAGGTCAGCAGATATGTTTAAACATGCAGATAGCAGAAATGGAGGTGGAGGGAAAGGATCATTAAAGATATACTCTTTCACTAAGCATTAGTCTGTCTTAGTTTTACCTAGTGTTAATTGTCATAATATCTCAGCACTATTATCTAGTTAACCTATGTAACTCACTGCCACAAGATGTCAAGGCCAAGAACTTACAATATCTAAACTTCTTAGAAATTCTGCTGTGGATAAGGAAACCACCCACAGTTATTAGACAGAATGAAAATTTATAATGGATATGAATACTTATGCTTCAAGGCATAAGTCAACTACTAACTCTCATGAGTTCAGAAGAAACTTGTTATGAGTAGGTTTATTCCTGTACATGGTTTATTGCGTCATCTTGCATTGTCCGCTACTGGAGACTGGACTTCATGGACCACTGGTCTGACCCCTTATAGAAATTCCTCTGTTCCCATTTTACAGTTCACTTTTCATATCAGAACTATTCTCTAACGCAGCCATATTAGAGCAAAAAATTGCTTTTAAAAATACATTTCCTACCTGTGTAACTAATAACATCTAAGAGTAATAAAATGTAAATAACTTCTAAAATTGATTTTTAGTGTGTTTATGCAAATTAATAAGTCTGGTTCTCTTTTTGTTGTGCATTAGCACAAATCAGTTGTCTGGATTGCAGACACTGCAAAGGAATGTTTGAATCCAAACATGCTGTGTGTTTTTTGTTTTTTGTCTTTTTAAACCATAAAAACATTTATGAAAAAGCATTAGGCTTAATAAATTCCTCTGTCCTGTCCTCCCAAGGGTTGGATATTTGACTGATCCAAAAATAATTGGTCAATTGACCAGTCAAATATTGGTCAAAAATGGTCAAATATTATCAAAGCATGAATATATTAGAACAGTTTTTTTAAAAAGTAATTTTTTATGGTATTCAGTGGGCTTAGCCTTAGATACTTATGCATGATAACTCAAGTAACTTGTTTTTTGTAATTTTAATTCAGAAAAATGTGAAACAATTAAATAAAATTGTGAAAAAAGGAGAGCTTAATATTACCTTTTCAAACAATATTCGGTTAGCATTTAAATGTGAATGTTATTCAAGACTGAGCAGTTAAAGAACAGACGTGAAATTAAACAGAAATGAAATACTTAGCAACTATAAAAAAGAGCCATTTTAAAATGCACTTATGCTAGATAGGCAGCGGCTCAATTCTTCAAGCAGCTTAATGGCTGTACATCTATTCTCTTTGTGTTGAAGGAGGAGGCTCCCTTCTACCATTCCCTTTTGAATTAATTTCTGTATGTTTGTCTAGTTAGTTTACATTGTAGGCACTTTGGGGGCAGAGACCATGTTTTTTAATGTACTTTATAAACAGCCATGTACACTGATAGCCTGGTGAACAAATAAAGATATAGGTATGTACAGTGTTTAGAAGATTACAACCAATCAAGATGTTGAATTTTCAGTTAGTTCTCCTTCCCCCCCCCCCCCCCAGTAGCATTAGCATGTAATTAAATGTCTTACTAACAGATGAGACCATGATGCAATCAAAAAGTAGGCCACCACCTACATTAGAGCATTCTTGCTCAAATATTTGACAGTATTTGCCCATGGTCAAATAATAGGCATTCAGGTGGCACTATTTAACCAGTCATATGATCAGCTTGCCAACACTAGTCCCCTCAACTTTCTCTAACAAAAGTCTGACTTACCTTATCTTGTCTCTATAAGTGAAGAAATCGCTCTTCATTTTCAGAAGTTTGAGTTATGCCTGTCCCACTCTAAAAGGGCAAATTGAAAGACGTAGGAGTGTGGGGTGTGGGAAGTATTATCTTAATTGTACCTTTTTTATGTTTTTCATAGTATAACTTCAGACTTCCCACACCTTTTCAGAACATGAAAGCTTGAAGAAGAGGCACTTCTGAAGTCTTGTCTATGCCAGGAGCACTTTACCGGTATAGATATACCAGTATACTGTACTGGTAAAATGCTTCTGGTGTGGACTCAGCTTATTCCAGCAAAACTATACAAAACAAGCTGCACTGGCAAAACTGTGTTTTCCACAAATAGCTGTGTCTACAATAGGGGCTTTTGCTGGCAAAACTATGTTGGTCAGGGATTGTACCCCTGTCCAACATAGCTATGCTGGCAGAAGTCTTCAGTCTAGACATGGGCTAAGCAACCTTAACTCCCCTTAACACAGTGGTTTTGTTTGTTTTTGGTTTGTTTTTGTTTGAATAACCTTCGTTTTTTAGTCAGTTCTCTCTATTTGGGGAAATGGGAATGGAGCTACATCTTTAGTCTTCTATCTACGCTTCAGTCCTTGAAGATGCATGCACATTCTTAAGATGCTTCCACTTCCTAAAGGTCTCCAATTAGCTCACTGACAGCATTCTTTGTAAGAAAATTAAAATATACATGCGTATTCCACTTTACACAAAGGACCATTGATTTAATTACAGATAAGACAGTGGATATAAAATACATAACTTAACTGGGTCACCATACTGTTGAACTTCACAGTAATCAAGTAGAGCCAGGCATTGCCTTTCCACAGTTCAATACAAGAAATTACATTTCCATTTACTAATTCACGTGTCACACGTAAAGAATTAGTAGCTTGTTTAAGAGTCTTTAAAGAGTTAGGAATATTTATGCAGAGAGTCTTCTCCAGATGAATCTATCATATAGTGTACTAAATAAACTCCAGTATGAAACAATTTTAGTTCAGGTTTCAGAGGGATAGCCATGATAGTCTGTATCAGCAAAAACAACAAGGAGTCCTTGTGACACCTTAGAGACTAAGGCCCTGGTCTACACTACAAGTTTAGGTTGAATTTAGCAGCGTTAGGTTGATTTAACCCTGCACCCGTCCACACGACCAAGCCTGTTTTGTCAACTTAAAGGGCTCTTAAAATCGATTTCTGTGCTCCTCCCCAGCAAGGGGTTTAGCGCTAAAATCGACCTCGCTGGGTCGAATTTGGGGTAGTGTGGGCACAATTCGACAGTATTGGCCTCCGGGAGCTATCCCAGAGTGCTACATTGTGACCGCTCTGGACAGCGCTCTGGACAGCACTCTCAACTCAGATGCACTGGCCAGGTAGACAGGAAAAGCCTCGGGAACTTTTGAATTTCATTTCCTGTTTGGCCAGCGTGGTGAGCTGATCAGCACAGGTGACCATGCAGTCCCAGAATCGCAAAAGAGCTCCAGCATGGACCGAACAGGAGATACTGGATCTGATTGCTGTATGGGGAGAAGAATCCGCGCAGGCAGAACTCCGTTCCAAAAGACGAAATGCCAATATATTTGCCAAAATCTCCAAGGGCATGATGGACAGAGGCTACGACAGGGACACAGCAGTGCCGCGTGAAAATTAAGGAGCTCAGGCAAACCTATCAAAAAAACCAAAGGAGGCAAACGGTCGCTCTGGGTCAGAGCCCCATACACGCCGCTTCTATGATGAGCTGCATGCAATTCTAGGGGGGGCCCCTACCACTACCCCACCACTGTCTGTGGACACTTGCAAGGGAGGAGTCTCACGCAACAGGGATGAGGATTTTGTGGATGAGGAAGATGAGGAGGAGATTGAGGATAGCGCACAGCAGGCAAGCGGAGAATCCCTTCTCCCCAGCAGCCAGGAACTGTTCACCCTGGAGCCAATACCCTCCCAAGGCAGGCTCCTGGACCATGAAGCCAGGGAAGGCACCTCTGGTGAGTGTACCTTTGTAAATATAATACAGGGTTTAAAGGCAAGCATGTTTAATGATTAATTTGCCCTGAAGACTTGGGATGCATTCGCAGCCAGTATAGCTGCTGGAAAAGTCTGTTAACGTGTCTGGGGATGGAGCGGAATCCTCCAGGGACATCTCCATGAAGCTCTCCTGGAGCTACTCTAAAAGCCTTTGCAGAAGGTTTCTGGGGAGGGCAGCCTTATTCCGTCCTCCATGGTAGGACACTTTACCACACCAAGCCAGTAGCAAGTAGTCTGGAATCATTGCAGAACAAAGCATTGCAGCGAATGGGCCCGGGCTTTGGTGGCATTCAAGCAACATCCGTTCTTTATCTCTCTGTGTTAGCCTCAGGAGAGTGATATTATTCATGGTCACCTGGTTGAAATACGGGAAATTTATTTAAGGGGACATTCAGAGGTGCCCGTTCCTGCTGGGCTGTTTGCCTTTGGCTGAAAGTAAATCATCCCTGCCGTTAGCCACGCAGTGGTGGGAGCCCCGTTCATGCTGAGCTGTTCGCGTTTGGCTGACAGGGATCATCTCTGATACTAGCCACGCAGTGGGGTGGGTGTGTGTGTGTGTGGTGGTGAAGCGATCATCCCAGAGAATTGGGGAGGCGGGGTTGGGTTGTGCTGCACATTCACCCTAAAACTTCAGCCCCTCCTTTTAAATGGCAAACCCAACGGGCTTTGCTTGGTATGGGAAAGGAGGGCGCTGCTGTTTGAAACCATTCCCACATGTTATGAAAGTTGAAGAAGCCGAAACCGTTTGCCTTACCATGGCTGCCTGCAAGCCAAATTCTGTTGCCCAGCCGAGCGTGTGTGATGTCTCACACCAAACCGGCAGGCACTCAATATAAGAGGCAAAATGCGATCTTATACCAAAAGCACATGTCCTATATAATGTGAATCGCTTGATTGTGTGAAATGGTCTTCCCTTTGTTCTCTAAAATGTATCTTTTTAAATACTACTCTCCCTTTTTTTCCTCCCGCAGCTGCAAATGTTTCTACGCTCCCCCTATCATCTCCATCCCAGAGGCTAGTGCAGATTAGAAGGCAAAAAAACCGCATTCGCTATGACATGTTCAGAGCTCATGCAGTCCTCCTGCACTGAAAGAGTTCAGCAGAATGCTTGGAGGCAAACAATGGCAGAGTCCAGGAAAGCGTTAAATGAACACGATGAGAGGAGAGAGGAGCACGATGAGGCAGGATGCAATGCTGAGGCTAATGGGGGAGCAAACTGACATGCTCAGGCATCTGGTGGAGCTGCGGGAAAGGCAGCAGGAGCACAGACGGCCACTGCAGCCCCTGTATAACCGCCTGCCCTCCTCCCCAGGTTCCATATCCTCCTCACCCAGATGCCCAAGAACGCAGGGGGGAGGCTACGGGCACCCAGCCAGTCCACCCCAGAGGATTGCCCAAGCAACAGAAGGCTGGCATTCAATAAGTTTTGAACTGTAGTGTGGCCTTGTCCTTCCCTCCTCCCCTCATCCAGCACCCCACCCGGTGCTTCCCTTCTCACCCACCCCTCCTGGGCTACCTTGCGAGTTTTCCCCCTATTTGTGTGATGAATTAATAAAGAGTGCATGATTTTGAAACAATGACTTTATTGCCTCTGCAAGCGGTGATCGAAGGGGGGAGGGCGGTTGGCTTACAGGGAAGTAGAGTCAACCAAGGGGGCGGGTTTTCATCAAGGAGAAACAAAGAGAACCGTCACACCATAGCCTGGCCAGTCATGAAACTGGTTTTTAAAGCTTCTTTGATGCGCAGGGTGCCCTGCTGTGCTCTTCTAACTGCCCTGGTGTCGGGCTGCGTGTAATCAGTAGCCAGGCGATTTGCCTCAACCTAGCACCCCGCCATAAACATCTCCCCCTTATTCTCACAGTTATTGTGGAGCATACAGCAAGCAGCAATAACAATGGGAATATTGGTTTCGCTGAGGTCTAACCTAGTCAGTAAACTGCACCATCGAGCTTTTAAACGTCCAAATGCACATTCTACCACCATTCTGCACTTGCTCAGCCTATAGTTGAACTGCTCCTTACTACTGTCCAGGGTGCCTATGTATGGCTTCATGAGCCATGGCATTAAGGGGTAGGTTGGGTCCCCAAGGATAACTATAGGCATTTCAACATCCCCAATGGTAATTTTCTGGTCTGGGAAGTAAGTTCCTTCCTGCAGCTGTTCAAACAGAACAGAGTTCCTGAAGATGCGAGCGTCATGCACCTTTCCTGGCCATCCCACGTTGGTGTCGGTGAAACTTCCCTTGTGATCCACCAGTGCTTGCAGCACCATTGAAAAATACCCCTTGCTGTTTACATTCTGGCTGCCAAGGTGGTCCGGTCACAAGATAGGGATATGCGTTCCATCTATTGCCCCACCACAGTTAGGGAGCCCCATTTCAGCAAAGCCATCCTGCACAGTTTCCCAGAGTCACTACCCTTGATAGCAGCAGCTCAGTGATTGCGTTGGCCACTTGGATCACAGCAGCCCCCACAGTAGATTTGCCTACTCCAAATTGATTCTAGACTGACCGGTAGCTGTCTGGCGTTGCAAGCTTCCAGAGGGCTATCGCCACTCGCTTGTGAACTGTGAGGGCTGCTCTCATCTTTGTATTCTTGCGCTTCAGGGCAGGGGAAAGCAAGTCACAAAGTTCCATGAAAGTGCCCTTACGCATGTGAAAGTTTCGCAGCCACTGGGAATCATCCCAGAGCTGCAACACTATGCGGTCCCACCAGTCTGTGCTTGTTTCCCGGGCCCAGAATTGGCGTTCCACGGCTAGAACCTGCCCCATTACCACCATGATGTTCAAATTGCTAGGGCCCGTGCTTTGAGAGAAGTCTGTGTCTATGTCCTCATCACTATCGTGATTGCACTGTCATCGCCTT
>NW_020664447.1:61934763-62094546 GCF_002925995.2 Terrapene triunguis
GCCTTCTCGCCCTGCTTTTGCAGGTTTTACAATGCTCACAACAGCAGCGGTGATGGTGAGCTGAGCGGGCTCCATGCTTGCCATGGTATGGTGTCTGCAGGAGAGCAGAGTTGCAGCGGAAGCGGTGGAGGACGACGGTTAGCACTGCGCACATTTCCCTCGGAAGAACACGCGTACCTGGGAGCACATGACAGACAACATGGAGAAATTCGCTATTGAGACAAGAGCACCAGAGGAGAGTTGCAGCGGAAGCGGTGTATGACAACAGTTAGCAGTCCTACTGCACCATCTGCTGACAGCAGCACCCAGGACACAACAGCGGCGGTGTCGGTGAGCTGAGCGGGCTGCACGCTTGCCATGGTATGGTGTCTGCATGGAAAAAAGGCATGAAACGATTGTCTGACGTTGCTTTCACAGAGGGAGGGGCGAATGACAACATGTACCCAAAACCGCCCGCAACAATGTTTTTGGCCTATCAGGCATTGGGAGTTTAACCCAGAATTCCAATTGGCAGCGGAGACTGCGGGAACTGTGGGATAGCTACCCACAGTGCACCACTCCGTAAGTTGATGCTAGCCACGGTAGTGAGGACGCCCTCCGCCGACTTAATGCGCTTAGTGTGGACATACACAATCAACTTCTATAAAATCGACCTACTTTCGTAGTGTAGACATACCCTAACCAATTTATTTGGGCATAAGCTTTCGTGGGCTATGACCCACTTCATCACATGAATGGAGTGAAAAATACAGTAGGCAGGTATAAATATACAGCACATGAAAAGATGAAAGTTGCCTTACCAAGTGGGGGGTCAGTGCTAACGAGTCCAATTCAATCAGGGTGGATGTGGCCCATTCCCAACTGTTGACAAGAAGGTGTGAGTATCAGACCGAGCCAGAAGGGTACCCAGAAGTCACCTACTACAGGACAGGCCCAACAAAGAAAGTAATAGAATGCCACTAGCCATCACCTACAGCCCCCAACTAAAACCTCTCCAGCGCATCATCAAGGATCTACCACCTATCCTGGAGGATGATCCATCACTCTCACAGACCTTGGGAGACAGACCAGTCCTCGCTTACAGACCGCCCCCCAACCTGAAGCAAATACTCACCAGCAACTACACACCACACCACAGAAACACTAACCCAGGAACCAATCCCTGCAACAAACCTCGTTGCCAGCTCTGTCTGCATGTCTATTCAAGGAACACCATAATAGGACCTAACCACATCAGCCACACCATCAGGAGCTCGTTCACCTGCACATCTACCAATGTGATATATGCCATCATGTGCCAGCAATGCCCCTCTGCCATGTACATTGGCCAAACCGGACAGTCTCTACGCAAAAGAATAAATGGACACAAATCAGACATCAAGAACTGTAACATTCAAAAACCAGTAGGCGAGCACTTCAATCTCCCTGGACACTCAATAACAGACTTAAAAGTGACCATTCTTCAACAACAAAAAATTCGAAAACAGATTTCAACGGGAAACTGCAGAACTGGAATTAATTTGCAAACTTGACAACATCAAATTAGGCCTGAATAAAGAGTGGCTGGGTGACTACAAAAAGTAATTTTCCCTCTGTTGATACTCACACCTTCTTGTCAACGGTTGGGAATGGGCCACATCCAGCCTGATTGAATTGGCTTTGTTAGCACTGACCCCCCCCCCACTTGGTAAGGCAACTCCCATCTTTTCATGTGCTGTATATTTATACCTGCCTACTGTATTTTTCACTCCATGCATGTGAGGAAGTGGGTCATAGCCCACAAAAGTTTATGCCCAAATAAATTTGTTAGTCTCTAAGGTGCCACAGGGACTTCTTGTAATTTTAGTTTAGTTCAACTCAGTAAAATTGGCTGACTTGTGTTCTCTACTCTTCTGCTTTAAGCCATTTGCCAAAAAAAGGAGCTGAGCAAGATAATTACATGCTAGGCCCTTTCCAGCACGTTCTCATCTTTGTTTTTTTTTCAGTTCCTCTCTCTGCTTCATAGATGGTATTTGCAACTAATGGTGGCAAGGGATAGCATAAAAGTTGTACAATAAAGCATTTCACATCCTTTTCGTATGCTCCACAGGATAATTCAGATATATGTTTAAAATGGTATTCCTCTTCATATGACTTATAAGAGCACATGTATTTGAACCTTCATGTGTAGAATTCAGGATCAGAGTTCAGATTATGGGGCTTTCAAAGGTGTCAATTTTCCTTACTCGATTACTTTCTTCCCTAGCTACATGTCCTATCTGCATCTTTCGCCTATCCTAAGAGCTGATGTCCTACTCTTGCCACTGTTACTTTCGTAATTGGTCACACTAGAGTTACATATGAGGGGAACTATTCCTATGTCACTACCAGCAATCCTGAGCCTTATTTCTTTGAGGTACATCTGAGTGTCCCAGATGCCAATACATTTGTCCTATTTGCCACGTCATCAGGTACAGTTGTTCACTCTGATGTTACCCGAGTTAGGACAAGTTGCAATGGGTTTAAAAAGCAAGACAGTAGTTCATATAAGCCTTTCTGCCACACATGTAGGCTAATAGGATAGGTATTCAGATTCTGGATTATGGAGTGTAGCTGTCACCTCTGGTAAAACAGTGTTGTCTAGCAGCTATAGCAGGGGCCTGGGAGTCAGGGTCCTGGGTACTATTTCTGATTCCAGCACTATCCTGTTTAGTAACCTTGAGAGAGTCATTGCAGCTCTGGAGCTCAGTTTTCCCATCTGTAAAATGGGTGTAATGATACTGTCCTGTCTCTCAAGGGTATTAAGCTAATTTAGCAAGTATCAAAGCAATTTGAGATCCTTAGAGGAAAATTAATATAGTTAGTTGTACAGTAACAATTACTTCTGGTCCTCAAATGTTAATTTTTTTGCCAGTGTTACCTTTCAGAAAACAGTGCATAAACATTTCCTAGATATTTGTTCAGCAGAAATACAGTATCATTCATATTGATGGCCCTGTGTAAATATTTACTTACAAAAATTACACTAAGAGAATATTAAGGTTATAAAGTCAAGCACTCAGCAGTTATGAAATGCCAGAATTAAGGTTTCCTGTGCAACCTTAATTTGGCCCTCTAATGTGCGCATTATGGTGCAGTCTTTATATGATCACATGCTTTTTTCCCCACTTGGACCCCTACCTCCATCAGTGGACAGGGTCGTCCGTGCTCATTGAATGAATCAACTGTGTAATTTTTGTTTGATCCTCATTGTTCAATGTGTGGCCCCATGCCTTATTTACTGAAAACCGTTCAACCCCTATTCTGAATACAAAATTAACTTCCTTGTGGACTTTTCTACGGCACTCATCACTATAGTACCAGCATGTTTCACAATACCTTTGGTAATCATGTCACTTTTTACAGATGGGGAACTGAGGTATAGAGACTTATAGAAATATAGGGCTATAAGGGGTCTCACAAGGTCATCTAGTCCATCTGTCACCTTCCCAAGGCTGAGGCAGGTCTAAGTACACTTCGACCATCCTTGACATGTGTTTGTCTAACCTGTTCTTAAAAACCTCCAATTAATGGGATTCCACAAACTCTTTAAAAAATCTGTTTCAGTGCTGAATTATCCTTATAGTTAGAAAGGTTTTCCTAATATCAACCTAAATCTCCTTTGGTGCAAACTAAGCAGATGACTTCTTGTCCTAACTTCAGTAGAACAATTGATCACCATCCTCTTTATAACAATCTGTTATAAATATGAAGGTGTTATCATGTCTCCCCCGCTCAACCTTCTATTCTCTAGACTAAATGTGTCAAATACTTTGAACCTTTCCCCCATCTTGTGTCTTGTAAGCCGCCTTATTTTTTTGGTTGCTGTCTTCTGGACTCTTTCCAATTTGTCCACATCTTTCTTAGTGTGTGCCCAAAACTGGACACAGTACTCCAGCTGAGGCCTTACCAATGCTGAGTACAGTGGAACAATTACCTCCCATGTCTTAAGGATGACACTCCTCTTAATATATCCCAGAATGACATTTGCCTTTTTCACAACAGCATCACACTGTTTACTCATATGCAAATTGTGATCCACTTCAACCTCCAGACCTTTTCCTGCAGAACTGCTGCCTAGCCAGTCATTCCCCTTTTTGTATTTGTGCATTTGATTTTCCCTTTCTAAGTTCACTTTGCACTTTATTGGATTTTATCTTATTGATATCAGACCAATTCTCCAGTTTATCAAGTGTACATGAATTTTGGGTTCCCAATTTGAAAGGTCTATGGCCTGACTTTTTAGGGAACTTAGTATTTTATAAAACTGTATTTTTCAGAGCACAGCTTTCTGAGAGCAGTTGCTGTTCTGATTTCAGCAGCTCTGCAAATCAGATCCCAGGTGTCTCAAAGTGGGCAAGCAGAAAATGGTAACACGCAGTTAATGGTTACTTGTCATAAAACTGTGTGTGGCAAAGATAGAGATAAAATTCAGTTTTCCAGAGTACAGTTCCACTGACTAACCCAGATGTGACCATCCTTTCTCTTCTCCTGTCTCATTCACTAGACACCTTCCAAGTTCTGCAACAGATGAGGCAGGAGTCCTAAAGACAACAGCCTCCTTCACTACACAACTCTGATTCATTCCTTGAGCACTGTCCATCCTGAGCACTGAATGAGGCAGGGGTTTGGGGGCTGGGGGGGAATAGTGTGTGATTAAAGAGTGTACTTGCAAGGGTATGATTCTGCAACTTTAGCATTCTTTTAACATCTCTGAAAAAAACAAAATTGTAGTCATGTAGAACCTTATTGATTCCCATAGTTCTTGTGCTTGCTGCCTCAGCAGCCCCTAGCTGCTGGGAGGAACAATTGCAGGAAAAGTCCTGCTAGCCCCAGAGGCATGCTCAATGTAGATCAGGGGTCTCAAAGTCCTGGCCCACGGGCCATCAGCGGCCCGAGAACCTCCCCACTGCGGTCCGCAGAGGAGAGATGCTGGCAGCCATGCTGCCGGCAATATCTGCTGCAGGCACCGCCCCCCGCAGCTCCCATTGGCTGGGGTAGAGGGACAGAGATACCATCACTAGTCGCCAGGCAGAGTCAGCCATGGAGGTAGCGTCACATTTTTCCACAATGAATATAAACACGTCAAAATACCGAACACAACTATCTGATGCTCACCTTGCTGCAATCCTGAAAGTTTCAACTGCTCAGTCACTGAGGCCAAACATCAACAAACTGACAGAACTGAAGCGTTGCCAGGTGTCTGGCAAACACTAAAAACTCTCTGACAGGCAAAGAATTGTATAAAGTTGTATGACAGTTTTATTATTTCTAAGAAATTTGAAATAAAAAATACAATATAAACGTTTTCTTTTCTGAACACCATCTTCAGTGACACTATTGGCCCACTGGGAGGATTTGAGGACTGGCACTGGCCCTAAGGTAAATTGAGTTTGAGACCCCTGGTGTAGATGAAATCTTTGGAGAACTTAGCTGTGAATTCCAACAAGTCTCTACTGAACATGCATGAACTCAGATTTTCAGAGGCTCACAACTTGGCCAAAACTTAGGTGGACTTTCACAAGGATGATAAAAGGCACATTCTTGACACCAGGACAACTCCCCTGCCAGATGTCAAGTTTGTGCTCCAAAGCATGGAGGAGCTAGAGATTCTCAGTGAAATAGTTGTAAGAATTTTTAACAACAACAAAACAAAACAAAACATCATATTTCCTAATCTCATTCTGAGAAATGGCTGAAGAACTTAGCTGTAACTCTGTTTAAAAAAATTAAATAAATAAATAAATAAATAAAATAAAACTGCTTAGCTGAGGCAGACACCTAGCATGGGAAATTTCAACCCAAGCAGTTTGGTAAAGCTAAGCAACTGAAAACTAGATTGTCTAATGTAAATTGTCAGACAACCTTTCCTATAGGGATCTTTATTAGCACAGCCTATAATAATAATATGTGTTTGATGCAATATTGAGTTGTGCGTTTTTAGCACTCTAGGTTATAAAGTTTAGAGAGAGAGGTTTACAGGGAATAAGCTCTGCTATTATTGACAGTCCACGTACTAACCTGAATTTTTTATAAAAGTGGCAAATCTAGAGCTGGATGTTAGATAACCAGCTCTGTTAGTATAATTTCAAGGGCTTGTCAGAGAAAGATAAGCTTCTCTTATTGCAAAGCTTATTCTGCATTAGTGGAATTAGCTTCCTCGGCTTCAGAGGGACTTGGGTTTTTTTGTTTTGTTTTTGTTTTGTTTCAGATTTCTTCCTCCCCACTCTCCCACCCCCAATGGAAGAAGTGTTGACAACTCTGTCTCCAGCACTGTAAAAGCATGGAGAGAAAGTACCCATCTAAAGAGAGCCCCAGAAGGCTATTAACCAAACTGGGCAATGTGATGGACATGAAGAGATTGACGCATCAGTTCAGCATGGCAGCAGCTGAATCTGACAAAGAATCTGGATTCTCAGGTTTAGAAAAAGATAATTAATTTTCCTCCTATCTTCTTTAAACTTCACAGTTTGCTTAACAAACGTATCTTTTTACAGTTCCAGACAACTCGTATGTGGAAGGGTGGAAGAACTTGTGTATAGGGCAAGTTTGAAAATCCTGTGACTACTAAAATCTTCAAAGCCAAGCTTTAATACTCTTCTAAAGCTCATTTTGTCAATCTGCATGGTGTTGAGGTTTGCTTCAGTCTCTACTTCTAATGGGCATATTTTTCATTTTAGCTACAGTCTAGGAAAAGGGGCTCCTATTTGGTCATTGCATGACCTATTGAGTTACATGTGATCAGAATGTCAAACAGCCTGTTACACTAGAAAGTAATTTTTGTAAAGTTGATTAAAATGGCACATCCAAGTAGAGTTTTAATACACACCAAAACTATGCAATGATCTTTCTCTTTCTTTAGAAAAAAAAATTATATTTGTGAAAGGTGAGTGATGGAGATATGAGGCCCTGGGTACAAAACTGGCAGTGCGAGATTCTGCAACACTGTCCTACCTTAGTATGCTTTAATAGATTGAATAGGCATGAAGACAAAGTACAATCCTTGGCCTCTCTGAGACTACAACAAGGGTGCCAGTTGTGAGGAAAGGTCCACGTAAAAAAAATCCATCACTGAAAATTACTAACTAAAGTCAGAGGCCACTGAGCAGCCATCAGACAATGAATGAAGCCCATGTTAGTTGGAATCCAAAATCAAATTAGCAGCATTGTGCACAATCTGATTGAACAGTGTGGAATCCGGAAATGGGTGGGAGCTCAGAAAGCTTGCTGCATATAAAACAACTAATAACTGGACTTTGCATCTACCAGATGGAAGTTCAGAGAGTCTTGGGTTCTGTGGAGCTGACCAGCTCAGAGAATACGCTGAATGCATTGGGTTGGAACACAGAGGATGGGCCCAGGCAGTACTCACTGGCCACAAGCAATTCCTTCCCAACACTTTCTCCTGTGGTCATAATGAAAAATGTACTGGTCAAACAGGTAGGGGGGGAATAATAATAATATATTGGAAAGTATGTTTTCCTTTCAGAAGGGCACTTCGCAAATAACTTTTAAAGGGTGACATTCATCTAACTTGTTGCTACACTCATAGAATCATAGTATCAGTAGAAGATCTATTAGCGTGAGTCTGTCCCTGGCCAGAGGCAGGCTAACATCACCAAGATAGATCAAATATAAGTTTCTTAAGCCTCATACACCTTTGTTAAATCTCTTTATTTTAAAGGGATCCTGGAAAGATAAAAGACATATTTAGAAAAAATACTATTAGCACCTCAGATTATTTAAATGAAAGATTTTAGAAATCTAGCGTACTTTCTGCATTGATGCTTTGCTACGTTACTACTCCTAGGGGAATTCTATGCCAAAAAATTTAAAATGCTGTGCAAAATATTTTAAAATTCTGCAAACTGCGTATTTTATTTGTCAAAATAACACAATATAAAAAAAAACATGCCAGTTTCAATTATTTTGGTAATATATTTCAAAATACCTGTCAGCAAGTATGTCTGTAACACTACAGATGACAGACTCAGGAAATGTTTTTTGACAAATAGATTCCTTACTAGGCATATTAATACAGAACTTTGAGTAATAATTTAAACTACAATACAGAACTGTATTTCCCGCACCCCTCAGAAGCAGTGTAAAGGCTTGTGGGAGTTACTCCTAACGGAGGAGCTGAGGGAGAGAGAAGTAATTGCTGGGAAGGAGCCTGGGTGTGCACGTGGAGGGTTGTTGGGTGTGGGTGGGAGAAGTATGGAACAGGGGGTTTTTTGGGGGGTGGGAGAAGGGATTGTGAGTGAGTTGGGGAGCTTCCCCCATGCAGACACTGGTTCACCCCTAGCCTCTCCCATTCAGTCAGGCACATCTGCCACTGTCCCTATGTGTCCCTGCACACCCGTGTCCCCATATGCCCTGCACCACCACTCCCATTCAGCCCCTTGTTCAATGCTGTCCCCCAACTAGCTCCTGTGCCCCTGCCCCACTCTTCCCCCCCCCCACTAGTCTTTCTGAACCCCAGTCTGTGTGACCTCCCCAGCACCCCCGTGTGCCCTGCTCTGTCCATCCTCCCCATATGTGGCCCTGCAGGCAGGGCACTGTGAGGAAGACCGCCTCTCCCCCTCCTTCTCCATGGCTGGCTGAGCCAGCTGTCCTCTCTTCTGGCACCACAATGGCCCCTGGTGGGTGAAAAGTGTACCTGCAGTGCCTTCCTGGCAGTATGTATTTCTGGAGGAGGGAGGGAGGGAAAGGAATCTGCAGGTGACGTGAATTCTGTGTGTGTGTGCAGTGGCGCAGAATTCCCCC
Source organism: Terrapene triunguis (assembly GCF_002925995.2). NCBI lineage: Eukaryota > Metazoa > Chordata > Testudines > Emydidae > Terrapene > Terrapene triunguis. Next base: position 61,943,548 of record NW_020664447.1, read on the forward strand.
GGGAGTATTTTACTCAGCTTAGTGAAACTAGAATAGTCAGTTTCACTTGCTAGATCTCAAGTATTTAAGAAGGATTTTGGATTCCAATAGTATAAGCAAATGTTAAAGTGTAATTCAAAATGAATAAAATATGAAACCATCTCTGCTTATATTGGATTTTGTCAAAGCTTTTTCTGTTCTAATAAATCTATATTTTTGTGTCTAAATTAAGATGATTCGGCACAAAATGTTAAACAATTGCTAAATAAAAAGTAAATTTCAGGGCTTAAGTTGTAACAACTGAATGAACTCATTAATTGATTAGTTTCTCTGCCATGTCGTTCTGTCAGTCTATGAGCACATTGTAAGCCACTTTTGAAACATGTACAACTTAAAATAAGGTGTGGGAGAAACCATGTTTCTAACTCTCTCATCAGAGCGGGACCAAAATTTCTTCAGCCTTCCATCTGAGTGAAAAATTCCTGAAAATGCAGTGGGGAAAAATGGATGGGAACCCTCCAAGGAGAAACACAATCCAAGTTTAGTCTCACCTGACTTTGTTGTGAGATCTGACAGACTTACAGCCCAGGCTGGAATGGTTGCAAGCAAATGTGGTTAAACTTCACTATTGATCTCCAAAGAGAGAGTGAGGCTCTGTTAAGATGTGCAATGAAAGAGATGTCTGGAGTAGGCATTTAGAGGGAAGTCAGTTCTTTGATCTCCACAACATGCTCTCTTTAGCTTGACAAAACACTGTGTGGGTTCCTCCCTCCCAGTTCTTGGAAATGTGGACAAACTGTTTAAGCAGACGCACAAAGCTCCAATCTGGGAGGGGTTAGGCTAGCTTCTCCTACTGGTGCCTTCAGGGTGAGAGGTGGAAAATGAAATACGGGCTCTCTTGTTATGCTAACAAACTTCCCAGGGGATGGTGCAAGCAAAACTTTACTGGTTTTTATAATATACCTAAGTTATGAAATTTTGTAATGTAGCAGAGTGAGGGAGAGAAATTAAGAATAAACAAGGAAGACAGTCCATTGAGTCATAGATCTTCATGTCCAAACCTCTTTATATAAAATAAAGAGGGAGTCATGTTAAAGTAAAATGGAAGACTTTACTTCAGCAAACAAAAGCAATGATTATAGGTTAATGATCATGAAATGCATTCCTGCCTCAACCTGTGATAACTAAGCAAATTGGAATATGTTGGGTCAGTCAACTGTGTTGGAATGGTCCTTCGAATACAGTGATCAGTGCCAAAAATAAGGGGGTTTATTGATTTGTTGTCCCACACAATTCTTGGTGCAACAGCTATGAGACAGAATTTTTTTTTTTTAATCACAGGTTAGACCATCAGCATTCTGTCTTTTTCTCCTCTGGTTCAGACCAGGCAAGCAGCTTAGGAGAACTACTATAACAGCACCATCCTCCTACATAGAAACACATACTAGCTGTGCAGATCAGCTGTGCTGATTTTAAAGTGAAAATGTGGGCTACTATAATTCTGCTAAAAACAAGATGGAATTAATTCTGTTAAACTCAGTACAATTTATCTGCGAAGTTTTTACAAGTCTTGTAAAAGTGACTCACCCATGCATGCACAAAGCCTTTCTGGACAAGTGCTGTTGACTGTTGCAAAATTTAAGCTTCCATTTTAAAAAAAAGCTGTAAAGTGAGCTTTCCAAATGTGAATCGGCTGAGATGAACAGAATAACTTTGGAAAAGGGAGAGTGATACAAAGTGAGATTTTGGTAGGAGACAAAAGACCAGAGAACACAGTGTCAAGGGGAAAAATGAGTGACGGACGGTGGAGGGAGGAAATGGACAATGTAGAAAAATATGTATTATGAGAAAGGAATCCAGGAAAGTAAAGAAGAGCAAGATAGCATGAAGAAGCATCAACCAAATTGGGGCCACTTTATGCTAGGTTTTGTACAAACATATAGTAAATGACAGGCCTTGCACCAAAGAGCTTGCCCTTTCAAGCTATGCCTGTGCTACCAGCTAGGAGAATGATTTCCCCTGCTTGTGTACACATACTCATGCTAGCTCAAGTATAAATAGTAGTGTAGCCACTGTAGCACTGGTAATGGCAGCAAGGCTGAGCCATGCTGAGCACAAACTTGCCTGAAATTGTTGGGTATGTGCTTGGCATGACTCAGCCATGCCTCTGCTGCTGCTACCATTGCTACCGCAGCTCCATTGCTATTTATACTTGCGCTAGGTTGATGAGAGGTAGCGTAAGTATATGTACATGAGCAGGGGAATTACACCCCTACTGCTTGCTGTAGATGTAGCCTAAGGCTTCAAATTCTACAGCCCATCTGTATTCTGTATATCTAAGGTATTTATGGACCCCCAATTACCATAATCTCTGAGCACCTCACAACGTAGTTATCTTCTCAGCACCCCTGTGAAGTAGGAAGGTAATAGTATTCCTATTTTACAGATGAGAAACAGTTTCTCTGCCTCTAAGTGGTTTGCCCAAAGTAATACTGGTCGCTTGTGACATAGCAGGGAATTGAACCGGAGCCTTTTGAGTCCCAGACTAGCATCCTAACCACAGAATCATCCTTCCTCTGCCGTTTGCTGTTTATCAAAGCACTTAATTGTGTGGTAAAGTGCTTTGCTGAATACAGATGGACTCTAGCTCATGTTTAAATGCTTTGCTGCATTGGCATCTAAAAGACCCACCATTAAAGGTAGATGAGACAAATAAGTGGGAGGTAGTATGGATGTCTTAGGATAGGTTTAGCTGAAGACAGTTTTGAGCCAATTAGTATCAATGTGGTAAGTGGTTTTTTTAATTAAATCAAAATGGTTGATAATGTTACAAATACTTCATTTTTTTACATTGCCAGGGGTGTAATTTTAGGAGGGGAGAGGCGGCACAGGTGTTTTTCTCCCCACAGTAATAGACTTTAAGCTTGTCAACACAAAGTTGCACCAGTTTAACCAAAGGTGTGGTGTTGAAAGGGTGCAACTTTGTTTGTAGAGCAGGTGTTTCTCCTTGGGCTAGTAGGCGTTAGGTACACTTCAAGTGCTAGGTTTTTGTATAATATGTGGTTTCAGTAAATTTTAGAACTACAGCACTTGTTAGTGACCACCTACTGTGTTAGAAATAACTGAGACTGTTTCACGCACTTGCTGTAAGAATAGAAGAGACAGGATAGAGTTCTTATGTCTCAACTAATATATAATTTAAACTTCTAGATAGAATGTTTGTGCAGCATTCATCTGAAGGCTTTTTTTAAATCATAACTTTAAGTGTTGTGGCTTTCTTTCAAAGTTGTCTGGACACTTGTAGTTATTATTCTCTTATTATATCCTCAAGTCCAGGGTTAGCATAAATAGGAATGCTAAAACTGAATGGCTTCTAAATGTATTTGCTGTTCAGCAGTAAATAGATTCTGAATTACAGCTTTGTCTCTAGCAGTGTCCTCAAATGTCACAAGAAGGGAAGAATGAATTTATAGGATGTAAAACTTACTCATATTGCATTATAACTGGCAGCAACAATGTCTACAGGCATTGGCACTAGGCTCACCTGTTCTGATAAAGCTTTTCTAACATTTTTTCTTACACTGTTAGTTGTGATAATTCCACTTTTTCCACCCATACTTCTCAGGGAAAGCAGTTCATCGCAGCTTCAGTCTTGGACTGTTCAGCCATCTTTTGAAGTGATTCCAGGTCAACCACAGCTAGTGTTTCTTCATCCAGCCATCTCCCCTCCCATTAACCCTCACCTTTTTGGTGAAAAGAGAAGTGACTCTACTAATTACCTGCCCATCCTGAACTCATACACAAAGACAGTACCACATCCCAGCAAAAGAGATCGTGGCTGGGATTTGGAGGAAAGAGGGAGAACCAGTGGACAGAAATGGCTTTGCACAGATACTGCTATGTCCAATAAGACTAGTTTATTGCCCTCTAGTGCTTGCCCCCAAGTATCACCTGACTTTAAGCCTGCTCAGGACTCGACTCAGCAGAGTTCTCCAGCTTTGATGGCAGATGGAAAAATGTCAACTATTTATGTCTTTCAGTATATTTCTACTGCCAAACAAAAGGCCCCAGGTTTGATTCCCTTTCCCCCTACTGGACTCCTCCAGATATCAGACCGCAAATCTCCTGAGATGGAGAATCCAGTACATCATATGGTGCAATTAGCAACCTGCAGCCCACCTTTAGCAGCAGAAGAACTTTATACTACTCCTGAGCTATTGTTGCAGCAGCAACGCAAGCGCAAGTGCTTTCAGAATACCTTTGTTGTGCTGCACAGGTCTGGATTGCTGGAGATCACCTTGAAAACCAAGGAGCTGATTCATCAGAACCAGGTAACCCAGATTGAACTGGACCGACTGAAGCAGCAAACACAATTGTTCATGGAGGCAATAAAGAGCAATGCTCCTCAGGCCTGGGCAGAGCTAGGGGCATCCTTAACAGGGTCAGATAAAGCTGACAGCAGCCTTGAGGCTTCTCCTACATATCCCAACATGTAGCGCAAAAGATATATAGCTGGTCAAGTGATTAGAGTGCCTCTCTTCCTCTGTCTCAAGCTTTTACAAGAGCATTTTCTAAGTTTGAGACTACTTTTAAAACTCATTCACAAAGCAGCATGCCATTAATAAACTGTCCCAAATGCCAGTTGGGAGGCATAGGCAGGAATTAGTACTGCTTCATGTGACCCGGAATTGAGTAACTGTGCTCTTCTTTGGGCCATGAAGGTGTGAAAGTGCTATGATGTGATGTGTTCCCATTCTTATGATGGAGAACATTGCAAATGGCTTTTTCCTGGCAAGCACCTTTTTTCACCCCCTATCTCCAGACAGCCAATTCACAGAATGGGACAAAAGACCTGGTCTAGTGTAGCCGCTTATGAATTGATAGGGAAAGAGGAAACTTGATGGGTAATGTGGTATCTCCGGCTTTGTGTTAATACTCCAAAGACACAAGGTGGCCTTGTGTCAAGGCTCCTTCCCCACTCTGAACTTTAGGGTACAGATGTGGGGGCCTGCATGAAAACCTCTACGCTTCTCTACCAGCTTAGATCTGCTTTTGCTGCCACCACTCCCAATATGCTAACTCCCTTCCCTGGGTAGCCTTGAGAGACTCTTCCACCAATTAATTCCCTGGTGAACACTGATCCAAAACCCTTGGAGAAATTAATCATTCCCCCCTCCCTTCCCTTTCCCCCCCACCAATTCCTGGTGAGTCCAGATCAATCCCCTTGGATCTTAGAACAAGGAAAAATCAATCAGGTTCTTAAAAAGAAGGCTTTTAATTAAAGAAAGAAAGGTAAAAATCATCTCTGTAAAATCAGAATGGAAAATAACTTACAGGGTAATCAAACTTAAAGAGCCCAGAGGAACCCCCTCTAGCATTAGGTTCAAAGTTACAGCAAACAGGTAAACACCCTAGCAAAAGGTACATTTACAAGTTGAGAAAACAGATAAAACTAACACGCCTTGCCTGGCTGTACTTACAAGTTTGAAATATGAGAGGCTTGTTCAGAAAGATTTGGAGAGCATGGATTGATGTCTGGTCCCTCTTAGTCCCAAGAGTGAACACCCACCAAAACAAAGAGCACAAACAAAAGCCTTCCCCCCACCAAGATTTGAAAGTATCTTGTCCCCTTATTGGTCCTTTGGGTCAGGTGTCAGCCAGGTTACCTGAGCTTCTTAACCCTTTACAGGTAAAAGGATTTTGGAGTCTCTGGCCAGGAGGGATTTTATAGTATTGTACACAGGAGGGCTGTTACCCTTCCCTTTATAGTTATGACACCTTGCTCTTGGATAATCACCACATTGAACAAATGGAGATCTGCTTGCATTAAAGCTGCACTCCATATGTTGCATTGCTTGAGCAAAGTGGGGGTGGGGAGGTGGGGGATGTGATAGTTCTAGGCAGGCCCTGTCAGCCTGCCTATTTTAATTTCTTTAAAGTTGAGAGCTGGGTGAAAATTTGAAAGCACTAGACCTGCACTGGATGTGTTTATTCCAAAGCAGGTTTATTTGTACTGCCCATTAACGGCTAACAACTGTTCTAAGCAAGGTGGCTTTGGATTTCCCAAGTATGCAAGGAGTTAAACACTGACTGTTACTTTAAAAAAAAAAAGCTAAGTGGTATTTTTTAAATGCATTACAATGAAGATTTGTAGATTCCAAGGCCAGAAGGGACCATTGTGATCAACTAGTATGACTTCCTGTATATCATAGGCTATAGAACTTCTCCAAAATACGTTCCTCACTAGGCAGCTAGCAAGACCAGCTATGCATCCTTTGGTCTTTATCCAGTTTAGGAGAGACTCTTTTCTGGCTGTGAAATCAGCTTGCTGAGTTTAAGGAAGGGAAAAAAAATGGTTGTACAGGTCCTAGAGTGAAGCAAGCCTTGTTTTTCTTTTTATGAGAAACATCTGAGTGTATCACTAGAAAAGACTCTGGTCACCTTGGTGACATCTTCCCAAGAATATGACCTTGAACACTTTTTAATGTTCTCTTCAGTATGAGTATTATCATTCCCAACCTGCTTGTCTTGAAGCGTGCACTTACACACTGATGCTGGTAGAGGCATTAGACCTTAGTGTCAGATGTACCCGACAATCTTGTTTCAAAAGCTGTTCTACAGACATGTTCATATTGTTTGAATTTGACTTGTCACTCTCCTTTGTATTCCCTTCATCTTGAGCCATGTCTTTCAAATACTCCTCTGTATAAGGAGATTTAAAATATGGTCATCTAAGAATGAAGTGAACAGTCTTTCCCATTCTAAATTATATGATCAGAGTCTGATCCCTTTGGTTTGACAATGTTTTTCAAACAAAACTTGCATTTCATGTGATCAAGTATTGCCTGGACATTCTTACATTCCTGTATGATTTCAGTTTCTCAAAAAGAAACCTAAAAGCATTCCAGTTAGAAAGTTTGAGTTGGCCTTTTGTCTTTACATTCAGTGATGTGACCCTTTCATTCTTCTGATGGTCTCAAATGAACATTGCAGGAGGTCCTAAAGAATTCACCTACAGCATTACTGTAACAAATGCCTTGGGAAACTTTGGAGGTAGGAGAAGAGTCTTCCCTTTTCAGCACCTTACTTAGCTCACTGAAAAGGAGTTGCATATGTGCCTCAAAAAGGGATGGAACATGAAAGTCAGGCTTGGACTGACTTCTGGAGCTAGAGAGAGATTTCCCTCAAAACCCAACTGAATAGTAGCTGATTAAGCACCATCCCAGCTGTGGAGTAGAGCACCATCAAAGAAAGCGGGGGGAGAAGGGCAGTGGATGGGAATTTGGCCAAAATCTTATGTGGGTTTCCTGTGTTGCCTGATATCTGAAGTTAGCTTGCTACTGTTAACACATAGCATAGTGACACCAGATTCAAACAAGACGCTGCATATGGCAGGAGGGCATCACACATTCCGGGCCAAACACTGAGACACCTGAGCCTGCTAGAGAATCATAACAAATTTACTGCAGTGGAGCTTCCAACCCCCTTATTGAAAGAGAGTAAAGGTTGTTCCCTTGATCTGAGAGATACAGGTGTTTGTGTATGGGATTACAGAGAGGGGAATAGACATGTGAGCCACCTAGTCCTATCCTCAGAGGTCCCTTCTCTTTCCTTGGAAGCTCTGCTTCTCCCATCTGAGGCTGTGGAGAATCTTAATAAATAGGGTCTGAATTTAGGAATGACTGTTCTAGAACGTGAAGTGATGGATCTAGAATTAATTATGGACATTTTAGAGATGAAGAGGAATGGGGGGGGTGTAAGGGGGTGGTTGACAGAAATTCAGTCCCAGATGATTGAAGGGAAGAGAGGGAGGCTCCCACTTGCTCCACTCTGGTGGAGCAGAGAGGGCAGAAAATTACCCTAACAGGATATAGTGTACTTCCTGATGTAGGAAAACCCTGGACAGTGTAAATCTGCTGTAGCTCACACAACATCACAGGCTCTCTCACGAGGGGTGGGCTAAAAGTGGTATGCTCAGAGCTAGCGGATCTTTCTAACTAGTGTAGTTTTATATAAAATATATGTGAACATAGTAAAACTGAATAGAAATTCAGCAACTGCTTAGAAATCATACTGCTTGTCAGAATCCCAACTTCTTATTCAGTATGTTCTGAATTAGAAAAATCTTCTTCAAAGCTACTGAATAAATCTGGGGTCACCTAGGACCCATGTCCCCAGATAAATTAGCAGTTAAGGTCATTAATGAAGTATGCTGGAGGGCACTGATTGTAGATATACAAAAAGCTGTCAAACTCCAGTTTACTCATATGTCTCTTTGCTGCCTTTATTGCTGGAAGCCTTACTGAAGCTTTATATAGCAAAAGCTTTCCTACCCTAGTTGTAAGTTTAGTAAAATAAAAGGGGATGAAGCTATGGTGAGAGAATTCATTGGTTTTTAGTAGACTTGGTCTGAAGCTGAAGCCAGTTCTAGACTGAATCCAGAAACAGCCTAGCCAGATTGTCCAAAAGCCATCAGCCTCTTCAATGAAACAATTCTGTAAGCACTGGCCCTGCAGGTTTTGGAGGTTTTTTGATCTATGGATCAACTGGAACAGTGTTTCTCAAACTTGTTCCGCTGCTTGTGTAGGGAAAGCCCCTGGCGGGCCGCGTCCGCAGGTCCGGCCGATTGCGGCTCCCACTGGCTGTGGTTCGCTGCTCCAGGCCAATGGAGCTGCTGGAAGCGGCGTGGGTTGAGGGACATATTGGCCGCCGCTTCCAGCAGCTCCCATTGGCCTGGAGCAACAAACCGCGGCCAGTGGGAGCCGCAATCGGCCAGACCTGTGGACGCGGCAGGTAAACAAACTGGCCTGGCCCGCCAGGGGCTTTCCCTACCCAAGCGGCGGAACAAGTTTGGGAAACACTGAACTAGAATTTGCTTTAACAACCTAGACTTAAACCAGAGGTCCTGAGCTCTGAAAGGTCATCTAAACAGTTTCTGCAGCTTCAGCTGTTGCTGCTGCCACCAACTGGGTGAAGTGACATGGAAAGGAGAAGGTTGATGGGTCAAGCAGACTTCTGCTTTCATGTAAAAGTTTTAATAACTTTATATATCTTGAATTTTTAATTGCTTTAATGAAGGGTTTTTTTTAACTTTGATAACTCTGGTTGAATGTAAATATTTTCTGTACCTTCAAGTGCATTGCAAAATCTGAATACTGTAGTATGAGAACTTGATTACAAATGTGATTTTTTTTTTCTGTAAAACTTTCTAGAGACAGACTGTGAAATATGAATGAAATAAAGTATGTGCCTGAAAAATTGTGGGTTGCTATAATACCATTAAGGAGATGGTGAGGAGATATGGGGGGACGGACAGAGCAGGGAACACTGGGCTGCTGGGGGGTGATACAGGCTGGGGTTCAAATAGGCTAGTGGGTGGGGGGGGATGACAGACTGGGTGGGCACAGGAGCTAGTGTGGTAACAGCATTGAGTCAGGGGCTGAATGGGAATGGGTGTGTAGAGCCACATGAGTGCAGAGGGTGCAGGGACACATGGGGATGGAGGAGGAAAGGTGGCTGGGGAGGGCAGGGAGTTGAAGGGACACATGGGGATTGTGGCAGATCTGTCTGACTGAAATGGGAGAGGCTAGGGGTCAGCTAGAGTCTTCATGGGGGAGGCTCCCCAACTTCCTACCAATCCTTTTCCCCCCTCCCAAAAAAACCCTCTTCCCTACTTTTCTTCCTCTTAAATTCACTCCCAGGCTCCTTCCCAGCAATTACTGCCCTCTCCCTCAGCAACTCCAATACCCCTGACTCAGCCAAGCCTTTGCACTGCTTCTGAGGGGTGCAGGAAATACAGTTCTGTATTGTAGTTTAAATGAATTAGTACTCAAAGTTCGGTATTAATATACCTAGTAAGAAATCTATTTGTCCAAAAAAGATTCAGGAATTTTTTTTTGTCTGTATTGATACAGACATACTTGCTGACAGGTATTTTGAAATAAATTACCAAAATAATTGAAACTGGCATGATTATATTGTGTTATTTTGACAATCTGCAGAATTTTAAAATATTATGTTTAGAATTTTCAATTTCTTGGTGCAGAATTCCTCCAGGAGTAACGAACAGCACTACAGTCACATGCAGCTGGTTCTGGAGCAATGCATACCAACAAGTGGCATGTAATAGCACATCCCTACAAAAAGTACCACAGGATCTTTAATGTTAATCCATGCCTATTATATCTCCACTAAAGGGGCAAACGGTTTGGAAAAGAAGAGGTAAAATTAGATTTTTCAAAACATTCAAAATATGTTGTTGTGAAAAATCCTGCACTAGCATAGAGATGGGCTAGATAATCAAACAAATAATTTCTATCTCGAACTTCCATAATTATGTGAAAACTGCAAGAAGCATGCTGTCTGTGTAGGGGTAGACACCTACACTGATTGCTAATCTTGTCAGCCAAATGTGCAAAAGTTGAAATTGCAAACTGCTAATGTAGGTTATCTCCTCTCAAAGAGGAAGCAATACTTTTTTCAGGAGCCAAGAATTTCAGTCTCTCCCCAAGAAGGATGTTCTTGGATCATACAATCTATACAATTGCATCCAGCGTTTTCAGCCCTGACTTCAGGAAGGTCAAGCTGCCAGATCAGTGATGTGGGGCAAATTCTGCTCCCAGTTTCCCACCCTTTGTGCTGCCCAAGTGCCAGAAAGGAAACAGAAACCAGTCACTGTCCTGTTAGTGATTATCCCAGCATGCAGGAGTTGCTCACATCCATAGAGGCAAAGTAGCTGGCTGCTATGCTATCTTCCTCGTCGCCCCTGCTGCAGAAGTGGAGAAAGAGAGCGGCTGCACTCTGGCTATCCATAGCTGGTATGTGGTTCTTTGGGATATGTCTAGATGACAAAAAACAGGGTTGGTTTTTTGTTGTTGTTTTTTTTTTTTAAATCAAGTTCATAGATTACAAACCCAGAAGGGACCATTGTGATCTAGTCTGACCTGCATAACACAGGCCATAGGACTCAGAATTAATTCTTGTTTGAGCTAAACCGTATCTTTTAGAAAAGCATCCAATAGTGATTTAAAAATGGCCAGAGATGGAGAATCCACCACAGCCCTTGCTGAGTTGTTCCAATGGTTAATTGCCTTCACTGTTAAAAATGTGTGCCTGATTTTAAGTCTGAATGTGTCTAGTTTCAATTTCCAGGCACTGGCTCTTGTTACACATTTGTCTGCTGGATTGAAGAGCCCTCTGTCAAATTTCTGTTCCCCATGTAGGTACTTACAGACTGTGACAAGTCACCCTTTAACCTTCTCTTTAATAAGAAAAAGAGACTCAAGGAATTCAATCACTTAATGTTTTCCTATCAATATCATGGCTCTTCCCTGAACCCTCTGCAATTTATCAACATCCTTCTTGAATTGTGGGTACCAGGACTGGACACAGTGTTCCAGAAGTGGTCACTGCCAAATACAAAGGTAATATAACCTGTCTCTCCTCCTTGATAATTTCTTGGTTTATACATCCATTGATTGCATTAGTCCTTTTGGCCACAGCATCACACTGGGAGCTCATGTTCAGTGGATTATCCACTAGGGCCTCCAACTCTTTCAGAGCCATAGCTTCCCAGAATAGAGTCCCCTCTCCACTCCCCCTCACCCCCTGCATCTTCTAAGCATGGCCTGCATTCTCTGTTCCTAGATGTATGACTTTTTGCATTCTGTGATACTGAAACACATTGTTTGCCCCCAGTTTACCAAGTGATGGGATTTGTTCTTATGGGTGACCTATAACCTTCATTATATATCATTTCCCTAATCTTTATCATCTGTAAACTTTATCAGTAATTATTTTGTTTTCTTCCAGGTCATTGATAAAAAATGTTAAATAAGATAGGGGAAAGAGCCTGCAAGACCCCACTAGAAACACACACTTAGTGATGATTCCCCATTTACCATAAAATATTGAGACAGATCAGTTAACTAGTTTTAATCAATTTTGTGTGCCATGTTGATTTTATATCATTCTCTTTTCTTAATCAAACCATCATGCAGTACCAAGACAAATGGCTTACAGAAGTCTGTGTTACATCAGCGCTATTACCTTTATCAACAAAACTTGTAATCTCATTTTTTATATATATGTATCAAGTTAGTTTGATCTAAAGTACTGTGTCCAATTCTGGGTGCCACATGAGGAAAAATGTGGATAAATTGAAGAGAGTCCTCAGGGGTGTAACAAAAATGATAAAAGGTTTAGAAGATCTCACCTATGAGGAAAGGTTTAAAAAAACTGGGCATGTTTAGTCTTGAGAAAAGAAGACTGAGGGGAACAATGTTATAAAGAGGATGGTGATTAATTGTTCTCCATGTCCACTGAAGGAGGACAAAAAGTACAGGCCCTACCTGGCAGCCTCATATAGTACGGATGAAGCTGTCAACTTTTTCCTGCCACCTCTTTCCTCAGCTCAGCCACAAAGTTGTAAAAAGTGCCTCTCTTACTGGTGCTATAGATAAATAATCTGAGGGAAGTCACTGGCAGAGCTGACTGTGGAAGAACAGAACTAGAATACAAGAGGGCTGTAGTCAGGATTGATTGCACTGGTAAAGCCATAGGTGCTGGAACTGGGGGTGCTGCCACACACCCTGGCTTGAAGTGGTTTCCATTATATACCGGGGTTACAGTTTGGTTCAATGGCTCTCAGCACCCCAACTATACAAATTGTTCCAGCACCTCTGGGTAAAGCTATGGTGGGCAGGATTGGAGGAGCAGAAGATACTGCAGGGGCGGACTTGAGAGCTATTGGATAATGGAAAGTTACACAGCACCTAGCTTGAGACTGTACTGTCAGTTCTTTGTTTTGAGGTGAACCAATTTTAGTCACACATACATTTTTGAAAAGAGGAGTGGCTGGGGATACCTTTGTCCCTTTCCATTTGTTATGTTTTTAACATGTTTTGATACTGGACTGAATTGGATGAGTTAAAAAAGCTGTACGTGCTTTGTAATGACTGGTTAGCAGCTCCTTGGCAGCAAAACAAGCTTTGTGTTTCAGTTTCAAAAGTTGCATCAACACTAGAGAACTGAACTATTAGTAACTGGGATAGCACTGGTGTAAGTAGCAGTGGTGCAGAGCATCACATTGGCTATCTGTTTTGGGTGCAGCTCTACCTACATCCACATACAGAACTCTAGTTGAGGGTTGCAGTTGCCTAACCCTTTAGGTACCTATACTGCAGTTCCGGACACAACTCCCAAAAGCAGTGGCTTGTGGGAAAGTTGGCAAGGCTTTTTGCTGCCTCAAGGGAGTTATGAGATGTTGACCCTTCCTCACACAACACCCTGGGGAATGCGGCTATTTCTGTATTCTCAGAACAGAGGATGGGTTGAATGAGCAAACAGCAAGTTCTGATCCGAAACAATTTTCTGATAGCAGCCCTACAAATCAATTTCCAAATGACTCCTGTGGCTCAAGAGAGGTGATGGCTCTAACAGTATGTGCAGAGAGCTAAAGAAAAAAAGCCATCAGTTTAATAAAATTCATGCTGCAAATTGGTGAGAAGTTGTGCTCTTCCCCATCCCCATAGTAGCTAGATCTGTGCATTATTCCAAGATGCAGCTCAGTGGATGGAGTGCAGCTTTTGGGTCAGAACTAGCAAGACAGAGTTATTCTTGAGACTTTGGATGAGCAACATGACAGAAGAACCTCCCATTGAGGAGGAAGACTAGCTGGACCAGATCATGAGGGCGAGAACTCTGCTTACCATGGAAAAGGGAGTGGTGATTGCATGTGGGTGCCAGCTATTCCAGATCATTTCAGGTCAGTTGGGTACTAATTCAGGGTTAAGAAGACCATTGTGCTTGACTAACAAAAGATCAGGCATTGCACACTGTAGTAGGGTTGTGCCGGGGCTCTACCCTCCGAGGTGGAGAGGTGCCACACCGGCTCACTAAAGTGCAGACCGTCCAACCTCAGGTCCCTTCACGCAGGGGCTGAGCGGCCCACAGTTCAGGAGTTCAGGCCCTTAGGCAGGGGCTGAGTGCTAAGGAACAGTCCAAGCAGGCCCAGGCCCTGGGTCAGGGCGGGGCACAAACAGTCACAGCTCAAGCCCTTTTGGGGCAGGGGTTGAGCAAACACGCAGTTAAGGGGCCCAGGCCCTGGGTCAGGGCGGGGCACACACAGTCACAGCTCAAGCCCTTTTGGGGCAGGGGTTGAGCAAACAGGCAGTTTAATCCAGCCCAGGTTCCTACCTGAGCGTTGGGTGAGGGGGAAGCCTACCACCCGTAAGTGGGGGTGGCAGGGGGGGACGCAGGCCCACCCACTCCACTGTGTCCCAGCCCAGGGCCCTAGCAGCGATTACTGTCGCTGCCGGTCAGTGGGGTATCCTGACCGAAACACACTGACATCGGCTCACAGGCCTCTGCAGCCTGACCGGGGTCGGCTACCCCCGGGCTACTTCCTTGTTCCCCCTCGGGGCTTACCTCGGCGGCGGTGCCGGGTTCGGGCCAATCCAGCAGCATCGGCTCCTCGGGTGCGGGGCTTGGGGGCCGGTCCAGCAACTCTTCCCCAGGATAGCTGGCACGGGGCCGACTTGACTCCTCCTCGGGGCAGCTGGTCCGGGGCAAGCTGGGCCAGTCCTCCTCGGGGTACCTGGCAAGAGGGAGGCTTGACCGGCGCGGGGCGTTAGCGGGCGGCTCGCGGCCGGCGGCTGTCTCCCAAGCGGGAGCTCGGCCCGGGACGTCTGCTCTCTCTGGCGGTCTAGCTCTCACTGAGCTCTGCTGGCGGGCTTTTATACTTCCGGGTCGGGGCCGTGACCTCGGAGGGGCGGGCCCCGGACCCGGTGGCTCCGCCCAAGCTGGGACTGGAGGAAGCTCGGCCCTGTCGGAGACGGAGGGGTGCCACCCCGGCTCACTACACACACATATGTGCTTCCTGTCCCAGAGTGACTGCTTGCATGGCATCCCAGTCCTTAAATTATACTACAACTTTGTCCCTTTTATTTTCTCTGCTCGGCAAGGTGTTCAGACATGATCATATATCAGGGTTTTTGATAACAGAATTCAGCTGGGACCAGATCTCTTCATCATCCTGAATATTCACTAAAACTCAACCATTGGTTCTGTGCTAGCTTGCAGCATGCTTGTACAATGGCTTTTTCTGAGAGTGCTCCAAAGTGGGTTGCTAACACAGCAATCACAAATAAGTAAGTTGTGTGCAGCACTAATTGCACAAATAAAGGACTTCTGGGAAACTTGAACGTGCTTTATTAGAATGTAAAAACTCAACCAGATATAACACCTAAATAGTGGGCAATGCACTATAGTGGGAGTAGGAAGATTAATTGCATTGTGGGACTATTTTACTGCTGTCTACACTGGTTGTAACAATGAAGAGTGACTTAAAGTGGTTAGTCTTGCTTACAGCAAGTACAGTCTAAACGGAGGTGTGAAAGTCCATGCACCAGTGGAAACTGGCTTTCTAGGAGTTCCAGATATTTGCATTGTAGGTAAGGCCAATAGGCCTATTTTCCTGAAAGGCTGAGGTGCAAAGAGAAGAGCACCGTGCATGTTCACATTCTTACCTTGTTCATTTTCCCCCAGACAGATTTGGAGCAATGAAGTTAGGAGGGAACAGAGAGCTGCGCTGCTGCCCCATTATGCCAGTCAGTTGTCTTATTTTTATGCTGCTACCAACCATCAGGTTGCAGTTTCTGAGGTTAGTAGTAATACAGGCAGAAAAATTAGATTTAAAGAGATGCTTATAGTTGATAGTTTGAGTAGACACTCTGAAAATGTCTACACTCTGAAAATCTTTGTTTCCTCCACCTGTATTTTCTCTTCCCTCTGTTCCTAAAAGCTTCTTCTTGAAAACTGGATTTCTCTGTCTGTCTCCTTTTTTTTTTTAATTCCCCTGTTCCCTTTGCTTGTTTTCCACTTCTATTCCTACCCCTCTGAGCCATCAGAACCAACTGCTGCAGAGTTAATTACAGTGTCACACACAAGCCTGTCAATGGAAGCAACAGGAATAGATGAACTTCTACCAATAAATAAATAAAAATTCCAGGATTTGGCTCATGTCTCTTTCCTGTTCCAGTCAGTATCACGGGCTCTCTATCCATAAATCAGCATGTGCTACAAGAACCTATGTGATTACTAGACTGACTGCACTAACAGCTAATTTGCTGAGATAACATCTAAGCAAACAGCCGGGAGCTTTGCAAGGATTCAGTATCATTTCTTTCTTTTAAATCTCAGGTCATCACATGCATCTGACCTCAATATAGGGACAAGACCTACAGGACTGATTGTTCTCAAAAATGTCTTAACTTTGGGAGGGTTTAAATTTGCTTTAATACCATAGCGTGCCTCTGGTGTGATAATCATGTGTGGGTCCCTCATTTTCAATGAATGGCCCACTGCAATAATTTTAGTTCCCTTTCTTTATAGAATATGGACATCATAGGAACAGGGTTCAGTTTCCCCGGTGAAGTTTCCAATTGCACTCCTACCCACTATTACTACACAAATTAGTCTAAACATTTCTAATCCACCCCTCTCTATGGGTATCTAATCTTTAGAACTACTTTAATCTGATCACTCATAATCCCATGCGATTGAAATAGCCAATTATGTTCAGATAGGTAATATTTTACCTCATGTCATTAGGTTGTAATAACTTCTAGACTCCTAATATATGCTTTGATTTTCTATTTCTTCTCCAAGATTGTTGAGGTCTTTCTTTTTAATCTGTACAAGATCTTGGTTTATATTTGATATTATGGCATGTAATAATGTCTGCTCAATCTTGTTTCAGTAATTGCTATTGATTGTGCACAATGTTCTTGAAATTATAAATAAATCTGGTGTTTTTTTAAATCCCCTGCTGTTCTCAGTGCACCTGCAATTTTCCATTTCTTTCCCACATTCTAAACAATAACATTAGGTGAGAGATAAAATGAGAGAATTTTGAGAGAGGAGCTAGTGGCCATATGGTTCATACTTAAAATCTCAGCAATTTGAGAGGATGAAAGTGTGTGTGGGGGGGGGGAAATGCAGAAAATCCAATGAATACGGTGAGTGGGTGGCAGCTGTTAACAAAGAAGGGGAAAAAAGCACCGAAGAAGGCAGAGGGAAAAGAATACTGAGCACCGAGCAGTGCTGGAATAGCAATCACAGAGGAATTTGCTCACAAGGATACATGAAAATAGACTTTAAAGTAACCAGGGGGCGGGGGAGCTACAGTCTTAAATCATTTAGAAGGGGTTAGTCTATCTTAAGAAAACAGGGAGTAAATCTAAACAAATATTTTTTAAAAAATAAAGTTTTTTTCCCTTCTGATTTAAAAAAAGACAAAAGTCACAATGCATCTAGATGGAGAGGCTGTACTGAGTACCTGCCCTTCTCAGAGTGTATGAGTGGCTTAAATTCTTGGGTTTTAGTCCTATACCTCACAGCCCAGCTCAAAGGCCCTTGGTACAAACATCCTGCTGCTAATAATTTATGTTATTGCTTATGACTACAATGGAGGATGTCTGGGTTCGATTCTTTGCTTCACCTTGGGCAGGTCACTTCACATTTCAGTGCCTTAGTTTCCCTATCTGGAAAATGGGGATAATGATACTTACCTTCATAAAGCACTTCAAGCAGCTCATCTGACAAGTGCTAAATTATTGTTTATTATGTGTCATGCCTGTGTTGTCATAGCTGTGATATTAGACCACCTTAAAAGCCTGAATAAATACCTGGGCATCTCAACACTATTTGTAACCATAACATTATCCAAATGAAACAAAATCAACTGTCCAATGAGTGGTTGAGTTGCCTCTGTGATCCCACCACCCAACAAGAAGCCTGATTCATTTCTGCTTTAAAAAACAAAAGAGAAAATTTTATTTAGATGACTGTAAATTCCACAGCCCTGCCAACAATAGGAAATTTTCTAAACAGCCTGCCATTGCTAACATTAGTGAAGTGGAAATCATGTTAGAAAGTTTCCCTAGTGTAGACAGAGCCTGCCTTACCATTCCCATACACATTACTTCACCTCCACACACACCCCTTTTCATGACATCATAGGGATACAGCAAATGAAAGTCATATGGAGTCATAAAAACCTCAAGATGTATTATATTTGCTGTGTTTTCATATATCTGAAGGAAGTCACAAGATGTTAATACGAAAAGCATATTGAGCTTGGTCCTGCAAGATGCTGAGTGCTGTAGTCTGATCTAAATTAAGAATGTGATTAAAATTAAGCAAGTGACTATTTCAGCTACAGTCAATGGGAGTATTCACCTACTTAAAGTTAAGCATATGATTAAACATTTGCCTGGATGGGATCGAGCCTATTTTCAGAAATGGGTACAAAATGTCTTTCTGACTCTGAGTCTTCTGCCATGTTTGTTTTATATGTATCTAGTTTGTAAAATTATCTTAGAGAAACATAGATGGTTTGGGGTCCTGAGGGTAGAGAGAGACAGGGAACAGAAGACATTTTTTAAACATAATTTGATATCTAGACAGCTCAAGTATCTACAGTTCCCTGAGCTAGCAGTGCAATTTTTGTTACTGCATTCGCTGTGTGGAATTTTCAAAAGTGTCTAAGTGACTTAGGAGCACAAGTCCCTCTGTAAGTGGGGCTTATGTTTCTAAGTCATTTAGATGCTATTGAAAATCCCACCCTAAATTAATGTGGGGGTGGGGGGGAGGAAGAGAGAAATCCAACAGCTAGCTTCTTAACTTAAAGGATTATTTTCCTGTGAAGTAGCACTAAGAACTTTTTTGAACCTTCCTCTTAGCTGTAGACTAATCCTCTTAATGCCTCAGGGACCGCCTGTAGGCAGTAAGAATCCATACAGCCTCCCAGCACCTTGACTTCAGCATAATCCTTAGGTTTAGGCTTTGATTGGAAATGTAGACTGTGCCCCAATTATGTTTCCTCTGGAGTTTCAGTAAGCAAATTCCATCTCCTGAGCAGAAAAGACAGCTCTTGTTCTGCATGTAATTGAGCTAGTAGAACGCCAGCTTCCTCCTCTTTGATTGTGTCCAGTTACTGAGAGAGGCTCCAGTTCTATCCCAGGCAGTTTATAAAGAATCCATTTTCCATGTGATCTTTTCACAGTGACCTGCAGTGTTTAAAAAGAATAAATATTTCCCTGCATTTGACAAGGGATGAGAGAGAGTAGGAGTATGGGATAGTCGATTCTGCCTCAGTACTTCGGAGATAATGTAATACTTTGCCATGAGCTATTTAAAGAATCCTTTGCTTCTTTTTAACCCAAGCAAGTTTTTATATTCCTCTGTATTCCATTCAACCTTCGCAAGTGACAAGTTTAGCTTGTTCATATATTTTAAAAATACACGTTACCTTGTATGAAAAGTGACAGGTTGACAAGTCCAGGAGACTGAAGTCTTCTGCATAATCACCAAACAGCTACAACAGAGGCGGTTTTCGTGCAAAGTCCACCAACATGCCTCACCTCACAGGGTTGAAAGGAGAGTTCATGTCTCCCTGATCCATTCAATCATACATCTCTCTGCTGCAACTGTCAACAATGGGCCAATTTTGATGATGGATTTTGTAATGCAAAAACCTGTCCCAATTAGGAATTGGCCTAAGACCAATCAATTTCATGTAGTCAACTCAACATGTCACTTTCTGCAATTTTCAGTTGAGTGAGATTTGAAGTAAAGACCTAGAGGTCTTCTTCTAAGCCTATGCGCAATGTGCCTCAGGAGGCACGTGACCAGGATTAATCACCAAATTTGGTACGCTGGTTGGATCGTTAGCTTCCCCAGCCCAGGCCGGGCACTGATGGGGAGTGTGACGTGAACGCTGATCCATGCCTCCCACCTAGAGGTGAAATGTTATGAGATTTTACCAACCTAGTCCCTGTGGTCTGTCCGTATTGTGGAAACATCATCTCAAATGAGGGGATATGAAGTGTGATCTGAACTCTGGCCTCTGTCTATATTGAGGCCTTGTATTTAGAAGATCAGCAGCAGCATGAGTTTTCACGGATTCCTGTTGCTTCTCTGCTGCTGACAATGAGACAGATTAGGGTTGCAGTACAGCTCTGCATTTCACTACTTTTACTATACTGTGACACTGCATTTTACCACCAAAGGCATTGCTACTCACTGTGCCCACTGTACGCATTCTATTTCTTTGTATAGTTCTGGGGTATACTGCAAGGCACGTCTCAGTCCCCACAAAATATTTGAGGCATTTACTGCTATTAGGAAACACTAATTATTTAAAACCTTCAAATGTTTTCCCCTGACATTTCCTGAGTATTACTAACAAAGGTAATCAGAATGATCTATTTTTGGTGCTATGACATCATGCTGAGCCAATCAGAAAGGTGTTTTTGTCCAGCATTTTAAAACCATTCCAGAACTGGAGTTTAGTCTTAGATTGGCTCTCTTATTCCATCTGAAGTTTAATATATTTATTTGTATGTTCTATATAAAGGGCCTGATTTTCAGTGGTGCTAGATGGGTATATCTTCCACTGACTTTAAGTGGAGTTGTGGGCACCTCTGAAAATCAGGCCGCAATAGTTTATTTTGAAAGGGAAAAAACATAAGTTAAATAGGAAATAACTTTGTTCTATTCCCACTGATGTGGAGGCACAGCTTTCTGTGACCATTCTACCCAGGCTGAGCTGGAAGGACAAAAGAAGAGTAAGAACAACAGAGTTGTTGTAGCCATGTTGGTCCCAGGATATCAGATATACAAGGAGGGTGAAATAATATATTTTACCGGACAAACTTCTGTTGGCGAAAGAGACAGGCTTTTGAGTGTAGCTCAAAAGCTTGTCTCTTATACGAAAAGAAGTTGGTCCAATAAAAGATATTACCTCACCCACTTTGTCTCTTTAAGAACAAGAGATTGTTTGGATGTGCCCTCTGCTGGCTATATTGAGACACTGAAAATTATTGTGTCTGGTCATTGTACTGGAAAGAGCTTTAGAGATACATGAATCCTTTCCTTTTTCCACAGATAGTTAATTCCCCCTTGTGAATATATATAATTACTATGTGGAAATAATGCTACAGATGCAGGATTGGGGGAGGCCAGAGAACTCTATTTATATCTAATACCTCCTTTCAGTTATCAATTTTTTATACAACTTTTTCTGTTTGCCCAGTTAATTGTTTTTTCAAGCTTTGGTACTTTATTCACTTTATCAACTAATTAGTTGGCCTCATTCTGCACTCACCAGCTGAGATGGCACAAAGTGTA
Organism: Terrapene triunguis; assembly: GCF_002925995.2. Taxonomy (NCBI): domain Eukaryota; kingdom Metazoa; phylum Chordata; order Testudines; family Emydidae; genus Terrapene; species Terrapene triunguis. Next base: position 61,964,719 of record NW_020664447.1, read on the forward strand.
AGTCAGGGCAGAATGTGGTCACTGGTGTATTTTATTGTTATTATTTTATTTTTAGGGCTGTCGATTAATCGCAGTTAACTCATGCGCTTAACTAAAAAAATGAAAAATTAAAAAAAATGTAATCATGATTAATTGCAGTTTTTATCACACTGTTAAACAATAGAATACCAATTTAAATGTATTAAATATTTTTGGATGTTTTTCTACATTTTCAAATATATTGATTTCAATTACAATACAATACAAATACAGTGCTCACTTTATATTATTATTTTTCATTACAAATATTTGCACTGTAAAAATGATAAAAAAAAAAGTATTTTTCAGTTCACCTCATACAAGTACTGTAGTGCAATCTCTCTATTGTGAAAGTGCAACTTACAAATGTAGATTTTTTTTGTTACATAACTTCACTCAAAAACAAAACAATATAAAACTTTAGAGCCTACAAGTCCACTCAGTTCTACTTCTTGTTCAGCCAATCATTCAGACAAACAAGTTGGTTTACATTTATGGGCGCTAATGCTGCCCACTTCTTTTTTACATCACCTGAAAGTGAGAACAGATGTTCGCATGGCACTGTTGTAGCCAGCATTGCAAGGTATTTACATGCCAGGCATGCTAAACATTTTTATACCCCTCATGCTTTGGCCACCATTCCAGAGGACATGCTTTCATGCTGATGACACTCATTTAAAAAAAAAATGTGTTAATTAAATTTGTGACTGAACTCTTTGGGGGAGAATTGTATGTTCCCTGCTCTGTTTTAATGGCATTCTGCAATATATTTCATGTTATGGCAGTCTTGGTTGATGACCCAGCACATGTTGTTCATTTTAAGAACACTTTCACTGCAGATTTGACAAAACACAAGAAGGTACCAACGTGAGATTTCTAAAGATAATTACAGACCTTGACCCAAGGTTTAAGAATCTGAAGTGCCTTCCAAAATCTGAGAGGGACGAGATGTGGACCACGCTTTCAGAAGTCTTAAAAGAGCAACACTCTGATGCAGAAACTACAGAACCTGAACCGCTGAAAAAGAAAATCAACCTTCTGTTGGTGGCATCTGACTCATAAGATGAAAATGAACATGTGTTGGTCCGCACTGCTTTGGTTTGTTATCGAGCAGAACCCGTCATCAGCATGAACGCATGTCCCCTGGTAGTTGAAGCATGAAGGGACATATGAATCTTTAGCGCATCTGGCACATAAATATCTTGTGACGCTGGCTACAATAGTGCCATGCGAACACTTGTAAACACGAAACAGGCAGCATTATCTCCCATAAATATAAACAAAATTATTTGTCTGAGCGATTGGCTGAACAAGAAGTAGGACTGAGTGGGCTTATAGGCTCTAAAGTTTTACATTGTTTTATTTTTGAGTGCAGTTATTTTTTTGTACATAATTTTACATTTGTAAGTTCAACTTTCACAATAAAGAGATTGCACTACAGTACTTGTATTAGGTGAATTGAAACATACTATTTTTTTGTTTCTTTTTTACCATGCAAATATTTGTGATCAAAAATAAATATAAAGTGAGCACTGTATACTTTGTATTCTGTGTTGTAACTGAAATCAATATATTTGAAAATGTAGAAAACATCCAAAAATATTTAAATAAATAGTATTCTATTATTGTTTAACAATGCGATTAATCACGATTAATTTTTTTACTCACTTGACATCCCTTTTCATTTTATTATGTTATTTATTATTGTATTTTTATTACTTTAGCACTGAGGAGCCTCAGTCTTATACCAGGTGTCCAAGTCCAAGACCATTCTGTTAGGTGCTGTACAAACAAAACAAAAAGATGGTCCCTGTCCCAAGGAGCTTACATCTAGGTATAAGACAAAATACCGCAGATTGATACAGATAGACAGATGGGGGAATATATAGAAATAATGAGACAATATTAGCTCACCAGCAGCTTAACTCCTCTTGCCAAGTGTTTTGTAGGCATCGCCGTGTATAAAGAAATGCTAGCTAAATGCCTTCAGCATCTGGCCCTTTCTCAGTTTAAGTTTGTTTCCCAGTTGTTATATCTGGCACTAGTGCAAATATCTTTGTTTCTTCATAGAAATTAGAGATAGGAAAAAATATGAGGTCTTATCTAGTCCATCTCCCCACCCCATCCTCTCACCAATGCAGGATTGTTCCCTGCCTTTAGTGCTTTAGCCATTCTAGTTTTAAATCTCCCAAGTGATGGAGCTTCAGCCTCTTCCATAGGAAGATTATTTCACTGTCTAACAGATCTCACTGTCTGGAAGTATTTTCTGAAATTTAACCTATATTTTACTTTCTTACATTGATCCCATCACTCCTAATTATACCTGCTGATCCCATCCAAATAATTCCTCCTACTCCTGTCAAATACTTATAGATGGTTTTCATATCCTTTTCACAACCCCCCTCTGTTTTAATTTATCCAAAATAAACAGATATAGTTTTTTAAATCATTTTTGGTAAATCCATCTCTCATCTCCTTAATTATTTGTTGTTCCTCTTTGAAATCCCTCCAGTTTGTCTGAGGTATGTAATATTAAATTAAATTTATGGAGATATCCCATCTCCTAGAACTGGAAGGGACCTTGAAAGGTAATAGAGTCCAGCCCCCTGCCTTCACTAGCAGGACCAAGTACTGATTTTGCCCCAGATCTCTAAGTGGCCCCCTCAAGGATTGAACTCACAACCCTGGGTTTAGCAGGCCAATGCTCAAACCACTGAGCTATCTGTGTCCCCCCCCCATCCCAGATGTGGTTGCGTCAGAGTTATATAGACAGGGGTTATCATTTCCCAACTTCCTGCATTGTTATCCATCTTCTTATGCATCCCAAAATGCTGCCATATTTAACTGGAACCTCATATTTAATTTGTCCATTTTCATCCTATCATCTCTAGGTCAGTCTTGGCACCGCTGCTAAGTTTGCCAGGTTTTCCACTCCTTTGCTCTCCTTCCCCATCAACACAATACCCGTCTTCCCCCTTAAACTCCTCTCTCCCAGAAGATAATAAGATCTGGTTAGATAATGATGCTGGATTGTAGTTGTTACCAGTCAAGTTGTGACATTACCAGCCAAGTTGTAACATTACCCAGGTTACAATCTAGACTGTTGAACAGCTGTGTCACCTCAATTCTCCAGCCTGGTGTGTCTTTTACACTGCTTCACTGTAAGAGCAACCACTCCTGGTCTACTCACACATAGCCTCCAGCATGTAAATTACTCCCAGCTATACTGTATGAGTGCTATAGCCAGCCATTCTTGAATTACACTGCAGAGCAATGCCAGCAAATTCCCAGTCCCAGACTTCCCCCAGAAATGTGCATCTTGTACTGCCGGGTCTCTCCTTCTAGATAATACAAGCTCATAGAAAGTCTGTCATTTATTAATAGAAAATTATATGCACAAATCCTGTTATCTCAAATGGAGTTTCCCAAACACTTCAGTACAAACACAATGGTCTAGATAAAAGAATAAAACAAGTTTATTAACTAGAGAAAGATTGATTTTAAGTGATTACAAGTAATGAGGCATAAAAGTCAGAATTGTTTACAAAGAAATAAAAGGTGAAACACATCTAATACCTAACTTAACAAGCTAAGTGAATTCAAAGCAAAAGTCTCTCTCACCACATGTTCTAGCAGTTTTACTGGCTGAATTTATTTCTGCCAGGATCCCTACACAGTCCAATGATGCTTCCTTTGTCCTTTAAGTGCTGTCGATGCCATGAGTAGAGATGAAGGGAGAGATATCTTAGGGTGTCTGTCCCACATTCTTACACTTTCCCTCTTCTTTGAGAATCATCTCCTGCTGGGGTTCAGGAGACAGAAAGTATATGGGGATGGGAACCTCCAGATTTTTTTTTGCCATTTCTCACTCAGACCCTTTTTCCTGCCAAAGAATGGCCACTTAAACAAGTGGTAGTCCATTTGATTCTGTTGACACCTGATGAGGCATCAATTTGTCTTTTATCTCTGAGGAACTGGTTTGTGGCTGCTTTCCCAGATTTAGAATATGTCTTAGTAACATCATACAGTGGAATCTTATAACTTTTAATATGTTGCCACACATATTTTACCAGGACAATAATGATCAGCAAATCATGAGTTTTCAGGAGAAACCTTACAAGGCATAATTTGTACAAAATTTATCATAGTTTGAAAAAGGGGTGGAAATAGGAATACAGAATGTCACATTCAATACAATGTGAGCAAATGAGAGATTTGGTGGCTGTGGTGTTTGCAACCAGCCTAAAATGCAGGGGGTCTCCTACTCAAACACTTGGTCTGATACAGCATTTCCATCTTGTATGTGAGTCCCATGATTGAGCTAAGATGATTCTAGTGTGCAGATTGCCCCACTGTGCAGCAAAGTCCCTACTTAAGCTAATGAATTTCTTGCTGCACGACTAGAAGATTTGCCAGGCTGATTGTACTTGCCAATTTCACCGTCCATGTAGATGATTTTCTGAATCAGCTCAAGATTTCATGGCTAACCTGACAGGCATGGGACTATCTGAAATGGCGGTAGGCTTAACTCAGACAGCCTGTCATAGATTGGATCTGGTGTTTGGGCTGGGATTGAAGGTTGGGAGGTTTGAAATTGGACCTGTGGTTTGAAGTTGGGACTCGGTTTTCCTGGCAGGGTGAGATGTTACCCAGGATTACCTGAACTCAAAGCTATGGTAACTAGTCTCTGTTTTCCAGGTGGTGTCAGGAAATAAATCAATGGGGGATACAGCACCTCCGTCTGATTGGCACACACAAGAGTGCTTCCACCTAAAAATCCTTGTTTTTATTGAGTGCCTCTAAAATCACAATAGTTTAGAGCACCCCAAAATATAATTATCCAAAGTCTGAGATGGTGTTGAGTGTTCAGCAGCAGGGTTCTGGTGGCCGGCCTTCCTCCTAGCCACTGGGGAGGTAGCAGTCAGGCTCCAAGCTCATAGAAATCCTCTTAAAAGAACTTATCCCAAGCTTCTCCACACTAACTAAACTCTTTTATAGGTAACTCAAAACAAAGCAAAACTCAAAGAAACCCCTAATGGGCTGACTGTTTCCCTACCAACAGCAAAAAAGCTCATAATTTCTACTTATCAATAAAGCAACTCCAGCAAGAAACTTATAATTACAGACAACCAGACTCAAAACCAGTTATTCATGCTCCCTTTTTATTCTCGTGAATCTGTCACTTTATCTACCCCTGTTAGTAACACTGCATCTGTGCAGATGTTTTTGTCGGCCTAAGCAAGGCCAAATTTTTTCTTGCTATGTGCTGTCCTCACTTCCAGCTTATGGTGGCCAAGTGCAGAAGATGGCTGCTTCTCTTCTCTGGCAGTGACATTGCACTGCGAGCTTTCATTTGGTTTGGTCTCTACTGTCACTTCTAGGACTTTTTCAGACTTCAGCAAAATCACCATTTTTTGAAATAGCCACTTTTCAAAGTTCAGTATCTTAAACCGTATTAAGGGCCAGAATGTGCCTGGTCCCTATGCATGTTCACAACCAACAAAGAAGGTGTAAGAGATGGGGCCATGAATCAGCTTCCCTAACCCTGTACCAGCCAATAGAGCACACCTGACTGGACTCAGAGAGCAGCATCTAATACCCCCTACCCCTTGGAGAACCTTATGGTGCACTCCACCTTCACACCACTCTCAGCACAATGCTGGGCTTTCAAACATGACTAAGCCCTTAATATTTAGTTTTCAAAATAGTAGAAGCAGTTAGCCCCTGTTAGAGACCATCACCTTGCAAAATGTGTTTTTATTATTGTAATTGTTGTTATTCTGAACATTAAGAAAAAGCTTTCCAAAAGCTGAAAATGGGAAGAGTTTTTTCCTTTACTTTTATCAAACTTTAGAACCATCAAAGTGATTTCCTGAGAATTTGTTGGAAGTAACTATGTTGCTGTTGGGCTTGGACCTAATTTGTCAAGTCTCAACCAGGAGCAAAGGTTCTGGTTGGAGTTGTTAAAATTTGGGTTCTTTTCCGTCTGGGATTTTGATGAACCCTTAGGTACCATATAGAAGAGATGTCTGGGTGTTTGGATAAGTGAGAAGCTCTGACAACTGCTGCTCCCAAGGGACTCACCACTCTTAGATTTTGGATGTTGCAGTTCACAGAGTTGGGAGGAGAGCAGAGAGATAAGCCAACATACAATAGCACAATAATGTTACATTTCTATAGTGCCTTTCATCCCAAAAGACATTAATTGCAAGAAGATATACAAGCAGAAGTCACTTAACTACCGCTGAAATGCAGGCATCTGTAGCATGGTTCAGAAAAGCTATTTAACAGCCCACATTAACACAACACATCAACTTAGGTCAGGAAGTGAGGAATAACTGAAATTTCAGGAGGAATTTTAGGGAGTCACAATACAGTTCCCCATACTGCAATTTGGCTGTGATACCAGGATTAACACTTGCTAAAAATGTGGAAATTTTTTATGACTGAAATGGTCAGGATCTTCCGTCAGCATAGCTGTCTCTAGCACCAGGCTGGGGCACTGGTTACTGATTTGGAGAGAATAGTGATTTTTACTGAATCACTAGCATTACTTTGTGTAATATCTGGGTTTTCCTCGGAAGTTTCCCCCTTCCAAGTACTGAGCTGGCCCCACCCTTCTTAGTATGTGATACCTGATGAGATGACAGTCTGAGGTAGCATGTCTGCAGGCAGTGAATAGCAGGAGTTGACCAAACCGACAGTGCCAATAAAATGGCACAGGCAGAGGATGAGAATTCCACAACATAATTTCATAATTTGTGCTGACACAAAAAAAGCTACTGGCTGAAGTCTTGCAAGCCTGTCCCCTTTAGGAATAACAAATAGAATCAGTGATGAGAAGAGGAAGTTGGATAGCTAGACTGTGGAATAAGAATAATGCTGGGAATACTTCTAAGGTCAGGCATACAGTGCAAAGTGCTTCCTCACAATCCAATACAAGGGGACTGTTAGAAACAATTAATTCATTTCCTAGTTGAGATAGTGTCAAGGTGAACTTTTCTGTTGTATGGGTACTAGTAGGTAGTAATTCACTCAGACAAGCTATCTGTGGATAATAATAATAGTAACACTTCTCTAGAACATTTCATCTGAGGACCTCCTAACACTTTACAAACACAAATTAAACCTCACAACCCTCCTATGTTATTAGATCCATTTTCAGATGGGGTGACTAAAGTAGAGAGATGAAGTGGCTTGCCCAAGGTCACACAGTGAATTAGTGGCAGAGCCAGGAAAAGAACCCAGGAGACCTGACTCCTAATTTCTTCCTACTGTACATATAAGGTGGCTAAATATACTGTTATACGCATACATGTCCACACACACAAATAGAACAAAAGAGCAGTTAAAGAGCACAACATCCAGAAGATAACTTAAAAAATCAAAACACTTTATTGTTGTCTGTTAGTGAAAATACAGCATACTATACATGTAAATACTGGTGTGTTCATGCGAACACACATTTGATGTGGAAAGAATATTGTTTATGTGTGTTCTACCTACACAACTAGTTATTTCTGCAGTATATTCTCAAGGTCACGCAGCTCATCACAATGTACTGTGTCTGTTATTTCTGTACACTCTGGGATCATGATAGAGCTGTCTGTCTGTAGGAATGACTGCTGTGCACTGCTATGGGAGAAACACAACTTTGATAGCAGGTATTATGCTCCTCCCCCAGGATAGATTAAGAGTGGTGTTCAAGGAAGAAATACAGCTTTCACTGCTTAACAGCGGTCCTTCCAGTCTATTAAGAGAAGTAGTAGATTCCCATCCAGGCCACTGGCTAATGCAAAGATGACCATAACAGAGGCTTCTTCTCATTATAATAAGCCCCTGGGAATAAAGCACTGTGATAATTTTTGAAATGTGGTAGTGTCTTTTTTTAAGGCACCTATCAGCATGGTGTCTCAGCACTGATATGATGGGGTTTGCTGCAGCAGGACATACTGGGCTGATTAATCCCAATAGTAACTCCGTTAACTTCTTTGTTGGAGATACACCATGATGAATGTACCCCACTATACCTGGGCTAGAGGAAATGTCCTAAAGCATTCGTTCTCAAACTTGATCGCACCCCTCTTCTTTGTGTCTGTTGTAATTTACTTGACCTCCCCTCCACCAGCACCTGGCCAGCAGCTGCCGCTCTTTGACTTTCCAGCTCTGAAGGCAGAGTGGAGAGTGGCAGCTGCTGGCCAGGCAGCCAGCTCTGAAGACAGCACTGCTGCCAGCAGTAGCGCAGAAGTAAGGATGGCATGATATGGTATGGCCAGGGCTGACGAGAGGGGAGGGGAAGCCGGTACAAATTAACGGGGCCTGGCAGTCCGGAAGGGGGCCTGGGGGCCCAGCTTCCCCAGCTTCCCCCCCGCTCATCGGCCCTGTTTAGCCGGTCTGCCCTTGCTGGGGGGCCCGAAAAAAAATTGTCACCGGGGCCCGAACCTGCTCTTGGCGGCCCTGGGTATGGCCACCACTCTCCGGCCACCCAGCTCTGAATATGCACAGTAATTTTTTCCCTAAAGCTTCTCATGCCCCCCCAGAACACATTCCACGTCCCCCCAGTTTGAGAACCTCTGAAGAGCCTATGGTAAAGGTATGGCAGGAATGTTTGAGGTAATAATTTTGTTAATTTTTAATACTACTACAAAATGATAGCAAAGTGTCACGGTCTTTGGAGAACCCCACTGTCTTCCAGTGAGGTCTGAACTCTGAACACCACTCAACATGGACGAACCATCTTTGACTGTGTGCTACATCAGGATGTACATTTAAATGCTGCCACTTACACTCTCCTGCCAGCCCAGTCTGTGTGCATGCACTTTCTGTCACTCACTCACGCAAGTCACCCCCAGCCTACCTCTGTCACACAATCACTCACACACAGCCCAACTCTCAAATGCATCTTTTCCATTCATGCTCACAGTTTTCTTTCCTTGTATCTCTGCCTTATTTGATCCAAGGTCCATTATTAGATCCGCTTGCTGGTCCTTGGAGCGGGATAGACAATTGTGCCATGGACTGTGTCATAAGGCAAGGGTTGGGGGTGGGGAGTTGAAGAAGAAATACTCTGAGAAGCAGCCAATAGAGCTGCAATCCTGATAGGCCTCATGGTCAGTCTATTAGCTGCTAGCCCTTCATACACCTACGAAGGGAAGAGATCAAGAATAATTGGAGATCAAGAGACCTAATAAGTCCTTTCCATCCTAATTTCTAGTCTATAGAGACTAGACTCTCTCTGCCTTCCTAGCAGCCTCTTCCTAGAGGGTTTGGCTGCACTAAAGTTTTATTGTTAAATGCTTCTTTCTGTCTCAGGTCACTTTATGCTTCATAAAGCTCCAACTTGGAAACCCCCCACAGGAACATATACTTTGCTTACAATCTAGTCATGATAGCATGGGCTATCAGCTAAATGGAGAAGGATCCTGCTGCCAGTTGTGGGAGAAGGCATAGGTTAGATAAGAGAGAGAGAGCAAGAGAGAGGGGGGAGATAAAAGAGTGAGAAAGGAGCCTAAAGGAGGATTTGAATATTATTTTTCTAATAGTACAGAGCCTGTTGCCATGTACACAGGTGCAGTGATGTGTCTACAAAGCGGCAGTATCTCTTCATCTACATGGTTTGTGATCTCCTTATTAATATTTATTATTTGTATTAACATAGCGGCTAGGAGCCCTAGTCATGGATGTGGACCCCATTGTGCTAGGCACTGTACAAGAACAGAACAGAAAGACAATCCCTTATTTCTGTTCAGTTTGCTAGCCAATCCCTTCCCCACAGAGTCTGCAGTACTGAGAGATGGAATATCCCAACTTTGCCGTCTTGCAGCAGAGTATGAGAAAGTAGTGGTATATCTGTGTGTGTGTGTTGTGGAGAATTACTTGTCTTTATGCCTGTGATAGTCACTTCCCACATTTAGTATAGGAATGAGAAGTCCTATTAGCCACCTCTTCCCAAAGACATCCTGCAGGTTCTTCCTCCAGGGCCGGGCTCTTACCACCATCCCCTTCCGCACCTGGTAGCGAGTTTGCCCTCGTAAGATCAACAGTATCTGGTGGGAACAGAAGCCAGCACAGGCAAGTCCAATTCCAAGCCAGAGGTACAGCATGAGAATGACAAACATTTCAGAGCTAAGGAGAGCTCCTGCAGTTCCAGAGCCGGGAGAGGGGGAAGAGAAAAAAGAAACAGCATTTTATACACACCCCACATATTAGTATGTTAGCCCTCCAGAAATATTCAACCTGAAGAGTCCTGGAAACTGAATTATATTCTATAACAATTATACAACTGGAGAGCTAGAAGGAAAAAGAGAATTAATCATTCTAATTATTCTAATTGAAGTATTTCATTCATGATAATCAATGCAACTAACACTGTTGGGGAAAATATTAAAATGGTAGAGGTTAGAGTAGACTAGTGTTTATACTGTTAATATGTAGGATCAGGGCTTAAAGGAATTTTTGTGAAAATTCCACAAAATATAAAATGTATTTTAATCATTGTTAGTAACATTTTCAAAAGTGCCTAAATGACATAGGGCTTGTCTACACGGGATGTTTTTGCACAGCAAAGCAGGGTCTGAATCTACAATGCACTAGCTTGCAGCACAGTAGCATCTCTTGTGTACATGGCTACAGCACGCTAAAAGACTTATGGAAACATTGAATCTGACAGGTACTTCTAATCATTGTTTTGAAAAAGTTATATATAATTTTATACACATATAAGTACTAAAAAATATGGGCAGATCCTCAGCTGGTGCAAATTGGCCTAATTCCATTGAAGTCAATGGAGCTGTGAAAATTTACAGCAGCTATAATTCTGGCCCTATATATCTCTCTATATATAGTATGATATCAGTATATAGGCCAATTTGCACCCGGTCAGGATCTGCCAATATTTTTAGTACTTATATAACTATGAAATGTATCATAACTAATTCCTTACAGGTCTTTTAAAAGAACTTCTCTAATGTTACCTTTCCCGCCTGAAGAGAAGAATGTAGGAATGGTGCAGGGGGGACAACTCAAGTTACTCTAATCCAAGCCTCTCTCAGCAGAAGTCACCAAAGGGAACCATGCAGGAGTGCTGACTAGTCTTATAGCCAGTCCTGCCTCACCCTCTCTCACCAGGAGTCACCAGAACAGGGCTGGGTGGCTAGCTGTAAGTAGCTCATGGCTCCTCCAGTTATTGGAATTGTGTTATACAGGAGTTCAGAGTAGATGACCTAATAGTCCCTTCTGGCCTTAAAATCTATGAATTCCAGCTTCTCCATCTTGAAATGCTGTAATTAATAGTCTAGCTGTTGGCTGCCACAAAATTACACTTTGACTTCACTTCAAGTTTTGGACTTGGCTAGGAGAGAACATTCACACGATTTTTTTCAAACAGATTACAGCATCTGGCTTTTCAGTCCTGAACACTTGAACCATTAAACATTGCTTTTTAAATTCAATATCAGCATTCTTTTATTGTCAGATCCCAGTAGACATCATGCACAACATGGCAAGGGGAGAACAGATCCCCTTAAGGAGGTGAAGAATCCTCATACTAATTTGGTTGGTGAGGGTAACTTGAAATATTGAATAGGAAGGTCAGATACAAGCATGGGCTTCTCAGCATTTATTGGAAGCACAAGAGTGATAGAGATTGGTTCATTTTTCCTGATAATGCTCTGTTGGGAGCTGGGGACTTTGCAACAAGCCTGCAAGATTTATTTGAGGCCATGATGCAGAAAGTCACCATGTTGTGAGAACAGGAATCCTTTGTCTCTTTTTGCAAGTATAAAGCTTCCCTGAGCCATACTTAATGGACATAAGGTTTGTTCATCTTATTCTTAGGTTATCCAAATAAACAGTAGTCTATAGTTTTGTCAGTAAATCCAATCTGACAGACATTTACAAAAATACCCCTCATTTGCCCGTCATTACCAGAGACCATTTTAAACCCAAATTTACTTCTGTTCCTTGTGAACCTGATGTGATCTCACTCTTATTGCTGCACATTATTTATGCCAGAAATGCTGAATCATGATGCTGAATTTATAGATACTGGGACAAATTCTGATATCCATGCTGGCTCCTTTGTGCCTCCTGAACACAGATTCTGGCCACAACTAGCCAGCTGAGAATTAATCCAGCTGGCATAAAACTAACAGATCCATCTCCTATTCCAGTGGTCACCTGCTGCCAGCATAGAGAGCATGTCAGAGGAGGAAAAGGATGTGTTGGAGTGTGGTGGAGTTCTGCTCTGCTGCACTGATCCTCAGTTAATACATGGTCCCTTAGGGTCCATACACTAGTGGCATAAATTAGTGAAGCCCAGGGTTTTGCTCTAACATATGCCAGGGTTGATGCAGATCAGCCCACAGAATCAAAGAGTCATAACCAGCACCCTGGTAGACTCCTCACCTCTTCCCCCCACTCCATTTTGCTGTGTCAAGCATAGCTTAGAAGAGGAGAGCATCAAGTCTGGCGTTATTCATTCTGAAGAAGTTTATCCAATGTTATTTAAAATGTGGTTCTACTTGGAAAAGTGACTCCATCAAAATCTCATGGCAGGGTTCCATGTCTATTGTCTTTCAGTGACTACCATGCCAAAATTGGATACTTTTCTAAGTAAATTTCTGCTTGTTTGTTTTTAAATGCCAGCCTTCTCAGTCTGGAATCTGAAAATCAAGCTGGGTTCCTTCTGGCTCATGTATCATTAGCAAAATTCTGTAATCAAAACATAGTAACAGTCCTGTTGATTCATGACCCCAGAATACAATCCTGATCCTCTCTCTGAGCTGAGTGGCTCTGCAGGGGTCAGAGCAGAAGTCCTGTTTTAGTCAGTAAAGTGAGGAGATCTGATTCTGATACACAAAGGCTGCAGGTCTGATGGTTAAAAGAATGACATTTTTACTTAGTCACTTTCAGAGTACCACTAGTCTCTAAGCTTTCTGTGTAGCAACTTTTCAAATGCCCTTCATTCTAGGGTTTTGTCTCAAATTTAGACTTGGTGCATTTGGAGGGGCTCAGGGGCATGGTGAGATGAGGCGGGACAGAACTAGAGGTGCTGAGGCAGATTTGTGGGAGAAGGATCAGGAAAAGAAGTTAGAGGAGTAGAGGGAGAATTGATGAGGAGCAGGAAAAGATGCGGATGGGGAAAGGGCACCTTGAAAGGCATAAAAAGGCAGGGTCAGCAGCAAGAGATTATTCCTCTGAATACATTTGCTTTTGGCGTGGGGCGCTTTCAGAGATCAATGGTGGCTCTCAAACTGTGGTCTGCAAAGAACTATCTGGAGATCTGTGGAGAGCTGGTTGGTCACATCATACTAATTCTCTTCTTTGTTTCCACCTGCTAGATAGCATTAAAAGAAGCTAACATAATTTCCTAACACTGATTTTCCATGCGAGCAGCTGCTGTACTTGCCACAGGGAGGGGATGTGGGGCGAGGTGTGTTTATTGGGAGGGGAAAGGAAGTGGGTCTGGGCTTGTGTCTAATGAGAGGGGTGACTGGGCTGGGTGATGTCTAATGGGAAAGGAGGTGGGGCTGGGTGTGTGTTTTATGATGGGGAGATGGGGCAGGGTGATGGCGAATTGATGGGGAGATGGGGCTGGATGGTGGCGAATGGGAAAGGCGGTGGGGCTGGGTGTGTGTCTAATGGGAGTGGAGGAGTGACCAGGTGATGGCAAATGGAAGGGGAAGTGTCCCCCACTCAATCTCTATTAGGATATGGTTCCCCCCTCTGAAGAACTTGAGAACCAGCCCCAGCCACCCACGGAAGCACCCCTCTGCTTTAGGATAATGAGTGAAATTCTTTCTCCTGCTGCCTAGTTGCACTGGACTCTCTCTGTGCCCACCAGCCCTGCTCACTGACGCTCTGTCTTAGGCGCTGGGTTTGGGTTTTTTTAGAACCTAATAAATTATGAAGAGGGCTGTGTCTGGAACCTGGCTGGGGTCCAGCCAGCCTCGATTTCAATAGGGCCTTTGATCACGGTGCTAAAGTCCTGCAGGAAATGTACACCAAGCCTCAATGAAGAGATCCGTGAGCACAGGAACCCCTCCCTTCCCTTTCCCCGCCCTCCGCCCCTCACAAAGTTGCCTGGAAAAGAGCAGGACCCAAGTGACGCATTGGGGCAAAGGGAGACCATGTTCTTTCTCTGGGAGAGAGGCCGCTTACCTGAGAAGAACTGGCTGATGGAGTGAGGCAGGAGGGTGAGGAAGGCCAGTGGGTTTGCAAAGGACATAGAGAGCACTGCAGAAATGTAAGCCACCCCTGCCACCAGGGAGTCGAGACAAGCCAAGGAGGTGTAGAGGCAGAACATGACGAAGTTCCGCATGTTCCTGCTCCCGATGCAGTTCCCTGTGAAGAAACAGTGGTGGTCATGCCTTTGGGTGACTCTGGCACACAGTCTACAGAAGTGGGTGCTGGGCAAGGCTGAGCAAGGGGACCTGCTTCCGTCCGGCCGGTCCGCCACCACTTCGGCTCCTCCGCCCGAGTTCAGGCACTTGCCAAGGTCCTCAGGGGAGTTCTGTATCACAAGGATGTAGTTCCCCAGGGCATTAGCTGAGAGGAAGAGGAAGAGGGCCCCATGCAGCAGAGCAGGAGAGAAAAGTGGGGTGGTGGAAGGGTCTTTGAACATGCTGGGGATGAAGAGAAAGAGCTGGAGGACGAAGGTCACTAAGGAGATGCACAGGAAGTAGGCTGGAGCAACAACATTGAGCACCCTGAGAACTAGCATTGTGGATTACATTCCTGCAGGGAGAGCAAGAAGAGAACAAACATCACCGCCTCGGACGGATACTTGATGCGTCCATTTCCTTCCAGGTTCCCCATCCCCCCGGCTCCCCTGTTTGCTCCTGGCAATGCCCTCTCTGCTGCGCTCCCCCACCCCGCCCTCCCGTCTGCCACACTCACTGCAATGAAACCCCCACCAGTTCAGTGGCGTGTGACAGAGACAAGCTCCTTGGGGAACGATCGCTCCTCACTTCCGAGCTGTTACTGTCACAGCCCCCGTGCCTGGCTTCAGGGAGCTTGCAGGCGGCATTGCCACTGAGATTCCAGAGGCTGCGGTGTCTGGAGCCTCTGTCTGCCGGCTGCATCAGCACCAAGCTCGCTCCGCGGCTCCCCTTTTCTCTACTACAGGAGTTCCTGTTACAGGCAGGGTCAATTTCTGTGTTGCATGTCCGAAGGAAGGTGGGGGAAGAAGGGAAGAGAGAAAGGGTGGTTGCTCTACTCCCCTGCAACACGGATCAAATCCCAAACTCTAATTTATCCGTTGAAGCCACAGATCTGCAGATTACCTCAATGACTGTTGTCCCTACATGCGCAAAATCAGGAAATGCACAAAACAACTGCTAAGTGCTGCCCCAGCTGCAACCTTCGGCGTTGTGCGAGGAACTCTGTAACAGCAACAGAGCGCTGTGCGTGTGTGTCTGGCTGTCGTTATTGTATAGTCAATGCACATGATTACACCAACAAGCAAACAAAATCCCCTAAAAACCAAAGGTACCAAACAGCAGCCATCTCGGCAGGTCCATGTCAGCTCCCCCAACGCAGCGATGACTACGTTTAGCTCTTCCTTTTTCCATCCGTGCCAGACACATTTAAAATGTACAAGGGTACAAGGACCTAGGACAAATAAATGAAGCAGGGAGCCGCCTGTTCCAGCGGTGCCTGCTTTTTACACTCCCCGGCTGGACCTTATCCACCATTGTAAGGAAACTTCAGCCTGGAACTTAAATCGGAAGCACATTTGTCCCTTAAACTTTAACGATTTAGTAGCCACTGGGAACTTTCTTTGGTGCCAACACTGGCAGCCCCATCCTGGTTCTGGCGGGACCGCTGGGCAGTCTCCAGATCAGCTCACCCCCCTCTCCGAGCTCGTCTGGCTTGCTGGCTGGCTGGCACACGGAATAACCTTGAAATCCCCTTGCCTGCTGGTTTTTAGGAGTGCATAGTTGTTGCTCTTGTTACCTGGCTGCCCGGAGCTGCTGTGGCCGGCGTCCAAGGGAGCTGGGAAGAAGCTGGTGTCCCTTCGAGGCCAGCCGCTGGCTTAGCAGCAGCCGCGATGTGAAGGAGCAGAGGCTCGGGGAGCTTTTCCCTTAGCAGCCCTCTCCCAACAGCCGCAGGCGGCTCAATGGGGCGCTGTCCCTTCAGCACCCCCAGCAGGAACCGCCCTGTGCTGAATAGGCAGGAGCCTCGGGAGAAATAGGGAGCTGTCCCTTCAGTGCCTCCGGCAGGAGCCCTCCTGGGAGCAGTGGCACTGGAGGCAGCTGTCCCTGCAGCACCAGCCAGAGTATTGTGTGCCGCCGGGCCCCGGCACCTGGGATCCCTCCCACCCTACCAGCACCCCGTACGTAGTGGGAAGGTGTCCCTGTGCGCCCTGGAGCCTGGGCTCTCTGAAAGCCCATCAGTTCCACCAGTTGTAGCACCGTGGAGCTGCTGGCAGTGGGGCAGGAGACGGGAAGGAAGAGGAATCTGAGCTCACTTACCCAGAGCCCAGAGCAGGTCCTGCCCGCTGCAGCCCGGCCGGCTGGAAACTGCTGCTCCAGCAGGTGCCTCAGAAGGGGGGGGGGGATGGAAACGTCTCGCCTGCTGCCGACTAGCCACTCCTTGGAAGAGCAGCAGCCCCGAGGAACAGTTTTGTGAAGGCTGGAAAGTTTGGGAGGGGTTCTCTCTCTCTCTCTCTCTCTCTTGGCTGGCAGCCTCCGGACCTCTGGCACCCTAGTCAACTAGTGAGCATTGAAGGGAGGGGGGTAAAGTGCACTGTGCTGTATGCTAAACGGGTCCCAGAGAACCTGTGCACAGAGCTTTAATTACTCCACGTCCATAAGTGCTGAGTAACTAGCACACTCTCCCCCCCCCACACACACACACACAATACACATGCACGCTCTCTCTCTCCAAAATACGTGCACACACACACACACACAAACACCCACACACAAGACATTGACAAACGCTCACAGGTTGTCAAATAAATGTCTGCCTTTTGAAAGGGGCACAAGGAGGCTCCCTGACTTAGTGCTTTGAACCTCTGGAGACCAAGATTCAAATTCTGAACTGGTCACAGGAGAAAGAAAATACAGGTTGGTGGCTGCAAACTGGTCCTAGGATTGATCCCTTTCATAAGAACCATCCTGTGATTCAGACTCATTAGCAGGCTCTGCTTTTGCCAGGGAGGCCCATCACTCACATCTAAGTGGAGTGCATGGCAGGGCAGGACTAGGGTGTACTCCTGTGTCTCAGCTTCTAAGGAGATACACATTGTGAGACAAAGAACTCCCCCCCCCCCCACACACACACTGTGGGGGTTAGTGACAGATTTTTTTATTTAATGCTTTTTTGTTTTGTTGCATAAATAATGTTTTTTTCTCAGCTCACTTTCATGATTCAACATATCAGAGAAAAAACCATTTAGGATAACAAAAGCCAGAGGAAGCCAGGCCTGTGCACAATGGAGCTGAAATGAGACATGACTGAGATGCACTTCAGCAGAAATGTGGGGAAAACTGGGCAGCATTCACCCAGCCTTCACTCCCATCCTAATGATCTCCCTGTCATGATCCCAAATAAACAAAATCTTTTAATATTTCCTTGGCTTATTGATTTTAAACTAGAGTGAGCCTTAAAAGAAGGAATATACCGGCCTACCTTCTACTGTTAAACAATCAGTGTTTTCTTCTTATTTTAACAGCTTACATCAAAATAACAGAAAAAATACATTGAAACCTTTTCATGTAATGGAGGATCATTGACTGAAGGGACTGAATAACATGAAAGACATTAATTCTTCCTATACTGGTAGCACCACAAGCTACAGTTTATTAATGAAATGTATAAGAGAAAGTGAGCAGCTTTTCCCACTGGAGTGGTACAGTGGCTAAGTTATGCCTGCTGCTTTCATTAACATGCTCTTCCAGACTTTGATGCTCACAATTTTGTGACTAGCAAAATACTGACTTCATATTTAAAATATGGTATAAATTGTTTTTCTCTGTTCACATTATTGTGTTTGTGCAGTGGGAGATTGGGGAGGAGGGGTCAGGATTAATTCTCGTATAATTCCATTGACTTCAGTGGAGTTGTATCAGGGAGGAATTTGAGTCTGTGTTTGTGTGTGTGAGAGACAGAGATTTGAGAAAAGCTAGACAAATTAGCTTGTCCACTCACTGAAATAACAAGAGCAACGGTTAATTTGTGGATCTGTATTAAAACAAATGACATCAATATTTACTTCAGGAATTAGTATTATTCTCTCCCTTCCCCCGCCCCCAATGTCATACTGGTGAAAGAAGCTAGACTGATTGACAGAGAAATGTAAGTCTCCCATTTTCTCTTTTAGAGAGGCAGTGTGGGCTAGTGTACAGGAGACATGGGTTCTTTTCACAGCTCTGCTGCTGGCTTGCTGGATGCCTTTAGATAAATCACTTGACCACTCCATGCCTCAGTTTCCACATCTGTAAAAACAGGGATAATAACATTTACCTCCTTCATAAAGGCTTTGTGATCTCTGTATGAAAAGCACTATATAAAAGGGCTAGGTATTATTATTACCCATTGCACTGGTACTTCTTGGAGAATGGCACTGTGAACTTCTCCCACACACCACTCCAGAGCCAGCCCCCAGTGTCTCACCCCGACTTGGAGGGAGTTTGATCTCCATGGTCCACTGACCCTTTAAACTCTCTCCTGAGACAGGATCAATTAGTGCCAAGTGCGAAGGTGATTTCTCTGATGTGGACAGTTGTCTACTAGGAAGTAGACTGGGAATTCCACACAATCTATCAAACAGCCATCATTTGATTGCATCTTTTGGTCACCACTAACCTGGGCTACACTTGACCATAGTAGATGAAAGTCTCTATAGCAGGGGTGGGCAAATTATAGCCCAGGGGTCGCATCCGGCCCTTCAGACATTTTAATCCGGCCCTTGAGCTTCTGCCGGGGAGCAGGGTCAGGGGCTTGCCCACTCTGCGCATGCTGTAGCTCTGCGCGGCTCCCGGAAGCAGTGGCATGTCCCCCATCCACTCCTATGCATGGGGCAGCCAGGGGGCTCCGCATGCTGCCCCCACCCCAAGAGCCACCCCCACAGCTCCCATTGGCCGGGAATCGCGGCTAATGGGAGCTGCGGGGGTGGCGCCTGCGGACGGGGCAGGACGCAGAGCTGCCCAGTGCCATGCCCCCGCATAGGATCCAGAAAGGGGGACATGCTGCTGCTTCTGGGAGCTGCTTGAGGTAAGCACCGCCCAGAGCCTGCAACCCCCCTCCCCCATGCCCCAACCCCCCTGCCCCAGCCCTGATCCCCCTCCCACCCTCTGAATCTCTCTGTCCCAGTCCGGAGCCCCTTCCTGCACCCTGAACTTCTCATTTCTGGTCCCACCTCAGAGCCTGCACTCACAGCTGGAGCCCTCCCCCCTCCTGCACCTCAACCCCCAATTGTGTGAGCATTCATGGCCTGCCATACAATTTCCATATCCAGATGTGGCCTTTGGGCCAAAAAGTTTGTCCACCCCTGCTCTATAGTCTGTTCCCTGAGACATCTAATCCACTATGCTTGGCCCATGTTAAGCAAAATAAAATGCAGTACCAGTCTATTCCATGTTTCATGCTCTCTGGCTTCACATCTAACAGAGATCATCAGTGAACTCTCACTAAATCACAGCCCAAATTATGTTTTCTTTTATATTTTTCCAATAAAAATGTGCATAGCTTCAAACAGTCCCATTAGGTTTGCATTCAGGAGACAGCCCATTGGTTATATTTCACAGAAGGGAGTAATTTAATACATGTTATTTGATTCTATAGTTTGGATTAAATGGATCCCGTCTGTAGTATGTTCAGTGGTGCTTGTTTCAAATTTTCACTTAAGGTCCAAATAAACCTTATATCCTTCCAGTTGATTTTTTTCCAGTCAATTACTTTTCAAAATCTGGACATCCATAATATCTGGAGGGTTTTCTGTTTCGTTGTGTTAGGTAAAATTGAATGCTAATCAAATGTGGCAGACAAAACCTGATGTCTTCTGTTTAGCCATGAAATAAAGTAAAGAATGGGTATCAGAATGGCAAGATTACCCCACACCACTCACCAAGAGACCTCAAACCTATATTGATGGAGCCACCAACATTATGGGGCAGAGGGGAATTCAGTACCAGGGCTTTGTTCAGTCCTTAGCTACTGTACTGAAATTGTCAACAAGGGCCAAGACTTCCTAAAATCAGAGACTAAAATTAAGCTCCTGTCTATAATTGAGAGCTGCTGGCCATTGAGCAGTGCTGAAAGGCAGGCGGGATGAACTCGGGAACATAACATTATGTTCCTGTTTTTTGACCTAGGTTGCCAGTCATGCTGTACAAATTGTGCTGGTGGCTTTAGTGATGAGGACACCGTCAATAAGGGAAAGGACGGAGATCAACTTGCTCACATTAGGGCAACTAAACAGTTGATAGAAGGTCATGACTTTCTGATATTATCAGACTTGTGCTGTATTTGAATCTGTGGCCTAGAGATGAAGTATAGGTAGTTCCCTGATCCAGCCAATCTTCATCCTCCTCCTTCTCCATCATTAGCTTTAATGTGGAAATACACTAAATGACAGCAGCGTGTTCCCATCTGTGTGGGCCAAGCTTTTGTCTGGTTTGTTTGTTTGTTGATGTCTCATTATGTCTTGTCTTTTCCAGGGCTTATAACTCAGCTGTAAAAATATGCTGTGGGCTAAAATTTGGCATATAATATATCTGTGAGGGAACACATTATGTTTTCACTCTTTGTTGCATGCCAAAAATCAGTCTGGGCTAATTTTAAGGTGTCTAACTGGAAAGTTTGCGCCTAAAGACACATTCTTAACCTGCTGTATTTCAGACATGTCTTTGTATGTCAGACATATTCAGGTCATTAATCCATGTAGTGAATAGGGGGAAAGGAAAATGAAAAAACAGTTACTTTTCATTCAGAACCATATTCTTTCGCATCTGCTTGTGCTAACCTTGTCCAGTGACAGTGTCCTAAGGAACTTTAGCACATGGATTTATAACACTTAGCAGATTGAGCAAGGCAAAAAAGGGTCAATAATCTGTGACTTGATAAAGATTTACAGAACAGGCTGTAATGGCTCTGTGGGTGGTCTGAGTCTATCAGGCAAAATCTCCTTTTAAAGAAGTGTCTAAATACTAATTTATGCAGAAGATCAGGATGTTGTCATTCTCATTAGAAAAGCCAAAAATCAAATGGACCAAGAAGCATGAACTCTAAAGTCAGATCTAGATAAGGAAAAGTGGTTGTGTTTTAAAATGTATTCACTATCACATTTTAACTAACATGATTTTAAACAGGACATGGCACCTAGTGTACACAGGCCAAGTCAAGTTTAAAAATATTATCTGTCTTGATTTGCAAAGCCCCATATGAAATTGGACCTGGCTACCTGAGAAACTGTCTGTCTTGCGGCAACCAAGGACCTCCCACAACACTTCACTTAATGATGTTGCTGCGGACTAATAGGGGAAGGCTTGTGACCATGGGAGATGGAACCTTCACAGGAGCCAGACCAAAAACTTGGAACTCTTGCCACAAGAAATAAGAATGCCCACTAGCCTTGTCACATTCAGAGTCATATATAAGTCCCATCTCTTCACTCAGCCTTTCCCATAATAGTACCCTAATTCACTCAGTCATTCATCTTCAAGAAATGCCCTAAGCCCATTTTTGGTGGCAGAAAAGGAAGAGCAAAAGACTAGTATCATATTTTAAGTAAGGAGGGGTGTTTGGATACTGTGTTGGTGAAGGCCATGTAAGTACCTGGTTAGGTAGCTAGATAGAGCAAGGAAATATCAGGCCTGTTAAAAACAAATGTACCAAGTAACAATTTAGCATGTGCTCTTATGTGTCATGAAAGCTGTTGCAGAAATTAACATTTGACTCATTTGCTGCCGGCTGCTGATGTTGGGAAACACCAACTTTCTATGATCAAATAAACTTCAGCAAGCCAATAAATATCTGCTTAAAATAGATAATATTGGAAGGAAAATCTCCCATGGAGACAGGTGGAAAAGGAGCCCCACATGAAGGGAAAGGTGCCCATGCCTTAACTTAGTTGCAAACAGATGGCTGAAAGCCCAGGCAGGAAGGTCTATAAGAGAAAATTCTCAAGCAGCCCTGCAAAAGAGAGTGGGGGCAAATCAAAAAGAGGCCAACAGCAGAGAACATAACCAAAGGCTCAATCCTGCAAAGTTCTGAGCACCTTCTGCAAGGTGTGAAATGCCCCCAATTCTCATTTTCTTCATTGGGACTTGAGGGAGCTCAGCATCTTTCAGGATCAGGCTCTATGCACCTAAGGTAGGTTCACTTAGGACCTGATCCAGCTCCCAGTGAACTCAACAAGAATTTATCATAGTATCCGAACTAAAGCCCATGCAGGCTAACAGCAAAGGTGCCTAACCACATCAATCTGATTTCTGTGAATCATTTTGTTTAAACCTGATTCTTTTTAAGCTTTTGGGCATTAAAAGCTCCTGAGAAGGCAGCAGTCCCACTGCTCATGGAAGAATATTGTAGTTAGAGCCAGTAGCTGTTTAATGTTCCTTTAATGCTTGGTCATTTCCATGTAGAGTTCTGCAGGAACAGAGCACTTCAGTGAGTATAGAATGTAAAATAATAAATGTAAATATTAATTACAGAAGCAGATTAAAAACCTACATAAATAGCAAGGAATGTGTGAAAGTGATCAGCTCAAACAACCTGCTGTCAACAGGAACAATCACCATCTCCAAGAGCTGTCCACTCCTACTTGTGTTTACTGCTGCCGCCCCCACATCCTCACACCCACGTACCATGGTGGTCTGTTGCTATTTTGTGTTGCATTCTTGATCGAATTTATATCGTACAGCCCAAGGATTTTTAAGTGTCATGCACATCTAGGGCACCCTATAAATAATAAATAACAATAATACGTTCTCATATTCATAGTCGAGTCACTGCTCATGTGTTGAATAGTCACCGCCCAACAGATGGTTCTTCTTTTGCTGCCTCCAAAATGGAAATGACCAGTTACTAAAGATAAAATGTTCCTTCCCTTTTGCTGTTTCCCTGGGGCTCTTCCTTGAAGAAACTGCCACTCCCTAGAGAAAGAAACCTCTCAGTCTGGGAAGGAGTGAAGTCCGATATGAAATATGACACATTTCACCATGGAGAACAGAACAAATTTCTAAACCAGTGCTATAAAATAGACTGCCGCTGCAATGTGTCCTGTGGGATAATGCTTGTTGCTTCTAGTTTCACCTGGCTGTCACTCTCTACCCTAGAGATTGACTGTATTTCAATGGTGGTGTAGGAATGTAAGTTTGTAAACTACTTTGAGTGCTGTTGAAATGTAAAATATTATTGTTATTATATATGTGAGTACTGCACATGCTTATATTATATATATCTGCTAAACAGTGCATATATCAATGATTCTAACTGAACATATGTTGTTAGACTAAATATCTTACATTATATAGCTTCTGCCATCTTAAAGGCTCCCAAAGTGCATACCTATGCAGGGATCACTTCCCTCATTACCAAAGGGCTGCCACCTCTGGGGTAGAACATGGCAGCTGTTTAACAGCATACAAAGATACAATGATTTAAGACTGGAAATGAAGAATTGGGGGAGGGGGAGAATCCTCAGCTGGTGTAAATTGTCACAGCACCATTAAGTAATTAAAGCTGCAGGGGAATTTAGGAAGGCTGAGTATAGCTACCCAAATTGAAATTTGGGCAGAATACAAAGATTAATCTACTAACTCTTTTGAAAAGTGCACAAGTGATTTAGGATTTAAGGCAACAAGCAATTAGGACTTCAAGTTAACCTCTCATCTGAAGCCAAGTAACTCCCACCGCAAAGCACTCCCTAGCTGCCAGGCTTGGCAATGTTTCAGTACTGACTCAGGGGCAATGTTGCTACTTACAGAGTCATCAGCACCACTTCCTGTATCAACCTGGCTCTACTTGGGGATCTTCCACACAAACATTGATCAGGCATAACTCAGATAAACTAGTGAGCATTGAGGAGAACACAATCCATGGTGACAAGGCAGTAAGTGTGATCAGTGGCAGTAAGATGAACATTGTACTCCATGCTTATTTTTGTGTCTGAAAAACTATAGTGTGTCTGAGTGCTTTGTGTAATGAATTCACCAGTCTCAGCAGGACTCTGGGAAAAGAAAGTAAGTGCTATCTAGGGAATCCAGGGCCTGATTCTGCTGCCCTTACTTAGGTTGAATATCATCTTATTCTGCAAATAAACCCATTTGCTTTAATGGGACTGTGACGTTGTGCAGTCTATATGGTTTTATAAAAACATGATAATAAGTGAATATAATGTAACTGGGATAGTTTTATAAAAATTTGATAAGTGACTATAATGCAAATGGGATATGCTTCGTGCAAAAGGTCTCTTGTAAGGTATCATTACAAAGCTCATAATCTACTGAGTGTGATCATCCTATTTGTAGAAATGTACCACTCTTGTATCTAAAACTAGAAATATAAAACATAACTCTGAGGGCCTATTGTAATTATGTAAAGTGTGGGCCATTAATGATGGTTTGGAATCTTGATGACTCCCATTAACAAGGACCATTGTCTGCAGATGACTGTGTTTACCTGTGAGTCTTCCTGTATATGTGTGTGCTGGCAAGTGAGTAATGAAGTCTTGCAGTGACATGTGATCATGTCACCTGAACTGGAATCCATCTTTAACCTGGTGCTTTTCCAGTGAGGGGGGGTGAAAACCCAGAGGGACAAAGAGTTCCCGCCTTATGCAAAAGATATATAAAGGGGTGGAAGAGAACAGAGAGGGGGAGGAGCCATCATGGAGAATCCCCTAGATAACACCTAAGGTGGAACAAGAGCTGTACCAGGGGAAAGAATTGTGCCCAGGCCTGGAAGGTGTCCAGTCTGAGAGAAACTTACTGAAGCATCTCTGAGGGTGAGATTATCTGTATTTAGTTTGATTAGGCATAGATTTGCGCATTTTATTTTATTTTGCTTGTGACTTACTTTGTTCTGTCTGTTACTACTTTGAACCACTTAAATCCTACTGTCTGTATTTAATAAAATCACTTTTTATTTAGTAATTTACTCAGAGTATGTATTAATACCTGGGGGAGCAAACAGCTGTGCATATCTCTCTATCAGTGTTATAGAGGGCGAACAATTTATGAGTTTGCCCTGCATAAGCTTTATGCAGGGTAAAACGGATTTATCTGGATTTAGACCCCATTGGGAGTTGGGCATCTGAGTGCTAAAGACAAGCACACTCCTGTGAGCTGTTTTTAGGTAAACTTGCAGCTTCGGGACAAGTGATTCAGACCCTGGGTCTGTGTTGAAGTGGACTGGCGTGTCTAATTCAGCAAGACGGGGTGCTGGAGTCCTGAACTGGCAGGGAAAACAGAAGCAGGGGTAGTCTTGGCACATCGGGTGGCAGCTCCCAAGGGGGTTTCTGTGATCCAACCCGTCACAGGGACAAATTAAAGTGCTGCTCAGTAGAAGTAAGAGTGGCAGAATCAGGCTTTCAGTTTTGGAATTTTTGAGGCAGCTGGGCCTGTTTCCCTTAGTTGTATGGTCTTGGTAGTCTATTTCCAGGATCTCTGGTGGCAAAATTCCCAGAGCGGGGCTCCTACTTCCCTGTTCCCTGAGATGTGCAATCCTGTGTTTCTGCCTGAGGGAATGCAATGTCATAACATCAGTATTCCCATATGTGTTGGATGGAGAGGTAAGTGGAGAGGTGCACACACAGATCCTGTAATGCTGTCTCCCCTGAATGAGCCACTTGGGTCTTTGGTGCTAGGGGACAGGGATCTCCTCAGTTTCAGAATGAATATAGAATAGATGACTATCTCTTTCTGAGTCTTCCTGAGGATGGGCAGCCTTTTGACCATTTTTAAATAATTTCTGGTGCCTAAACATTGTTTAATCTGCATGTGAACTAATGAGAGACCAAGAGCATGTCCACATTGCAAGTGCAAACATGCTGAGGGTCAGAATTCCCAACACTGCTAAAGCACAGATCCATTTTGCAATGTAGACAGGATCTTAAGTATGTCTCTGACCTGTCCTAAAGGCTTGGGCTGTCCAACTCTAACTGTGTAGTAGCCAGGTCCCCCAACAAGGTTATAGCCCGGTCTCAAGTCTGTGCTATTCACTGAGAGGGGTGTGCCCTTCCAGGGAGAGTTTGGAAGCATTTAGTGGAGCAGAAAATTGATAGGCTGTTTTCCTGCCTCAGGCAAAGAGAAAAAAACAGTTTCTTAGTGTTTTACGGTAGCTGATGACTGAACACAGGAGCCATCACACCTGTTTAATTTAAAACAAATAACATCCTTATTACCCCTGTGAGTAAGCCCAAGCTAGATTCACTGTATTGCTGTCAGGAGCTCTGTGCTTCAGATACACTGGAGAAAGGGGGAACTCTAGTTATTTTTCATTTTTTCCCCAACCCTAGGCTTCAACCTATAGTAGGGATCGGCAACTTTTGGCACGTGGCCCGTCAGGGAAATCCACTGGTGGGCCGGGACGATTTGTTTACCTGCAGCGTCCGCAGGTTCGGCTGATCACAGCTCCCACTGGCGGCAGTTCACCGCTCCAGGCCTATGCGGGCTGCGCGAAGCGGAGCAGGCCGAGGGATGTGCTGGCCGCCACTTCCCACAGCCCTCATTGGCCTGGAACAGCGAACCACGGCCAGTGGGAGCTGCAATCGGCCGAACCTGCGGACGCTGCAGGTAAACAAACCGACCCGGCCCGCCAGCAGATTTCCCTGACGGGCCGCCTGCCAAAGGTTGCCAATCCCTGGCCTATAGGAAGATTTTTGAGGGATAAAGGTAGCTGGGAAAATTAATAAAACCAGTCTATGTGCTGCTTGTACATATCACTTTATCCCAACTCCTCAGTATTACGGGAACAGTTACATTAGGGATTAAAGGGGGGACATAAATCCAAAAGGATTCAAAGGGTGCAAACATCAAGGAGAGAGATTAATTATTTAGAGTGGACCTAGAAAGTATAACTAGAAGAAATAGGATGATATTAAGAAGGGAAAATACAGGTTAAATGTCTGGAAAGACTCCCTGGTAGTGAGATGGATTAGGGGAGAGAGACCCATTGCTTGGAACATGGAAAATGGGAATAGAAAGAGGCACTCCCTCTTTGGGATTTTAAAATCGACTGTTTGAAATCCCAGATGAAGCCCATAGATGGTGCTGCTTGTTCAGCTAAAACTCCCCACAACCCCCGCCAGTGGACACTGCACAAGTCACAGTCAGGAAATGAAGAAGTGGGCTGTAGCCCACGAAAGCTTATGCTCTAATAAATTTGTTAGTCTCTAAGGTGCCACAAGTACTCCTGTTCTTTTTGCGGATACAGACTAACACGGCTGCTACTCTGAAACCAGTCAGGAAATGAGCTCACACCTAAAAACACAGCCAGCATGAATATCTCCATCGAGTTGATTTTAAAAGCTGGTCTTGGCCCTCCGGGACAGACAGTGCTGTAATGGGTAAGACGGCAGTCATACTCTGCAGTATATAAAAACCACACACAGAAAACCTCCTTATGAAATACACAAAGAGAGAGATATAGAGACCTTCTTGTGTTACTACGTTGGTTTGTGAGGCACTCGGCTATCATGATGAGAGACAGAATATAGATGGACATAGATAACCTCTTCTCTCCTGCCCAGACAGGATATGCTCACTTTCCCCAAAATATTTTGCCATTCTGTCATCTCATGGAAGGGGAAAAATATCAGACCAAAGGGAAGTATTGGTAAAAATGAAGTGTGCAGCGTTTCCAGGCCATAGGTTTTAGGAAGGGGCTGGGCTTCAGCCCAGAATCAACTCTTACCTGCTGGCTTAGAGAGATGAAATAGTCAATCCAGAGTTAGTTCAACTTACTCTAAGAATATGTTTCTGGTGAACTCTCTTAAGCTGTGGAATCATCTCCAAAGGGAAGTGCTGGAAGCCCCATTGTTTGAGGCATTTACAATGAGATTGGACAAAGCCCTAGTACAGAGGTGGGCAAACTACGGCCCGCAGGACCCTCCTGCCCGGCCCCTGAGCTTCTGGCCCGGGTGGCTAGTCCCCTCCTCTCCGTTCCCCTTCCCCCGCAGCCTCAGCTCACTGTGCCACCAGTGCAATGCTCTGGGTGGCTGGGCAGCGCAGTTGCAGAGCCGCCGCCTGACCCGGTGCTCTGGGAAGCGCGGCTGTAGTGCCGCCAGCCACCGGTGCTCCAGGCAGAGCGGTAAGGGGGCAGGGGAGTTGGGGGGAAGGTGGTCAGGGGGTGGGGCTGTGGATAGGGGTCGGGGCGGTCAGAGGGTGGGGAACAGGGGGGTTGAATGGGGGCAGGGGTCCTGGGGGGGGCAATCAGGAAGGAGAGGGGGGGTTGGATGGGGCAGTGGGGGGCAGTCAGGAGCAGGGGTTCCAGGGGCAGTCAGGGGACAGGGAGAAGGGGTGGTTGGATGGGGCAGGAGTCCCGGGGGGCAAGTCAGGAATGAGAAGGGGGGTTGGATGAGGCATCAGGGGTGGGGGGTCTGGGGGTGGTCAGGGGACAGGGAGCAGGGGGTGGTGGATGGGGCAGGAGTATTGGGGGAGCCGTCAGGGGGCGAGAAGCACGGGGGGGGGGGGTCAGATAGGAGGCAGGGGCCAGGCCATGCCTGGGTGTTTGGGGAGAGACAGCCTCCCCTAACCAGCCCTCCATACAATTTTGCCAAAAAGTTTGCCTGCCCCTGCCCTAGTAAATTTACAACAAGCAACAATCATTCATAGGCTGGGAAATTGATTAGATCAGCGGGTCTAAACCTTTCCCATACTGGGACAACTCCCTCTTCTATCTAGCTGGGAATCCCTCCTCCCACATAACAATATGGGAAAGACAGGGTACTCAGCCTCCTGACATCTATTGGGTCACAATCCCCAGACTGAGAACCCATGGATTAGAAGATCTAAAAGATCTTTTTTCTGTTTCTAAGTTCTGTGATTCTGTGATCGAAACAGTGAGAGATCTGATGAGCAATGCAGCTAGGCTTTGGTACAATTACACACCACAGCCATACAGAAAAGAACAGTTTCCCACAGCTGGCTCCACTCCTATCAGATAATCCCAAACTTCCACATAACAAGTAACCAAGGGAAAGGAGGCATTGCCACACTGGATGGACTCCAGCATCAGGCGTTATACAGATCTGAAGCACAGTGTCCCTCACACAGACCTCTTTAAAGAGCTCCAGATAAGAAGTTTGCTATTGGCCAATGAAGCTACTGAACTGAACCAGGATAAAACCTCACTGATAGGGAGACTGATAATAAAGCACATGGGACCAAATTCAACTTTAATGTAAACAGGTGCAATTCCTACTCACAAAAAAGGGATTTGCACCAATTACACCAGGCCTGAATTTGGTCCTAGATCTCTACAAACTTTTGCTTCATTTCATCACTTTACGTGGCCTTTCATAACCTGAGTATGACAGGGGTTGATGTCTTGGGAAGAGATTTGCAGTGCTCTTTGGTGGATGAGACATCAAGCCAATTAAATCCACACCTGGCTTCTGGAGACCTCTTTGAGTAACTGTTTACTGTAAATGGATTATAGACAATACTTCTGCCTGAGTGATTATTCCATGGTTAACTCCAGAGTCCCTCCTATCTGGCTGATATGTGAGCATCCAACCTTCTGTTCAGTTTAACAGAGGATTTAACAGTGAACTACCAGATTATGTTACTTTTCCAAACTAGATGGTTGTAGGGTTTGAAGATATGGTTTACTCACCCCTCTGTGGTACTGGCCAGAAAGAACAGTGGGGAGAGGAATCCCGCAGCCCTGTCAGGCTGGATTGATCTATTGTTGCAAGTGTTGCAATAAGAAATGAGACACAGTGTGATGTAGTGCACTGAGCTTAGAGTTTTAACCAGAAATCCTGAATTCAAATCGGAGCTCTGACACAGACTTGCTGTATGGCCTTATGCAAGGTACTTCCCTCCTCTGTGTCTCAGTTTCTCCATCTGTACAATGGGGATACAAATACTGTAACTGACTCTACTGCAGGGTGCTGTGGTGACTGCTGTGGTATGTGGATTCTACAAGCTGTAGCCCTCACCGGGTACCCAGAGACACATTCCAAGTCAGGGGGATTACTTTACTAGGGCTGCCAGAAACCAAAAGGTACAAAGACCCTTGGCACAATTACTTTAACAGTTTCAGCACAGACCAACCCAATATCAACCCGGGGGCAGTCCAACCCAGGAATATAAAGGTAACAGTATCCAGTGGATACCTCAGGCCTCATGCAAGCCAGGGATACATCCTCCAGTCCACCCCTCTCCTGGAGGCAGTGAAGCACCTCCACCAGCCAGAGCTCAGTTCTTTTGTGCATTATGTCACTGGAGCCTGAACGCACTATCCTCCTGACACCCCAGTTGTCCCATGCCCCCTGTGCTCAGACTGCTGCCCTCTAACTTGCTGTAGCAGCTGCTGGCCTTGTGCCAGCCCAGCTCTCAGCCTTCCACTCCCTGCTCTCAGGCTGCCTGCTACCTGGTCTTCCCTCAGTACAGTAGCCAGTTCCCGGGCTGCAGCCTCTGTCTTGCTGCTCACATGCAACCCCTGGCTCTCTCCTGAGCCAGTCCCCTGTGACCTTTGAATAGCCTATTTCCTGCGATTTAGAGATTATCGAGCCCTTTACCGCTGGCTTGATGTAGAAATGGTTAATATAGCCCCCTCTCCTGGCTCTTTCCCTCCAGCTCAGCTGCACTGGGGGTAAGGTACTCATAGTGAGCCCAGGGGCGGCTCTATGTTTTTTGCCACCCCAAGCACGGCAGGCAGGCAGCTTTCGGCGGCGCGCCTGCGCCAGAGTCCTGCTGCTCAACTGACTGCCACTTTCACCTACCAATGTATATTTCTGTTCAGTTTCTAAACTGTAGCCCTCTGGCGACATATTAATATAGCCTGAGTAAATCATGAGGGAACTACCACTCAGTGTCAATCACCCTACAATGCTCACTAAATCTTCCCCTGTGGCGTGCAAAGAACTACTGTATCCACCTTTACACCATTGCTAGGTGACTTTCCCAGCCTTCCTTGGGTCTGGGTTTATTTGTTTAACGCTTTGTGAATATCTTTCTGTCAGAAACTGATTTGCTGTTCTTTGTCATTGCAGGGTACTGACTTGAATGAAAAGCACCACAGGCTTAGAGCCAAACTCTGATCTCAACCCTTGAAGAGCTCCCCCACACTATCTCCCTTTAATAATGAAGAGACAGAGCACAGGAAGATTTCTGCTTTGTTCTAGGTGGCGTCTTATGTCATGCCCAACACTGTACTATGTGAGTCAGAAAACATACAAGGTGACTTGTAAAGGAGGGAGTGTGACCTTGTAGCTAGTAGATGGGACTGGGACTCTAGAGACATAGGTTCTAGTCCCAGCTCAGCGTCTGTGGGTAAGTCTCTGTACCTCAGTCTCCCCATATCTAAAACGATGCTTACGGCTTTGAGATCTAGTGCTGACTAAGTATTATTATAAAAGTAATTTATTTAGGAAGGAAAAATCAAATGCACAATGACAAAACGGGGTATAAAAAACAAGCACGGACTGGTGGGATCACATCATAATACAGGTTTGGGATGAGGAGCAGTGGCTGCAGAACTTTCGGACGCACAAGGCCACATTCCTGGATCTGTGTGCTGAGCTTGCCCAGCCCTCCAGCGCAGGGACACCAAAATGAGAGCTGCACTGACAGCGGAGAAGTGAGTGGTGATTGCACTGTAGAAGCTGTAGATCATTTGATGATTACCTGTTCTGTTCATTCCCTTTGAAGCACCTGGCATTGGCCACTGTCGGAAGACAGGATACTGGGCTAGATGGACATTTGGTCTGACCCAATATGGCCGTTCTTAGGTTCTTATGTTCTAATTTGCAACACCAGATTGCTACCAGTCAGTCAGAATCAATTTGGAGTCAGAAAATCCACCGCAGGAGCCATTGTCATGCAAGTGTGCAGGGCCATTAATTGCCTCCTGCTATGCAGGACCATGTCTCTCAGCAATGTGCAGGACATAGTGTATGGCTTTGCAGCTATGGGGTTCCCGAACTGCAGTGGAGCGCTAGACAACACACATATCCTCATTATGGCACCAGACCACCTTGCAGTAGGCAGGAAAGGTGCATGATGCTCATATCTTTAAGAACCAGGACTGTTCAGAAAGTTATAAGCAGGGACTTTCTCTTCCGACTGGCAGATTATCATTGGCAATGTGACCCAGCCTAGCTCTTGATCCCCTGGCTCATGAAGGTGTACACTGACCATGTCGACAGCACCAAGTAATGATTCAACTACCAGCTCAGCAGGTGCAGAATGACAGTTGAATGTGCTTTTGGTCATTTGAAGGGTCGCTGGCATTGTCTACTCACAAGATTAGGCCTCAGTGAGAAAAATATCCCAATGATTATAGCTGCCTGCTGAGTCCTTCATAATATCTGTGAAGCAAAGGGGGGAAAGTTTCCATCGGGGTGGAAGGCTGAGGAGGAGCGGCCGTCTGCTGAATTTGAACAGCCAGACACAAGGGCTATTAGAAGAGCTCAGCATGGAGATATATGGCTCAGAGAGGTTTTGAAAGACCATTTTAACAGTGAGCTAGAGCAGTGTGTGTTGTTATAGTGTGCTCTACCTGACCCTGCTCTTTTTGGCCTGGTAGGAACTGTGTGGCAAGTGCTGTACATGCAGGAATATAACATTGTCAGTGCACCTATTCATTTATCCTGTGAATTGTGTGACACTGTGCAGTAACAGATAATTGGTTGCTTTCAGAACTGCTGAGTACGTGGCAGTATATGTTGTGAACTAATAAAGATGAATTATGTTCAAATAACATAACTTTGTTCTATAATGAAACCAGTGCAAAAAATGTGCAAATACATCAAAAACTTAATAAAACTTAATAGATTAAGAGAACTGAATTTATGAAGGGGAAAGAACATTCCTGTGCATTTCAGCTACCTATACACCAACTGTGGCTTTCATGGGTCAGAGCATGACAAGCTGTGATTGTCTTTAATGTCCCCTGAGGTGGAGTGATAGGCATAGTGCAGTGACCCTTGATGCCATGTGGAATGTGGAAGGGGGTGTCGGGAGTCCTGATATTGAGTTCTCAGTGAGCTGCAGAGGGAAGCGAGCTTGGGATTGTTGAACCCGCAAGTCCACCAGAGTCTGCAGCATCTGTGTTTGCTGCCTGAGAAGCTGCATTATGTCCTGGTGCATCTCCCCTCTCCTTTTCCTGCTGGGACTCCCAGGCCTTTCTCCTCTCTGCTCTTTCCTTTTCCAGGCTGTTCACAATGTTCATCCTCCAGGTCCTGTGCTCAGTCTGATGCAGCACTGGTTTGCAGGATCTCTTTGAACATGTCATCCCGAGTCCTCTTCCTCCTCCTCCTCCTCGTCTGGTTCAGCCATTCTGCAGGTGTGGAGGGGGAGACCCTGAAGGACCCAATAGCAGCAGCTGCAGATAAAACACCCAGAGGTACCATTGTCAGTCTACTCACTAAGGAAAGCTAAACTTAAGATGTTTAACTTACTCCCCTTGTTCCCCTAAAGTTTTAAGCACTACGTTCTCACTTCTGCTTGGGATTGCTTGTACACAGCGCCAGTCACTGCACCAGCATTGGTGAGTATGGTCCACTGGGGATTGGGGAAATGAGGAAGGAATTGCTTGGTTGCAGGAAACTAGTAGTAGTATAGGCCAATGTCACTCAATACTGACACTGTTTTCCACAGGTGGTGATGATTTTAGCTGATATCTCACTCCTGAGGGTCACAAAGGCAGAGAGAGCACAGCTGCTGCTGGCATTCTGATGCCGTATGCTGCTAGCCTGTGTACTGCAATGGTGCCTGCTGAAGTTATCACTGAGTGGTGTTGGAAAGTGTCCAACCATGGAGGAAGAAATAAGGCAGCCATTCCTAGAAACCTTCAACAGAGGATTGCAGAGTACCTCCATGAAAGTTTCATTGAGATCTTTCAGGAGGATTCAAAGGATTTCCCTGTGTACATAAACTGTTCTGCATGCCCTCCCATCCCTAATTCTAGAGGGGAATGAAAAGCTGATAGCAACTCTCCCTCTCTTGGTTGTACCACTACCTCTTCTAGCCTGAGTAAAGCAATGAAAAGTCAAAAGATGTGTTCTGCTACTTTGGGAGTTCCATCCCTGTAACTGAAAATGCATCTACACACTTACCCAAGGTTCCTTCCCCTGCACTGGGCTTGCCCATGTTTGACTGGCTGGACTGTGATGGAATCAAAAACAGGTCCTAGCTCTCTGCACAGTTGGATTCCCTGGTTGCCTGTCCCCCATTCTCCACCTCCTCCTCTTCCATGTACACCACCTCCTCCTCCTTGCTGTTCATGGCAGGGGTCTGTGACTGGGGCTCCTCGGAGGTATCCACAGTGCTGTGTAGGGTGGTGGTGGGATCTCCACTGAGTATGTCATGCATCTCTTTGTAAAAGCAGCAGGTCTGCGGCTCAGCACCGGATCACTTGTTGGCCTCGCTGACCTTCTGGTACGTCTGCCTCAGCTCCTTTGCTTTCACGCAGCGCTGCTGCTGGTCACTGTCATACCCCTTCTCCTGCATCCCTGAACAATCTGCTTGTAGATGTCAACATTTCTATGGCTGTTTCAGAGCTGTGCCTGCCTAGCGTCTTCTCCCCACAGGCCTAGAAGATCCAATATCTCCTTTCTACTCCAGGCAGGAACCTGGCTGGAGCATGGTCAGCTGGGCAGTTGCACTCTACAATGGAGAGTTGCTAGGTGCGCTTGCCAAGCCAGGCAATCAGAAAAAGGAATTTCAAAAAATCGCAGGGCTTTAAAGGGGAGGGAGGGCTTCAGATCTCTGTAACTCCTGGGCAGTGGAGTTGACAATGGTGACCAGAGTGGTCAGTATGGGGCATTGTGGGACAGCTGTTGGAGGACAGTTAGTCAACTTACTTAATGCAGTGTCTATACATGCATTATATTGACTTAAGTACATTGACGGTGGCTTTAAACTGCTTGGGGAGGTGGTGTTACTATGTTGGCATAACAGGGTGCTTAAAGCAGTGGGAGACCAATATAAGTGTGTAGACACATGCACAACATGGTCAGTGCAGGCTGCCTTGCATTGAGTTAACTTTGAAGTGTAGACCAGGCCTATAACTGACCTGACACAAAGCTGAGAGATACGGGATTTGCTCAAGTTATGGGCTTTTCTACACTAGGAAAAATCAGACATGTAATTGACCACTGGCGCAGCTCCATTGATGGGAGTGTACTGCAGACAGTGTGCAGGCATCTTACCCTGCTCAGAGAGAGTGGTTATTAATGCCTGTGCCCTGGTTACTACAGCTACAGGACTACTATAGCTTTCACCAGTGCTCTCGTGAATGAGGCTGCACCAGTGGTAAATTCCAGGTCCAAATTTTGTACACAGCAGAGTGTCTGAAGATGTTAAAAAAAGCCCTGACCGCCTGTAGTAATTATATATCTGAGGATGTTTTGGAGAATATGGTGTTAATCCTGGTGTCCATGTCAAATCCAATCTGAATAGCCTATAAAACACTACAGTATTCTATAGTAACCCAGCCATTTACAATCATGTTTCATGATGGTTTGTGCCATTATTATGGTATACTGTATTATAATTTTATAAGGCCAAATATGCTCTGCCTATCAAAATCTCCTGTGTAGTTTCAGTTGGATACAGAATTCTTCTTCACTTCCTGTTCTAGGCGGTTGTATATGTAACTGAGTACTGTTAAACAGCTGTTGCCTCCCATTTGAGAGGTACTTGCATTCCAGTCATGGGTGAAGTGATCCTTTAGGAATAAAGGTTCTATACAGGTAGAAGATAAATTATATTTAAGGTGAAAACCTTGTCAAAGTAACCAGCTTCTTTGTCCCTTTGTCTTTTTGAACATATTCTATAAATAGAGACATTATCTGTCTGATATTTAGCACAGGTGTCTTTGATGAGATGAACACTTCCTATATCAGACTGACCTTTAGTTAATCCTTAGAGTAAAGGATGGTGCTGTGTGGTTACCCATGCTGCCTGCCACATGTGTTCTAGCAGTGGAAGTCTTCAGGATCTCATGTTCACTGAGCACTCCATGGAAGGCAGGGGATGTCCTGAGACACATTTTGAATGCATATCTGTGAGCTTGTCCTGGATTATAATAAAGTTCATTGCATGACATGCATCTTTCTTGCTGGTTCTCCCCAGTCATACTGCTAGTCTAGCTATTCCCCACATAATCCACTAATATTCTCATTAAAACTACTGTACTATCATTTTCAGACATCCCTGCAGTTAGTCTTTCACTGCTGGAAGCATCAACACAAATATCATTTACCTAGTCAGTAGGTCAGATGCTCAGCCTGGAACTTCTTCTAATCTGTCAGGAGTTGAAGGACAGGGCTTTTGCCATAAAAAAGGTAGGGAAGGATTGGGTTGGATCTCTGGCCTCCATGTCATGAAGTATTAGCAATCTCCAGGCAGGCTGCTCACAGGGAAGTATATAATTTGTTTTAAACAGACACAGAGGAGAGAGGAACACATTTTCCACAGCTTGAATGGGCACAAATCCCCATATACATGCACCTGCAGGAGCATAAGAAAGAGATGCACATGCAGAGAGGACATTGGGCATGCTCAGAGCATGTGTGTGTCAAAGGACAGGTATGTGCAAATTAGTGAGCAGGGGGTATGGCCTCATCGATAGGGACACTGCACCTATTTTCAGAATTGTGTGGGCACACTTTGTGCCCCAAAACTGGGGTGTTTGAAGCAGGTGCAGGCCTGCAGGTACATGTGGAGGTCTTCAGTGAGACCTCCCTTGGATGTTGGAACAGATGCTGAGGTTCATCAGAGGCAGCAGTTGAAGTAGGGAGAAGAATGTGGAAAGACAATGAATCAGGCAAGATTTGGGTGGTTAGTAGGAAGAAAGTGGGGAACAGACAGGGGTCTAGGATGGAGATGGGATGGCCAAGGGACAAGCAGCAATGCTGTGGCTGTTTAATCTCAGGAGGATGGGGGAAGGGGCAGGAGGACCATTAGAGAGACCGCTAGTATCAGCCAGTTAACTGCAGCCACATGCCGTTTTGCCTGTGGGTGGTTTTGGATGCACAGGGCTATTGGCCTGTAGAATTTTATCATTACTATTGATGATGCATGGGCAGGAGAGAACCCAGCTTGGTTCTCAGAGCCCAGCCAGAGTTGGCAAGGCTGGTATTTCGAGAGGCCATCCATTTACTTGTAAACTAAGCAGGTTTCACTTGTTGCCATTGAGAAACCATAAACATGGAGCCTTGTGTTGCCATTTTACAGTCCCTTGTCAGAGCAGAGCTGGACTGTAATGATCAAGTAGCACCTTGTAACTAGTTAGCACATTTTAATACAACATGTTGGGGCCTGGCCATGTGGCCTGAGTGGCATGTGATTTTTGCAAATTGCTTTGAAATTACAAGGGTGCACAGAGCCCCAGCATAAGGGAATGAGCAGGGGGGCAGATAGTTTCACAGCATAGCAGGTTGGGCACCTGCTGCTATGCTATACAGGTCCCAGTGGTTTATTCCAGTGATTGGTTTTGTCCTGCCCATGGATCTGCTCAGGCATCCTGGGGGGCTGTGTCCTTACACAATGCAAAATGACTGTGATAGCAAAGGAGGGCAGGAGGCTCCTCTGACCGTGGAGCTGGGAGTTGAGCCCTATAGCACATTGAGTCCTTCCTGGGCACCAGGGGGGCAGTAGTTCTTCTGTCACGTGTACAATATTTGTTCTGCTTTCCTTGCCGTCATGAGTCTCAGCCTGGGGTGCGCACGTTGGCCAAAGTCACAGCCTGCTGCAGCCTGCAGCTTCAGGCCTCATTTACAAGAGCAATTAATGATTTTCTTCTCTAGGATTTAGAGCGGGGTGGGCAATAATTTTCGCACTCCACGAATTTTGGTAAGTCGTCACGGGCCGCACATTTCTACTCTATTAATGGAGGGGGTGTGGGGTCTGGAAGGTAGTTTGGGTATGGGAGGGAGCTGGGGCAGAGTGTTGGGCTGCAGGAGAGGGTGAGGGGTGTGGGCTCTGAGAGCGAGTTTGGTGAAGGAGGGGGTTCTGGGCTGGGGCAGGGGACTGAGGTGCAGGAAGGGGTGCAGGGTCTGGGAGGGAGTTTTGGTGCGGGAGGGGGTTCTGACCTGGGGCAGGAGGTTGGGGTGAGGGTGGGAGTGCGAAATGCAGGCTCTGGCCAGGAGGCGCTTACCACAGGTGGCTCCCGGCCGGTGGCACAACAGGACTCAGGCAGGCTGCCTGCATGCTGTGGCCCCACGCCACTCCCGGAAGTGGCTGGCTGCTAGCACCATGGCATGTCTCTGAACACCCCTTGGCAGGAGGGGGGCAGCGGGTCTCCGTGCGCTGCCCGTGCCTGCAAGCACCATCCCCGCAGCACTGGCCAATGGGAGCTGTGAGGATGGTGCTGGAGGCAGGGGCAGTGCACGGAGTCGCCTCCCGCCCGTCAGGGGCGTGCAGCAACATGCCAGCAGCAGCCGGCCACTTCCAGGAGTGGCATGGGGCCACTCAAGGCCGGCAGCCTGCCTGAGCGCCCCACTGTGCTGCGGGACTTTTAGCGGCCGCCCTGGAGATTGTGAGGGGGCAGCCAAAGAGCCTG
The DNA here is from genome assembly GCF_002925995.2 of Terrapene triunguis. Taxonomy (NCBI): domain Eukaryota; kingdom Metazoa; phylum Chordata; order Testudines; family Emydidae; genus Terrapene; species Terrapene triunguis. The sequence goes on from NW_020664447.1 coordinate 62,003,425, forward strand.
TCAGGCTGGACAGAAATGTTAGACGGGCCAGATCTGGCCTGCAGGCTGTATTTTGCCCACCCCAATCTAGAGACATGCATGATCTGGGCCAGAGTCAGGAAGGAGCAAATCCCTCTAGGGATTCTCTCCAGCCCAGCTAGGTCTTCCTGCCTTTCATGTGGCTCTGATCCCAGAGGGGGCTTTATGGGTGGGGAGGGTGAGCTGGAGTTCTATTCATGTGGAATGGGGGATGCGATAGAGAATGTGCCGGTTTAGAGCTAATGTCAAGATATAAGACCAAGATTTTGCAAAATGATTAGTGGTTTTGAGTGCCTTAGTTTTCAGGAGTCCAACCTTGAGAAGCCTCCAAAGGATCTTGACTTTCAGAGGCCCAGTGGTCTGCACTTGTAGGAATGTGTTGCTCCCTAATCATAAGCCTTGAAGAACGGCAAACTGTTCCCTTGGCAATGAGGCGGGAGTGACCTTGTTCTAGCGCCTATGTTTGGAAAACTTATTGGCAGCCTGACATCACCTTTGCAGCTGCTGTTCAGGCGCTTAAGAGATGGGTTTGTAATCTCATGCTCATGTATACTGCCTGCCTTCTGAATGGGCAAGAATGTAACCACTCAGATAAGTTGTAAACAAAGTAAGGAGAAGAATAAAAACCCCAGGAAAGGTTTTTTCCTGAGAGGCTTTTTGCAGGAGGCTTGTAAAGCTCTCTGGCTACCAACAAACCTGGTGTTCTGTTTCCTTTCCTGCGTCGTCATCACATGCACTTTCTGAAAATCAGGGGCCCTTAAGGCATCTCCAGGTGGTGACCCAAACACCGAGGTTCCCAAAATCACTATTCACTTTTGACAATCTTGGCCAGTAACTTGAAAATGTAACTAATTCTCACGCAGAATCCATGAACCTGGTTCTCCCCTGATGTGCACTCAGTGTCACTATTTATATCTGTGCAAAGCAGGTGCAAAACTGGGTCAGAACAGGAGCATTTCATGGCCACTCTGTACAGAGGTAAAGGATGTCACATGCTGCAAGGCAGGAGAAAGTCAAGCTCCCTGGGCCTGGAAGGTACCGTGGGACTGACACCAGCTCTGTGCTATGCTCGAGTAAGTTCAAGCGTTTAATGACTTTTCCCTTGTTTTTATCTATTACAGGCGCTGAAGGAGACGACAGTGCAAGAAGTGAGAGACATTTCAAAAACTTTCTTGTCTAAAATTATGATGATTTATTTTTTGTATTGTGGCAGCTCTAGAAGCCCCCAGACTGGGATCAGGGCTCAGTTTCTAGTGAGGGTTTATTTAAGTATATGGCACTGTGTCCAGCCTGTTCTTTATGACCTGCTCAGCAGAGCAGAGATTAGCTGAGTGATGCCTTTGTACTCTTTTCAGGCCTGCCAGGATTGGGCAAAGGAGTGCAAGAGAGAGGGAAGGGCATAGAGAGGGCAGGCCCCATTGCAGAACCTCTGTGCTGTCTGTGCACGCTCAGACTGTGGACCTGGCTCCTGTCGGGCCTAACTTTCAAATTGCTTAATTTCAGCCACAGGGTTTTTGAAAACAGACACCATTTCAGAGAGCAGAAAAGCAGCTGCCTGCAGGCTCCACTGCCACTGGGTAAAGGACTCTTTGAAAGTTTGGCCCCATGTAGGTAAGGATTGAAAAAGCAAAAGCCGGGGATTGGGAATAGCACAGGGAGCCTTTCGCCCGTAGGCCATTGACTCCAAGCTGTCCCAGGACCCTTGTAGCTCAGACACATTACCATGATGGCAATTCTGGTAGAGGGGCTGCCCTGGGAGGCGGGGCGTGTGAGAATCCTTCCCCTGTATTCAGTCAGGATTGCAGGGCAGAGAGAGAAGCTCCCCTTCTCAGAGCAGTCTCACTCTCGGGCTCTGGAACTGGACCTCTTGTGCGAGGTTGACCTGACCGGGGACTGACAATGAACAGAACTGTGAGTAAAGTGTATTGAACTGCTTCTCCTAGGGATGACATGGAGAAATAGGCACGTTTGCTGTGGAGGAATGACCATGTTACCAGAGACCTGATATCTCGGGCTGTGGAGAAGGTGCTACATTTTGTCCTTTACTCTTTTGGCAAGAGGGAGCTCGAAGAGTGAGGCCTTAACTTGGGGCCTCCTCCATTGACATCAGTGACAAAACTCCCATTGACTTCAGTGGGAACAAAACTGGTCCCTTGATGAGCATCTTACCTTGGACAAGGTGACAGTCTGTTGTTTCTTGTGTGGAACACAATGCACCTGTGCTCCATTATCTGCACCGGTTTGTTTTCAGGTGCAAATCAAGAGATTGTTTTTGACTGATAAAGCATTAAGGCCCTTACCCTCAAAGATATTTAGGTGCCTAACTTCCATGGGAGTTAGGTGTAGAGGTCTGCTCAGGCCTCATTTTAAAGCCTGACTCATATCTGAACCCGAGCTGAGCACAGCCAACCTGAACGTGACTTGAGTGTGGCCAGTCCTATTCAACCCAAACCCGATACCTGTAGTCGGGCCCTGTCGGATAGCAAGGCTCTAGTTAGGCACCTAAATACCTTTGAGGATCTGAGCCTAAATGCTTTGAGTCCTGGATACCTTTGAAACCTCCGTTCTCCCCAGGGGATACCACAGCAGCTGAAAACACTTGAGTTAATAGCCCCTTGATTTAAAAAAAAAAAGGCCTTTATCACTGGAACTCGCTCTCACCCCACTTATTTCAACAGACCCCACATATGATGTTCAGGGAATGCTGCAGGTTGAGCTATTCACTAAGGTGCCTGAGGAGTATATACATGGGGGCTGAAAGTTCTTATCCCTGACAGACTGGACAGGTGAGTTTCCAGTTGATCACACTTTATTTTGTAAGTTTTGGGAGGAAAAGGTTTATTGCACATGTGCCTAGAGCAGGGGTGGCCAAACTGTGGCTCGCGAGCCACATGCGGCTCTTTTACAGTTAAAGTGCAGCTCATGGAGCCCCCCAAACTCCCCACCATTCTCCGCCTACCAGACTGGGGGCAGGGAGCTCGGGGCTTCTGCCCTGCAGCAGGGCGGTGGGGCTAGGGCTTGCCCAGCACGGAGGGTAGGTCTTGGGGCTTCAACCCCATGAAGCATGCCTGCTGGGGCTCAGGGTTTCAGCAGGAGCAGGGCTGAAGCACCGAGCCAAGACAGGTGCCTCCCATGGGGCTGAAGCCCCAACACCTTCTTCCCCTGAGGGCTGAAGCCCCGAGCCCCGACAGGCGCACCCCGGCTCTTGAACTTCTGAAGATTGTTGTATGCGGCTCGAAGGGTCAGAATGTTTGGCCACCCCTGGCCTAGAGCCTAGAATAAGTGCATTTTATAAACTGAAATAGATAAATATAAATAAGGGAGATGGACCTTAACCAGAACCCAGGCTCCAAACCCCTTTATGGGCTATGGATCTTCATAACTGGAATCCTCCTCCTCCAATCTCTTCATTACATTTTACTGCAGGGGGAAGGTTGTTTTGCTTATGATGCAGAAATACAGAGTCTAAATGCCTTGGAAGTTCCTTAGATACTGTACATGCAATTCAATTCAATGACGCTTCAGTGGCAAGACAAGCTTCATGAGTGCTGCCCAAGTGTGAAAGAGACAGACCCCTTCGGGTATCTGTCTGGTCTGCCCAGGATGGACCTTCACACTGTCTGGTGTATGGTCTTCTGTGAATTACTGCTCTAGTGACAGGTTGCCCTGTAGTGATGCCATCTCTCTCCTTTTTTTGCAAGGCTGGGCTATTCTCTTTATGGGTGTATCTGATAGAACAGTCTATAAATTCAGATAATACAGTGAGGGACACAGTATCAGAATTAGACCAGAAACAGAACAGGTTTCCCTCATCACGTCTGTGGTGAAAATTCATTCCTGATCATATGGGGATACATATTTCTCACCCTCCCTTTTACACTTTTAGCCTCTGGTCCGTGCTTCTGTATCTGGTACACATCTTTCTCTAGCTTTGGGCTCTGGCGTGACAGGTCTGTGTAGGAATCTGTAGCTGTTTAGCTTGTGTGAGATTTGCCCTTCTCAGCGACTCATCTCTGGATGTTGAAATGCAGCCAGATTTTCAAACGTGGTCACAGACTGACCCAGAGGCCGCTTACAGAAATGTAGGCCCCAATCTCCTCAACATTCTTCAGTGTTCGTCTGTGCGTTTGGTAATTTGCAGACAGTCCCTTAGCTGGGTAGGCTGGAGGCGGGGGCGAGTTGTAGGGCTGGATTGTTTCTGCTGCATTATTGCAGAAGGGAGGAGCTGAGGGGGAAGAGCCCCCGAGAGCTCCCTGCGGCCGATTGTTTGCACCAAAGGGGTTGTGCCCCTTTTCTGCTCATGTCAAAACAGGGAAGCAGCTCTGATGGCCATGGGTCCCTGGGGGAGGGGTGGGAAATCATTGCACAGCGCGGATCATTGCACACATACAAAACCACCACGGCGGGGAGAGAAAGGGGAGCTGGTCTGGTCTGGGGTTTCTATTGCTGTTGCTATAAAGGGAGGAGCCCTTTATATTTGCAGCTGGTACTTTGCAGACTGTCCCTGCGTGGGTTTGTTGTGGTGCCCCGCCGGGGTGTTTTCATAGGCTGATGTAGTTAATCCAGGTTCCTTGCCAGGTCCGGTTAGCTGGGGAGTGCTGCTGATCCGGGAGGGAGGGAGGGGCAGAGCTGTGCAGCTGGTAGTTCGCAGACGGTCCCTTAGCAGGTGGGGCTGGCTTTCTGCTGCTGTTGATGGTGAGAAGGACTGAGATCTCAGCTGCCCTCTTGCAGGTAGGGAACAACATCTTTTCATCTCTCCCCTCAGCCTGAGCAAAGGGGGACGATCAGCAGCAGCCATTCAATGCATGAGTAGAGAGAGGATTTCAAAGGAGCAGCTCCAAAGGGCAGGCTGCCTTTAATTTATCCCACTGTTTCCTGGGGTAGTGGCTGAAATATGCAATATTATCATTTCTTGCCCAAGAAGAGGTGAGAGGGATCTGGACTAGGAAAAGTGGAGGAGATTGAGGGAGAGGATATTGTTTCATTTGGAGCGGGGATGTTCCTTTTGCTCAGTGGATGTGTTTTCTCCTATGCGTGTTGTTTTTAGCTCCTACACAGTTAGTGGAGAAAACGGGCCAAAATTGGGCTCAGACTATTAGATCGTGTGGAACAGAATCTGATATCTCATTCCATGACAGCCTGCACAGGGTCAGAAGGACCTGGTGGAACAAGGTGCATTTAAAACAAAAAATCAAGCCCTAACAAAAGGAAAAAGAAAGGAAGGGAGAGAGAATCTGTGTGTCCCCCCTAACGTTTGGTTGGAAGATCCTGACTGTAGGTGGGGAAGCATCCCTGTGGATCTTTGGGTGTTGGAAAGGGGCTGGAATTCTTTTCAGCTGGATAAGTTAGGTAGAAAAACCCCAAAGTGCTGACAGAACATGTTAATTTCTCCTGCTAAAGCTCTCCCTGTACAATGTGGCTGTCATTTATACACATACCCATTCTTAATGAGTTCATTGAAGGCACTCTGATGGCAACTTCTGTGATTTCTTGCTACTCCTTATCCTAGTGCCATGTTTACCACTCCAAGAAAGCAGGGGTTGTATCCGGGATGCAGATCGTTATAGTGACGGGGGTGATTTTTGCATAATTACACTCTTATCTCTACTTTTCTTTTCCATAGAGTGGTGTTGATAATAGTTATACTTATAGAGCTTTTCAGCCATAGATTCCAAAGCACTTGCTAAAGGCAGGTGAGCAGATGTAAAAACTGAGGCATAGCCCCATGAAGGGACTTCTCTGAAATCCCACAATAAGTCAATGATAGAGCCAGGAATAGAGCTCCATTCTCTTGACTCCCAATCTGAGTCCCTGTACACTTAAGTGTGCCGCCTCCTTCCCTTGATGGGAGATAAAATATCATGCTGCCTCCACTATATCATTCCATGGCTTGTTGTCAGTTTCCCACATCATCAGGGCTTCACAATCCTCCTTCCTGGAGCTGTGCCTGGTGATATTGGACATGCCAGGAAATGCTTCATGCTGGCAATAAAAAAAAGACTATTCTACCTCACTTCACATAAAAACACTGGGTACTGAGAAACTGATGACTCCAACTGAAAGTAGCTGTGGGGTTGGGATGATCTAATGCTCTGGCCGAGCTGCTCACTCATGGCTTATGACTTCATCCAAAGCCGTCCACAGATACGTAACATCGCTGTTTCCCTTGCTTGCTACCTCGTTCAGTGTAACGAATGGCTATGTAACACTGTGTATTTATAATATACGATCATTTGCTAATAGATTATTATTGAGGGAGCACAGCCTTGTCTGGCCAAGGTTCTGTCTGTGTGGGTATCTCCTTTTAACTGTTTGATGAAAATCTCACTGACTGATCAATGTCCTTGTGTTCTTACATTCCAGACAGTTCCAGTAGGGAATGGTGTTAGTGTCTAGATACAGGTTCTCCCTGCAAACTTGGCAATTCCACTCTGTGACTGGGGGGACAGGTGGGGGAGGATTCTACCTAAAATAAAGCTCAGAGAACAAGCATGAATAGCTCCACCCTCCAGGGACTCCGCTGGGGAAGTTATTCCCCTCCTAGAAACATACAGGGGCTGAATGATGATGTTCCACTCCAGACTAGGCTGAATTTCTGTGGGGGTTGAGTGATTCCTAGGTATGTGTTGTGTGGCCTGAGAGGTGCTGTGGGAAAGTGCATAGCTTTTATTGTTATTGGAAAAAATACAGGAAAAAGAGTCAGACCGGAGCAGAAGGCTGTACAATGGATGGTTACAGCCTACTGAATTGTGGGATGGGGACAGGGAGAGCCCTGCTGGCCCATTGCTATCCTGACCCTCCTCCGGCTACCATGTCTAAACTGGCATAGTACAGGGGTGGAAGAGTGAGTGAGTGGGTGGGTGGACATGAGGAAATCTCTCAGGAAGGAACTGTCTTAACTTGGTCCAGCAGACACCCTCCTGCAAAGCAATGCAAAAATCCAACATTTCATGGTCTCATCGGCAGCCAAAACACTCTCTTTCAGCCTCTCTGCAATTATGATTCTTTGCCTTGTTTATGTAGCAATATCTTGGCCTTCCTGCAGCTACAGTGTAACAATATCTGAATGCATGTAAACCCTTCATTTTACATAATAAAACTTGACACTTTGGTAGCATGTTCTCATCTTCAAAGATTGTCACAAACATTAACTAATCCCCAGTTCAGGCGTCACCAACAGCTGGAAGCATACAAAGACGAGAGATTGTAATAACAGCCCTGGTGATCACTGTTAGTTATTACGTATACAGAGCCAGAGGTGTGCATGGTGCTTTACAGACAAATAAAACATGACAGGTTTTTGCTCCACGAGCTTCCAGTTTCAGTTAAACTAAACCAGATTTGACACTGTCTTCCCCCTCTCATAGAAGGAGGGATTGTCAGTGTTTTTGACTATTACCCCATTTCTTCTAGAAAACACATCCCTCTTTTCATTGTGCTATTTTAACAAAGATAGAGACAACTTTCTAACACCCACAACTGGATTTAATTGATATTAAACTAATCAGTCAGTCACATTAACTCTTATGAAAATATCAGTATTCTTGTGATGTAAGAGCTAGCTATTCCATACAAATGATATAAACAATATTGCATTCTACATTCATCAGTCTTGCCCTCCTAGAAGCAGCGCTTCTTTACGTTAAACACATTTACAGCAATTAAACTAATGTCTTGTACCTCCACTTTGAGGAAAACATTGCATCACCTATGAGAGAGGCCTGAGGAAAAGCAGGTTTGGTTTTAGATTATTACAAGACTGCGATTCACGTTTGTTCTAAGTTGTTTGTAATTCCCCAGTTCAAAAAGTCTAGAATAAATTTACTTGTGACATTCGATAAATGAAGAAATAGCCTTGAATCCATTGCTTGTTAAACTCTGTGTGGATAATGTTTTCAGTTGAAAGGTCTAGAAGGTGTTTGGGAAGTGGAAAGTGGGTCTGATAATGGAATGTGGAATCCATCAGGACTAAGGACCAGATTTGTAAAGGCATTTAGGTGCCTTGAGGTGCAGGTAGGCACCCAGTGTGATTTTTCAGAGGTACCTAGATGCCCATCTCTGTGTGAAACCAATGGGAGTTAGGTGCCTTTAAAAATCCCACCAGGTGCCTACCTGCATCTGTGGGTGCCTAAATACCTTTAAAAATCTAGTCCTGAGTCATCAGTTCACATGTAGCTCTCATTAGTAGTTTGACAGTGACAAAATACTGTTAGCAGGTGGTAACATTATTTATTAGTTTATAACTGAATCCCTCCCCTAGCTAATTATGCCTGTAGGAACACTTTCTCTCTATTTCAGTAGTTCCTAGAGGCTCCAGCCAAGATCGGGGTCCCATTGTGCAAGGTGCTGTACGTAAACATAGCAAGGGACAAGCTCTTCAGAGCAGAATCTAAAGGGCCAAGACACACAGAGCGGGAGGGGACCAGAGCCACCAAGGTGAAGTGGCAGGTTACTTGCAGAGCCAGGATTAGACCCCGGGTCTCCTCACTCCCAGTCCAGTGCTGTAGCTCCTAAATCACATTGCCTCCCCGGTGTAACTGGTAGTTACACAGACCTGGGATCACTGTTACTCATCCTCCTGTGTTTGTCACACTCCGTTGCTGTGTCTCATCTTAGAGCTTGTCTACACACACACATTGTACTGCTTTAACTGCACCGGTACAGGTAAAGGCAAACAACCCTCCTAGTGCGGATGCAGTTATACCGGTGCTTATTCCCTTTCCCTTATGGGAATAACTGATACTGGTATAAGCACCTTTATACTGGTATAACTTCGTCTCACCCCATCCAAATAATTATATGGGCACAAAATCTGTGTGTGGATCTTAAATCAGACTGTAAGTCCTTCAGGATAGGGATAGTTAGTCCAGCACAGTCCCAGCTGGGGCCTCAGAGTGCTACCACCATACAATTTACTACTACTAAAAAGTGCCCCTCTAAGTGCCTGACCTTGCTGCTCTCTTAGACTATCCCATGGCAGCCCTCTGCTATGCAGCACATAGGTGTGTATTATCCTTGTGTTGAACATACAGAGAAATCCTTCAAAGAAAAGCCAACATCAGTGTGACATTAAAGGGCTGGTGAGGCAGGAGCCAGGAATGTCAGGCTGAGGCAGATATTGGAGGCTGCTGCAATGGACGTAATCGAAGCAACGAAGGAAGGGCACAGCATCATCACAGAGGGAATTTCCCTGCCCTGGGTGTGGGTGGCAGGGTTCCTGCCAAAAGCTGCCTCTTCTCTTGTGTGGTTTAGGTTGGCTGTAGGGAGATTAAGGTGCTCTGAACTGCCTGGATGAGAGAGGACAATATAACCCTATGGGCTGCTCCTCTACTGGCCATCAGCCACCAAATGCTTTGTCTTGTCAGTTTTATGACCAACGCAGGATCTCCAGCAGGTGACTCTCATGGTGCAGTTCGTAGGCATGGCCTGAAGTTTGGATGTTTATGCAGTTCTCTCAGACCTTGGGTTCAAAATCTCAGACTCCTTTTGAGAGATTTCTAGATTTTTCTGCCTCCAGCTGCATTGGGAATCCACTGAGAGTAGGGTGACCAGATGTCCCGATTTTATAGGGACAGTCCTGATTTTTGGGTCTTTTTCTTATATAGGCTCCTATTACCCCCCCAACACTGTCCTGATTTTCACATTTGCTGTCTGGTCACCCTAACTGAGAGCAACGTTTCCTGGAGTGTGTCAGTGCTTCAGCTTCTGTTTTCTATCAGAACCTGAGAGGGCAGAGCTGGGCAGGAGGGAAATATAATGTCAAGAAGTGAGGAAATAACCAAACTTTTTGAACTGCAATGTGAGTGTGGGTTTGTGCCTTGGGCAGTTCTGATTGCACATGTGACAGAGTGCTAGGCGCTTAGAGCTGACTCAGCACTCTGGTTACCCAGGGTATGTCTACACTGCAATTAAACACCAACAGCTGGCCCATGTCAGCTGGCTTGGGCTGTAAAATTGCAGTGTAGATGTTTAAGTGCAGGCTGGAGCCTGGGCTCTGGGACCCGGTGAGGACAGAGTGTGCTACAGCCTACCCTGACTATCTACACCTCAATTTTACAGCCCCGCAAGCCTGAGTCAGCTGATACAGACCAGCTGTGGGTGTTTAATTGCAGTGTAAATATATGCTGAGGTACTAGCTATCTACCCCCTGGAGTGGATTTAATTGGGGGAATGGGTGCTCAATGGCTTAAGTAGGCAGGAAGCTGACAGCTAATGAGAACAATCAGCCAGGAACAGTTAAAAGACAGGGAGGAAGGCACTGCAATGAGGGAGGCTGGCAGGGGCTAGGGAACAAGGATCCCAGGATGGTGAGATTTTGTACTCTGTTCCCGGAAGGGAGAAGTTGACTTCTAATTGTATGTTGCTGCACGAGACTGTCCTGGTGACCTGGTGAAGAGGACCCATCCAGAGAGTTTGTGGTGGTCCAAAGGGCAGAGAAGGGAGCCTGTTACACCACTATTGAGGGCTTGTGTTTTGTTGTTCTGTTCTCTTATCTTAAACACTCATTAAGCTGATTAATCCAGGATACTGTATTGTTACTGAATGGTTTCTATCAAATTTACTTGTTCTTTCTCTCCTCCCCACCCCCAACACCTCCCCAAGGTCTTTCTTTTCTTTTCATGTTCTTTCCTCACATCCTTTTATGTTAAGAATCAAAAAATGAGTGAATAAAATGTTCGGTTACTTGCATTTTTAACATTTTACTGCCTTTTTCTCGAGGGGGGTCTTTCAAATCAGTCCAGCCACAGTGGAGACAGTGCACTCGCTGGGTGTTTCTACTGACATGATCTGCAGTGAAATACTTAAGCGTTGAAATGTCTGGCATAGCTGTTAGGTTTCAGAATTAACTCGCCATTGCAATTACACCTCCCAAGAACTGCTGCTTCTGGCTCTCTGGCTGCAGACTCGGTGCGGTGCTGTCTCGCTGAATCACAATCAGGAGTTTTTCTTCACAATCAAAAGGGCTGGAGGTGAAATCCTGGCCACATTGAAATTCAGCAGAAGTTTTGCTATTGGCATCAATGAGGCCAAGAGTTCACCCTTATTTTGGTGATGGTGGTTTTCATTTAAAAAACCCGTTAAATTTTGCAGAAAACAGTAGAGATGCAAAAACTCTTCTGAGAGCCTCACTATAAGGCACTGTTTCCATGCTGTGTCTCTTCCTACGTCCTACTTGTGCAGCAGCAGAGCCAGCATTTTACAGGTGGCACGTGGGGATGGAGAGGAACTGAAGCACAGAAAGATGGCTTGACTGGCTCAAGACCATCTGGTGAATCAGTGGCAGAGATGAGACTAACCTCAGGAATTCCTGGCTCCCAGACCAGTGCGCTGAACACTAAAAGGTGCTAACATTTTCAGCTTTGTGTGTCTGTTTGGTTTAGGAGTCTGTCAGTCCCCAAATCTGGGCAGACTCCACGAATTATAAACGTTTGTTTTAACACCAGTAGCTGAAGATCATTTCTCCCTTCTCTTGCTTTCCAAGATCTGAGTTCAGGGTGCAATGATGGCCCATGTTGCTAAAATATGAACCAAGTGAGCAAGGCAGAGAGGGCAGCTCTAGGCTTGGTTGGTGCTTGGGATATTGTCAATTGCAATGAGAGAGAGGCCAAAGCTGCATCATTTGCCCTAGACCCAGGGATGATGGAACAATTTGTATAGTGGAGGTGCTGAGAGACATTGAAACAAACTGTAAACCCTGTATATAATGGAATCCTCTTCAAGCCAGTGGGTGCAACCGCACCCATAGTTCCAGCCCCTATCTCTAGACCTGAGCTTCCCCAAAGTCTGAGGGCATTTGGAGCTGGAATTTGGGTTTAGACTCAGCTCTAGTTTTCGCATAGGAAATCACCTAATCCTGATCTTGGGCCCTGGCAGATTATAAAGTCTTTCAATTCCCTTTGTCCCATTTTGATCCAGCTGTGGGAGGCAGAGGGAGCAGCTGTGTCAGCAGGGTGATGTCTCTGTTCCAGGGTTAATGGGACTAACCTGTGTAACTGGATTTCTGTAACTATGTGTCAGGGACTGGCCTGAGGCCTGCGTGTGTGAGAGAGAGAACGGGGCATACTCCAGATAAATCCTCTGGACCAGGAGCACCCAAGGTTTATTTTTACTGTTTTGAGTTTTGTCCAATGCCGCATCTGTTGGTGTGTAGGAAAGAGTTAAAAATGAACCTGCTCTGCAGCCCTGTGTCAGGTGCTTGGCCTGCTGCCTGGGCCAAAGGAAACATCCTGTACAGAGGACGCACAGCTCACCATTTGCTTAATCAGTGACAGAAATGTATTGCCCACGAGGAATATGAATAGCAAGTGTGGCAGTCCTGGTGCATTTGGGGACACAGCTGCATCTCAAGGCATCCCTATCCCATTTATCCCCTGGTGGGAGAGGGGTTTCCACACCTTGGCCCACCTAGGTTGACCAAAGAGCAAGTGTGAAAAATCAGGATGGGGGTTATAGGCGTCTATATAAGACAAAGCCCTGAATATCGAGACTGTCCCTATAAAATCGGGACATCAGGTCACCCTAGGCACACCAGAGCTCCAAAGAAATTTAGTTCCTACTGAGCACTGGCCATCTCTGTAGGCAGTTCCCATCATTAATAGATGGCTGTATAGGACTAAAGGGAGTGGGATTTGGGGGAATAGCTTTCCTGAGCAACGTGAAAACACCTTTGTCACCTCCCCACACCCTCCTCACAGGGCTTCTCTGAGTCTCTTCTTTCTTTATATGTCTCTCTGTTAGTCTTTTGCCTGATGCCCTGGGTGTTTCTTTAGACTAAACTCCTATGGGGGTGGGGCGGAGGGAAGTGGGGAGTGGTTCATTGAAGTGGCTGGCTTGTAGTCTGCAGTGGGGGGGAAGGGCTGTGAGATTGCAGTGGCACCCTGACTGGAGGAGGGCTGCAGACCAAACCAACTGTCCATCGTGCTCTGAAAAAGCTAGGCCTGTAGCCAAATGCAAGTTTATGGCAGTATTTTGTGTTAGTGTCCGTATAGTGTGTGTGTATTCTGAATTTCAAGACCCTAAATGTGAAGAAACTGCCTGATGACACCGTTGTCACTGTTGAGCATTTTGAAATATGAGCACTTACTACCACCCCTTCCTGATTCACAAGCCAAGTGACAGTGAAACCCCTTTAATTGAATTTCAATTATTTTTAATGAAAACTTCAAACTAATATTTTCTTATGGAACATAATTAGCGAGGAAGCGCATATGTTGTGTCTGTATTAGCAGTGTACCTTGCTTGCACGCCCCCTCATCCTCCCGGAACCGAGACACAAGGCTTATTCTTCTTGTACTCTGAGCCTGCCACTTAAATTCTTATATATTCATTCTTGAGAATTAATTTTCAAATATTGGACAGTTATAGACACTAACAGCATATAAACCAAAGACATGGTCAGCTGTTTTCTTCATGCACCATGATCCAGGAATATGGAATGGTATATGCAGTGATATGTACGTTGAAACCACCTTCATGAAGAATGGCTGCAGCCATGGTGGAATCACTGAGATCACCCTGAAACCAGAGACTCTTGAGATTGGGTTGTTAGCCTCCACATATGCAGCTACTGTAGCTGGTGGAAGACATTGCAAACATAAATGGCAACCAGGAGGCACAAGTACAAGAGATCCACAAAGAAGGAATGAAATAAAGGATTTCTGCAGCTGCAAGGGTCACAGGGAAGCCACTAGTAAGAAGCTAACGCTGTGCATTGATCCCTAAGACCCCCCCCGCCATAAGCCCCCACAGGCAATAGTAAATGTTGTCATTGGTAAAGTGGCACCACCATCAGTCAATGTAGATGACACAGGTATAATTGGAATTCACCAAATGCAAGAATTTGAATGTAGCTGTCCCACAGGGTTCCATGACACAATATCAAGGTTAGTAGAGACATTGGCAGTGACAGCAAAGTATGGACAGATTGGTGCAACAAAGGTAGTTAACAATAATGTTTATTCAAGAGTGATGGGCCTACAAGCAAGTTCACGAGAGGTTGACATCAAGAATATTTTGTCACATGAGTAGGCTCCTGTACCAACGTCAGTGTTTACTGACTCTGGCAACATGAGAATTGCCAAGGCTAAGGAAGCAGATGTTAATAGACATACTCCACAAGAAGTCACCTGCATGGCCATTGAGGGTTCTGGAGTTCTTTGGGTATTACGCTGGCCAGCAAGTGGTATCATCAAGGACGTTGTGACCAACTTCAGATTCTACCCTGAACACAAGCAGTAGGTGATGTATATCTTTTCTTTGACATGTACCAAGACTTCAGCACAAAGTGTGTCACAAGATCTAGCAGAACTACAGAAGTACGCAGAGTGCATTAGTTGAGCACAAGTACACAGCTGCCTCCACAGAAAGTTGTCTTGATGGTAACTGACAATAAGAAACAGCTGATTGACATCATTTGTACAGAACTCATTCGAGGCAAGAAGCTTCACCAATGACACATTCCAAAGCACAAGCCAGTCATCACAGTCGGAGACAATACTCCAGTTTAAATCAACTGGGAAGGTGGGGTGATCAACTGAGAAGACACGGCCTCCTCACATGAAGAACCTGACAGCATCCCTGTCCAACAAATGGTGACGGTTGCAAAAGAGAAACTGGTGGGAATATCAGTATTATCAGATGACACCGACATATTTGTCTTACTCTTGCACCATTGCCTTGAATGGGGCCTAACATCTTTAGTGATTAAGGATGCCCCAAGAAAGAGCTGTAATAAGCATCCATGCTATTGTGGATGCTTATTATTGTGAATCCGACGAAGTGGGCATTCACCCACGAAAGCTTATGCTCCAATACATCTGTTAGTCTTAAAGGTGCCACAGGACTCTCTGTTGCTTACCACAACATTGTACCAAGACTGTTAGCTGCCCATGTACTTTCAGCCTGATACGGTAGCTTCCTATTTTGTCCTTCACAAAGGCACTGTGTTGAAGAGTCTGCCAGCTGGATACACCCTTTCTCTGCAAGTGGCATCAGTGCAGCAATGCCTGCTGCCATCGAACAGACAACCAAATTCCTGGCTGCAGGCTATGGACAATCAAATTGTGCCACCATGTCAGAAGTACAGCTGAAATCATGGGCAGCAAACATTGGCAAAAGTACCACATCAGCACCAACGCTCAGCTCCTTACCACTCATAACTGAAGCACTTACAGAAAATGTAAAATGAGCGCATCTTCAGGCAAGTGTGTAGAAAAGTGTTTCGGATCTAAACACCCCCTCCCCGCACTTGACCCACTGCAGCATTTGGTTAAAATTGTTATAATGATTTTGTTGAATATATATATATATATTTATAACTTGAATATTTTTCACATTAAAAAGAGTAGCCCCTGTATCAAATGAAAGTGAGGTCCGTGCTATATCCCAAGGCCCCTCCTCATACATCACTCTCATTCAAATACGTATTGTTAATGATTGACATTGCAAATGTTAAATACTTGCATTTCATGTATTTAGAGCTTTTCCACCTTGATTTTGTATGCCCCAAATTATGCAAACTCTTACTAATTGGGGGTGGGTGAGGGATGAAAAGGCTTAGCAGTGATAGTGTCATCAAGTAGATTCTTAAAGTGTGTGGTCTTGAGATACAGAATCCACAAGAGAACCGTGTATGGCCCCTAACGCAAGGTGGACTGGTGTGGCTGCCGGACTAAGCCTGAGATTTTCTGTGGTTGGCAGGAGCCTCTTCCTGAGTCTAGGGTGCGGTGAAGCTACCCACAGTGGGGCAGGGGAGGGGAGGGTTATCTGCAGTATAAGAAGTGGTTTCTAGATTCCAAGACACTGCATAATAGTTTAATAATGTAACATTGGGGTGAGTGGCTTGCCTAGTCCCCTCCCTCTCCCAGTCCAGAGGTCCTCACTAACTCAGTAACCTTGAAGTGTATTTGTCACCTTCCAGCATTAGAGAGAGGGAGTATTGAATCCCAAAGCGCTTAGCTTGCCACTGAATGCAGCCTTCTGTGAGCTGGGCAGTGGCAGCCGTTTGACAGCACTCGGCAAGACAATAACTTTTTGAGCAGGAAGGAGAATGGCATCCATCTGAAACGGGGTGAAATGTAATATCCCAAGTTGGAATTTAGCCCAGACGACTCTTGTGAAAAGTACCAGGAGATCTTTAATGAGCACAAGTGGTTTGGAGGTCAGTATCACACCTCTGATAGAGAGCGCCTCCATGAGCATGGTGTCCCCGAGCAGCATGGAGGGGCGCTGGGGTCAGTACTGATTCCAGTGCAAGAGTGCCCCTTACTGAATCACCATGATCAGTCCCTATGCACTGGGGTGGATTTCAGAAGCGCTCAGCTTCCCAACTCTGGCTTTTGACAGTTCTCCTCTAAGGTTTCAAGTGGTAGTTGCCCCAAAGCTGCTGTCCCCTCCCAGACTCATTGCAGTGAGTCTCTTGCTGTCCAGTCATTGTAGTTCTGATGTTGCTTTCCCTTTCAGTGCCAAACACTCCATAAACCATTATCTCCGGTTCTGTGCTGGGCCTGTTTCCTGCCTCTGACCCTATGAACTTGCAGCAGGTGTGGAACATTCTTTTCCGTCGCACTTGGGCTCTGCCTCAGGATCTCCCATAGGTGATGGGGGACGTTCTTGTATAAAATACTTGAGTGGATGCTGAGCTCCCAAAAGTCTCTAGACTTTGCCTTTGTGATCTTGTGAACCTGGGTCTGAGGTGTCCCAGAGGATGGGTGCCTGGGACTGGAAGATCTTCCAGCAAGAGTGCACAGCGATGTCCCAAGTATTAGCGTCAGGCTGCTCTTCCCCGCTGTCACCTGCAGCTGACTGTGTGAGATGCTCCTGCCTCAGCACTAGAGGGGGCCTAGGCTTACACACGGCTGCCCATTGTGCTTACAGTGACTCTGCAAAGGCAGCAAATGGAGATTACTAGGCGGTCTGAGCCAGTCGGTTGCTTTGAATCCATCCAGGATGGAGGTAGGAGAAGTCGGAAGGGGAACACAGCCTCCAGAGTGGAGCAGAGAGCAGGGCTGCTCTCTGAAGTAGGGGGGCTTACAACAGAGCTGGGAGCCAAGGTGCTGGGTGCTAACAGCCTGATGCAGCTCTCACTGGCTTCCATAAGAGCTGGGTTGGGTACAGAGTAAGGGCTTGTCTAACAGCTCTTTCTGACTAACTAATGTTCAGATACCTGTATTCCAGGCTAAGGGTGTCTTACAAGCGCGATAGTTCACTCCTCTCCTGGGCACCTCCTTGCAACAGAAGAGACAAGTGCGTGTAACCTCAGGGCCTCTTGTCTCAACAGTTTGCATCGCACTGTAGGAAACCATCTCTCTCCTTACTCCCTGGCTCTCCCTCTGCAATGACAGGGCTGGAGCTCCCATGTCGGGAGCTGCTGAGCCCTCTGATGCAGCCAAGGCCTGTACTCTGACAAACTGCCACACAGTCCTGTGGCAGATTCTGCTGCAAGCTGAGTGTGCTGCAGCATCTTCACTTAAATTTTAAAGAAGGAATTTATAGTGAATCACATGGGAATAAAACCATCACAACAGGGGCGTCGGAGTTATTTGTTTTGATACTCCATTTCCTTTCCCTTGTCCCAACATAGTCCGTTTTCAGAGTGATGCCCATTTCTGTACTGACAACGCAGAGCTTTGTTGTGGAAGTTGCCCAGGGATCAATGGGGATTTGGGCAGTTGAATAGGGGTCGTTTGGCGGTTTTGGCACCTGGGAAGGCGCGAGAGGCAGATTGGGTTTCTGTGAGAACACGTTAGCTGGGCAGCTCCACGGGTGGACTGGCTGGTGCTGTCTTTGTGACTGTGCCAGCGCTGCCCCCCTACTGAACAGCATACATCAGGCCCCCCCAGGTGTATATTAAAATTCCTTTTGTGAACTGTCTCCCCTGCCGGCCCAGACATAGTGTCCTAGCATTGGCACTGCAGAGTATGTGACCTGGCAAGCCTGGCCTCGGGTAGTTCCAAGCTGTCCTGGTGTCCAAGGCTCACCTGAGATGAGTAACGGGAGGAGATTCGAAGTGACTCTTTTGCCCTCTGCTGCAATGTTCTTTTCTTTTCTTTTCTTTTCCACTGCAGCATTAATGATGTGGAGCATGTGTGGGATGCAGCTGGGCAGAAGGGCCTGAATCTTGTTACCCTGAGTGGTGCGCTGGCAGCACTTCAGCACATGCTGAGCTAGGCAGGATTTCACCAAATGGGATTGGCAAGGGGCATGTAGAGCTTTCTAATCCTCCCCACCCCCCACATTTCCCATCTGTGAGATTGACACCCTTCTCTTCTCCAGCCCCAGAGTGCCCCTCCCATGTCCCCTTGTACAAGAGGGTCCCTGGTGCCAGAGACTGAATATGGACCATCCTAAGGGCTCCCAATGCCTCCCAAGCCCAGAGACCTCAGGCTAAGGTGGGCTGGGCTGACTGCCCCCTAAAGTCACCTGCTCCGACCTGAAGCTTCCCCCACTATTTTCAGGGTTGATTTCTTGCACATTGGCCCATCCCCCTTCACTCCCCCTTAATAATCCAGGATGTGCCCAGCTCTCTGGCCTAATCCGTAAAGTGATGCCAGTTCTCCCTGCCAGCCCATTTTCTTTCTGTCTCTGTCTCTCCTGGTGCCTCCCTCTCCTCCCAGCCTGGCCTGTACACGTGCGAAGACCTGGCCATTTCTGCCCTGACATAAAGGAAACAGTCTATCTCCCGTGTTTTCTCAGTCACGTTAATAGGCTCTGAAACACCTGCAAGTAGCTGGGAGCAGCAGCTAACCGGATAGTGCTGTGGCCACGTGATTGGAGGAGAAGCAAAGCAGAGCTCGGCAGCTCTGGCTCTGACACAAGGAGGCCCTGATCCTGCAAAGTGTTGAGTGCCTTTAGGCCCCAGGTCCTAAGCGAGCTGGGACCATGCAGGGTAGGAAGCTCACTCTGCCTCTCCCTGCCTACCTAACTGCCTCCTTCTGAGCAACACAATCTGCAGAAGGGGCAATCCCTGAGTCCTGGCCCCCTGAACGGGATCATCAAAGAGCGTGGGGGAGGAGGACTTAAGGTGCCTGCAGACACATTACAACTTGCTCACCTGGCATTGGCTTGAGATGTGCTGAAAATTCCCAGCCCTGTGAACTAGCATCTTCCACCTGATGCCACAGCTGCCCCCAGCATGGCTGTTCCCCGGGGAAAAGGCTGGCAAATGCATGGTGCCTGCCTATGGGTAAGTGGTTAAGGATTTGCTCAGCTGTGTGTTGTGGGCTGGGGAATTCCCCTGGAGTGATCAGGACAGTCTGTATTCTCCGCACTCGCATTAGCATGCTGGGAAGAGGCTGGAACACGGAGTGCTCTTCAGAGCCACATGTCTGCAGCTCTCTGTGTGCCTAGAAGAAGCCATGTTATTTACCAGTGGAGTCTGTCTTCTGAGTCCCCCCGAAGGCTGTGTGGGCTGGCTGATGTGTGCCTCCGAGGGGGCCCCAGCTGGCTGCCTTGTCCACAGTCTCTAAAAAGAGAAACACACCAGATGCTTTCTCAAAAGGGAGTTTGTTCGCCAGGCATGTTAAGCAGTGAGCAGTTGGGATCACTGCGTGGCTGAAGGAGTGGACAGAATGCAACTGCCTCCCTTGGATTTGACCTGACTCTGGGGCTGGCTCCCCAATGCCTGGGAGAATGCAGTGCAATCATTAATGCCCACTGCGCTCAGGGTGCTGGTTTTAGTCTGCCTTCAAGAGAGCATCTTCATTGGAGCAGCTCCCCCGATCCCTGGAGGGAAGAATGCTACCTACTGAATCCACTAACATCTCTCCCTGCAGCACAGTAAAGTACCCCCTAGCACTACTGGGGCATTGGAGTATTACCCCCTGCTGAGTCATTCACACCATTCTCTGCAGCACAGCACCCCCTAACACCACCCTGGGGCACTGGAGTCAGTACTGACTGGGAGGAGGGTCCCTCCCCAACACCATGCCTACAGCACTGCACCTCCTAGCCCCATGCTGGGGAACCAGGGGTTAGTACTGACTTAGATAGGAGAGTGCCAGTACTGGGACACCTGCACCTCTCCCTGCAGCACAGCTCCCCCTAGGGACTACTCTTGGGGCACAGCCAGCCTGTCTGGAAACAGGGTGTCCTGGGCAACTTTGGGAGAGAGGCTCTTTTCAGAGACCCAGGAATTTGGGAGCTGCCCTGCTGCCCCTGTGAGCCTACTGGACTTCCTCCTTCACTGAACGCTACCATCACGTACCTCCCCAAAGTCAGTTCTGGGACCAGGCCTGAGAGTGTCAGATGCCCTTCACTCCATCTGAGGCCAGTGAGAATTGACGGGACACCTCAGGAATTGGCTCTCTGGAGTGCAGGAGGCCCACAGCTGCCATGATGCCTCTTCCTGCATCACCCGCTCTGCGAACTCGCCCTTCCTTTCCAAACAGCTCCATTACAAAGCTTATGATAAATGACACCAGAGCTTTTTTCTGTTCTTTGATGCACTGTTAACACACAGTGATGGCTTGATTGCTACCTGGCTAATACCTGAGGGTGGGGGAAGCTGGATGTGGCTAGCCCTGCAAACCACTGGTGTCATCTCTGGATAATCCATCCAAGAAGTGAGGTTTTTACGAAAGCTTATGCCCAAATAAATCTGTTAGTCTTTAAGGTGCCACCAGACTCCTTGTTGTTTCCATCCATGCTGATGCTTTATCTGATCTAACAGCTCCCACACCCTCCCTTTCAGACTAGGGGTGTGGTGACTCATCACTGGATCTGGTATTAACCAACTCCATACTCAGAGGCTATTTATGGGCAGGAGAGAAGCATCCTCAGAGCCAACTTTGGCAAGTACCCTCTGGCAAAGAGCTCGGTGAACACATGGGCATGGGCCAAACTTCCCCCTTTGTTCCAGATCCTTTGCTTCCACCATCGCCAAGCAACTGCTGGCTGCTGGGAAAACATTTTGGGCATGCAAATGAGCAGCCACAGTTAATCCCATCCTATCTCTTAACCCCTGTGCCTTGCAATGCCACAGGAAGAAGCTTTTGGAGCTGCAAAAAGGTGGGGTGGGCAGTGGCTATTCTGGTAGGCATTGCAAAAGAAGTGGGACTCCCGGTGAAATTTAAAGAAGCAGCAGGTAGTGCAGCGCCCTGGGCAATCGGGAGAGAGATCAGCTCGGGTAGGGTGTTCCATGCAGAGATGGCTGTGGGAGAGGTGGGCAAAGGTAGGTGACATGCTCAATTGCTCCCTATGTGTTTATTCCCCAGGGCTTTCACACCTCTTCTCCGTGGGCCTGGAATCAAGACATAGCTTCCCGGGCACGTTCCCTGGCCTTTCTGTGGTTTGGGGGAAGGGTGGTCACTGTGTGTTTGTCTGTCTGTATTTAGTCTTCTTGCCTGTGTGGGTGTTGAGTGGAGCTGGGAATGGCAGTGTGTTCTGCCTGACACTCTCTAATCCGCCCACGCGGTCCGCCCGCCCACACAGCCAGCCAGCAGCGATCAGTGGCTGAAATCAACAAAGTGCATGGGAGGTGAAGCACCCTCCTCTCAGAGCTTGCTCCCCTTGTGTCCTGCTTCCCAGCTCAGACCTGCAGGGCTCCCCCCTACTGCTCTGTTGCCCCAACTGAGTCTCCAGATCTGGCAGGTCTGGGTCTCTGTGCAAGGGGCAGAATAATTGCGATAGCAATGCTGGTTCCAGCCCCCTGTGACGAAGTTCATCCTCCTACGTGCAGCACTCTCTCTCCCTTCTGATTGCTGCCACACAGAGCAGATGACACTGGTATTCCACTGGGAGGGGGCAGAGCAGGGAGTTGAGAGGGGGCAGCAGTGAGTGAGTTATGGCCTCACTGGCCTAGGAGATTTAGGTTACAAAACCTTAGGTGTCCCATAGCATTGCTCACTGTACTGCTTCAGATCCCTCCTTGACTCTGTGGCCAGGAGACAGCGCTGCCATCAGTGACTCGGGCATTGCCCAGTGCATTGTTTCTGTTCGATAACAGCTGCCGAAGGCACACGGTGCTGCAGGGACTTGTGAGTGGGAGACGCAGAGCCTGGTATCCATTTGGGTCCGACATAGCCAGAGTTTGACCGTCTTTGCCACTGGGCGGCTGTTTGGTGCCCTGTGTGAAATGGGTTTAGTGCTTCCTAGTGGGACAAGAATCCACACTGCAGAGCAGCTGGCCCCCGGTGGGCCATTTCTGCACAGGGGCCAACCCTGGAATGGGCTGTGGAGGACAAACTGTTCTCTTGCCCTAGAGGGGCCCTCCCAGGACAAGGTGAGCAGGAGGCTAGCTCTGCTCCTGCCCCTCCTCTGGGGATATACAGAAACCCTTAGGCACCAGGGTTGTCAAGCCAGGACTAAACTCAATTCAAAGCGAAGGCTGCTGGGGGTGAGTGGGGCCGGGACAGGTGAGGGTGAGAGGGGTCGCCTTCCCGGAGTTGTACCATTCATTCCCAGTGCGTGTCGTTCAGCTGGCCGACTCTTCCCTATATCTGAATCATGACCATGCTCACACTTGTCCCCTGGGTCTCTTTGTCCCAGCAGGGCATGCGCTGGGGCCTGTACGCACTGCTAAGCTAACCATGCCTCAGACGCCATCACAGCTCAGTGGGGAGCAGAGCTGTAAAGGCCTGGTAGGAGCTGTGTTATCTGTGTTTGGAGGTTGAGCAATTCTGTATTTTACTTTGTACTGTGCTTTTTTCCCCATGTATCTGGCGAAGCACATGCGAGGGGACACCAGGTACTCCCTTTTCTTGCCTGTATACTGCAGTGAGGTTCCCCTACCCTACAACAAGAGAACACCCCAGTTTTCTTCAGCACTACCAAGAGGGCTGGCCAAACACCGGTGTCAGCTGGCCTGTTTTGAGCTCTGGCTGTCATACAGTATTTGAGAGGGGACACGCTTCCATTCTCCTCCCCACATGGCACAGCTCCCTAGATGGGCTCCTACCACTTCAGCAAGGGGCGTGGAGAGAAAGTGAGTGTCCTAGCCCTCCCCGCCACCCCACGACACTCCAGAATCCCACCAACCCTTATTGAAAACACCCAAGTATTCTACAGTAAGGTTCCCACAGGCTCTCACTGACTCTTGAGGTAGCTGGATTCCCCACAGAGGGGTTATATTTCTACCTGGTGCCTGTTGCACAGCGAAAGAGAGACTCTTCCCAGACTCTTCTTCATTTCAATGCTTGTGTCTCTGAGTGTGTATGGCTATGAGTGGGAAGGAGCTCAGCCGATAGAGCAGGCCAGACGCTGGCCAAGGAGAGGTGAAGGGGGTGGGCGTTGTCTGACTCTCTGTGAACGCAGGATGTTTTGAAGCATTTCTAGGTATTAGGGAGATCCTTTACCCTTGGCTGCTGTGGTGTGGTGGAGGGGAAGGCAGGATAACCCAATAGGCAAGCATTGGACTACAAAGCAGGAATCCTCGGTTCTGTTCCCAGCCCTGCCACTGATTTCCTATGTAACTTGGGAAGTCACTTCAACCCTTTAGTTTCCCTAGCTGTAGGAGTAGTGATTGTCACCAGCCTTTTTAACACTACAGATGAGTGTTAAATGTTGCTGAGGCAGTAGGGTGAATGACACCCAACAAGCAACTGGTCCTTGCCTTGGGGATCTTACAGTCTAATTAGTTAACGTTTGTTTGGTGCTTTGCTAATGTAAAGTGCAGCCTAAGTGCTAAATATTATTACTGTAAAGGCACAGTGTGTGCACAGCAGGATATCGAAATACAGACCAAAGGGAGACTGGAGTTAGAGCAGGACAGCTTCACACAATGAGCACGGGCAATGGATGTATGAGGTTTGGAGGCCAGGGCCTGGTGGGAAGGGAGGAGCTACACTTCCGCTCTGCCAAGGTTCCCCTTTCCTAGTGCTTGTACGCTCCCTGCTGAGGAATTGCAACTACTCCGCCTGCTTACCTACACTTGGAGGAAGAGTTGGGGAGAAGCACCACGTTCTGTTTTCAACACACTGCGACAAACAGGCACTTTCAGCCCGGCAGATCCATGTTGTAGATGACATGTGCTCTTAGCTGCTTTTCTTAAAGTCTCCATGAGAGAGAGCTCAGAGCGTGGCCTGACCCTCCATCCTGAATCCTCTCAAACCGCTCCCTGGCAGACAAACTTCTTGTGTGGAGAAGTGCAACACACAGAGAACAGAATCCCAGCTGCCTGCTTGACATGTTGCCTCCAGAAGGTTTGTGTTTCTGTAACAAGGGCACTTGCTAAATCCATTTTTCAACTCCAGCTAGTAACTTTTGTGGAAAAGTCCATTGTTTTCATTGCAGAGTTGACAACAGACCCATATTCTTTCCTGGGGGTTTTTTATTTTGCAATTTTTTTTTTTTTTACTTTTTTGTCAAAATGTGGGTTGGATTTTTTTTTAACAGCAGCTTTCAAATGTTGACATTGTTGTATGCGCACACCCGAGTTTTCAGTAAACAGAACTTGTGGAAAACCATTTCAGTAAGGATCAGGACAGAGATTGCAATTAAAAATATTATGAAAAATTTCACAAAAACAAAAAATCTGAGCATGTCAACTGCTCTCCATGAAAACTTCCAGCTGAGAAAAAAGGACAGTGTTCAACCCAAAACTTCCTTTTTGAAAAATTTGTCAGCTCTACTAAACACATACAAATATCTTGATTGCCAGCCTAGCTATGAGAAAACCATTAGCCCTGAATACACTGGCCCTAGCTGATTGTATGGTCCATAAGGAACAGTAATATCGGATTTATATGCTCTCTGCTGGGCTTCTGCCAATAGTCTCTCTTACACATGCACACACATGCCTGTCTGACATTACATCCAGAAGAGGGCAGTGGTGATACAGACGCAATAGCCACTACAGAACATTTCCTCCAGTCTCAGTAGCACCATTCTTTTAAGGGATCTGAAATGTGTGTAGTTGAATTCCTATCTGCTTCTTACAAAGGCAGCTCCCCATCCCTCCTCATCCTCACTACCACCTCAATATGAATTACATTTCACAAAGATGCTAAGGCTGCAACTCCTGGAATGGCAGGGGTATAGACACACCTGCATGTACCCTGCACAGTGAGATAATGGTAAACCTTGAGGGTGTGTGCAGGGTTGTGGAATAAGCACCAAACTATTCATATGAAGATCTCAACAAACTTTATATACAGGGATCACTTTATCATCCGCGAAGATACAGCCAC
This sequence comes from Terrapene triunguis, assembly GCF_002925995.2. Lineage (NCBI taxonomy): Eukaryota > Metazoa > Chordata > Testudines > Emydidae > Terrapene > Terrapene triunguis. Next base: position 62,028,567 of record NW_020664447.1, read on the forward strand.
CTCTGGGGTGGGATGAGACAGCTGTTTAACACACTACATACCAGTTCTAGAGAGGAATGAAGGTGAAAAGCATAGGCCAGTGTAAAATGAGGATGCTGTACCATGCATGGGGGGAGGGGTTATGAGGCATAGGTAATTAGTGTTCATAAAATGCTTTGAGAGCCTGGGATAAGAGGCAAAATTTATAAAGAGCAAAGTTAAAAGGTGATTTTTTTTTTTTACCCCAGGAGTGGTCTCCTTTGCGAACTTCCTCTCTGGCCAAACATGCTCTCCTCTAATATCCCTTCATGCTTCACAAACAACTTCCTATTTTCAAAGCACTTTCCACGCAGCCTCCCAATCCCTCTTGTGAGTTGGCTCAGTGCCATGATCCCCGTTTTACAGATGAGGAATTGAGGCACAGAGAGGAAAAGTCCTCCCCTAAGGCTCACCACACAGTGACTCAGTGGCAGAGCTGGGATTAGAACCTAGCAGCTCCCAGGCCTGTGCTCAGACACTACGCCATGCTCCTGCTTCCCAGTGGGGGGCAAGGTCTTGTAGTATTGTACCAGTCTCTTACTGAAACGTTTTTCTGGAGAAGCTACAGCCGATGCCAATCAAACCCCATGCAGTAGGGAAGAGCCCTTCCATGCTCTGCGGTGACACTGCTCTGACCCTTGCTGGCTCTGAGCCTGGCAGGTAACCAGCTGCTTATAACATACCCCAGGGGGCAGGACAGGAGACCGTTCCACCTCCCTTCCTCCCCTCTCGCAAGCTGTGCCCTCGCTAGCCCAAGCCAACAGCCTCCCTGCAGCAGGAGTGACTAAATAGCTAGTGCTGAATCGTATGAATTTGATGAATGACTGCAGTGGCGGGGTGGGGGGAGGGAGGCTTGTCGGGTCCTCTCTCCCACTGTGTCTGTCACTCTAGATGTTGAGCGTCCCTGCTTCGTGTGGCACCAAGACAGCGCAACGCTGCTAGCGCTTGGCGGTAGAGAAGACTGAACTAGGCTGAGGGAGGATGCTGATTCCACCTGGAGGATCTTGGTGTAGCCATGGCCCCCCAGAGCAAAATTAAGCATAGAAATGAGAGCTGGGAAGGATGCCCTGAGACATCTAGCCCATCCAACCCCCCCTCTGTCAGCCAGTGCAGGGCCGTCCCCGGCATCCCCAGAGATGCAGGAGGGAGGAGAGAAGTAGGGGCAGGCTGCCAATTCTTCATGCATCAGAGCCCACACACATGCCGTAATGGCCCCAATGTCCTGAGACCCATCTCTCGTCTTGCGTCTCCAGAGACTTCTGGCCACAGCTGCTGCGTGGAGGAGAGTTTCCCAGCTCCCAGGCTGCTCGTGGGAAGTTTAGCAGGAGGTGTGGGGGGAAGGGAGGAATTGACAAAACCTTTCACCACCCCTCCAGAAGCAGCTGCTGCTGTCCTCGGAGTGACTCCGTCGCTAGCCCGCGGTGTGACCCCTTCCAGCCACCTCAGCCGGTATGTGACATTACAGGAGACTTTTGCCTTTGTGTGGCTTGTTGGTTTCAGAAAGCAAATCTCGGGGCTCTGCCCCTGGGTTCATGTGACTCTGTAGCAGGGTTTCCTAAACATGGGCCTGACATGCCTCTCTTGAGAGCAGGAAAATCACTCAGGCTTCCCCTGTTGTCCCTCCATTTAAAATGAGGGCTGTGCATGCATGGGGGTTGGAGGCAGTGGTGCCTTTGAGAAGCATCTTTTAATCGTAAATTGGGGCAGCCCTCTGGTTGGTTGCTAGTGTGGGGCTGTTTCCATTGGGGGACCCTGATGAGGAGCTGTCTGTGCATTGGTTTGGGGTCAGAATCTTCAAAATTAGCAGCGCAAGATTCTGATCAACCTCCTACTTCGGCTCCAGCCTGCGCTGGCCAGTAACGGGAAAGCAGACAGCAGTCCCTGCTCCCCTCTGCACCCCTTCTGTGATTCTCAAACTACAGCACCCTCCTTGGTGAGCTGCAGAATGAAACCTTGGGAGAAGTAAGTGAGGGGGGGAGGGTGACTGGAGGGAGGTCCTGAGGGATTTGGGGGGGTTGAGCAGGAAGTGGGAGTTGTCGTGTGCATGGGGAAGAGAGTCTCTCATTTGTTCTGCAGATTGAAAGATGGGGTGAGTCCCCTGAATTTGTGAATGTTTGTAAAGCTCCCTAGAGCTCTTGGGCATTCTTGGCCAGTTATGCAGAGTTAAACTGAGATGTCATGGGTGAGGTTCGTCTTGAGTCTGACGAGGGATCAGTTTCCACTGCAAAGCATGAGACTTGGTTCCCCTCCTTTGGCTCCCCAGAACTAGCTTTCAGGAATGGCTGAGGGGCAGCTTGGGTCACAGGCAATTGGGCCATGGCTGGTGGAGGGCTGCATCCAGTGGGACTTGCTTCCCTCTGCACACATCTCACTCCTCCCCTTCACACTTCTAAAATCAAATCTGAACCCTCTTTCTCCCCTTCAGAATGTTTTCAGTCTGGCCTGATCAGCCCTGTATTTATCACATTTCCTTCTCCCTTTTCTCCAGCAGCTGACCCTCTACATTTGTGGCGTTCATTTCCAGTGCAACAGGGCAGTGTGTGCTAGTGTTAACTCATGCTGTCATTGATGAGGTGGGTGCCCTGAGCACCATGGTAGGGCACTTGAAAAATATCATTTATCTCACTCATTTAATGTTGTTATTGGTCACAAAATTATCCAGCCCTTTAGAAGAAAACAATCCAGCATCTCACACTCTGCCTTCCTGTGGCTGTGAGTTCCAGAAGTTGATCATACAATGGGGTGGAGGAGAGAGGGAGTCATCCCTTTCATCCCTTTTATTTGTCCTCAGTAAAACTGGCTCTTGAGTTTTGCCAAGTCCTCAGCAGCAAAGGAAACTGACTCCTCTTTAATCTCCAAGGACTAGACGGAACCCTCTTGCACCTTACCCCTCCTCCGTCCCCCCCCCCAGGGGGCCTGAGCTGTAGCCTGAGAGGACAGCCTCACATCCAGAGATGCTTGGCTTCAGAGAGAGGCTGATACTTTCCTTTTGTTTGCACACAAGAAAAAGGTTTGTGTCAAGATTGAAGGACCAGTTCTGATTGGATGACCGTAATCCTGAGCTGCACATAGTAAAATCCTTACTGGCCACACCGTTTGGATCTAAATAGCCACATCACCCACCCCTTGTATGCCTACACCCATGAAAAGACAATAGGAGGAAGGGAAAGGTGAAAGAGGAGAGGAAACAAATTTCAACACCATTATTTCCTCCCTTCCCTGCCGCACTATTTGAGCTTCAGTTTCATTTAGCCACTGATGGCTGTTCAGGGACCCCATGCCATACCACTGGCCATCCTGGTCGTGCCATGTGGATAAGCAGAGGAACTTTAGTCTTACAGGTTGTCAAACTGGCACCTTTCACCAGCACTAAACTCCATGGGTCAAACTCATTCCTGATGTAACTTCACTGAAGACAATGGATGATTTTCCCCCATTTGTAAACTGGAATGTGCTTGTCATTCCCTGCTGCTGGGTTCAGGAGATTTGATCACACTGAGTGACTAACTCCAGTATGGGATCCGCATGGGCTGAGCTCCTGTCAGATGGAGTGCTTCTTACCCTGCTCTCTCCTTTGGAAAAGCAGAGGCTGGTCCCAGCAAGATCTCAGGCTGCAGGTTTTTCGCTGACTTGTCTAAATAGGTTTGTAGCCCTCCTCTCATGCCACCTCCTTTCCGTTGGGTTTTCATTTTGCTGTTCTCCCTTCTCACCAAGGAGGCTGCTACCAGCAAGGGTTTGAGACTGCAGCTCCCACATGGCAAGATACTTTTCCTGCTGCTGGGACTTTGACAATATAGTTCTGGACACAACAGACTCAACTTAAGAGGTCAGGTTTGCACAGCTGTTTGCATGTCCCTGGTTGCATCCACTCCAGCTGTGACATTACCTGTTCCTCTTCCTGTCGGTTAGATGGTAACATTGGTAGCATTGCCCTGAAGTAAGTTTAAGAGCAAGAGACATGCAAGGGCCTGTGTTGACAGAGAGAAGTACACCTCTACCCCGATATAACACGAATTCGGATATAACGCGGTAAAGCAGTGCTCCGGGGGGGAGGGGCTGCGCACTCCGGCAGATCAAAACAAGTTCGATATAACGCAGTAAGATTTTTTGGCCCCCGAGGACAGCGTTATTTCGGGGTAGAGGTGTAGCTGGCAGGCTGGTCTTGTGAAGAATGGACTGATGCCACGTTCCTTTGCACAGTATCTTTCAGACCAACTACCTTATGGAATTAGGTACCAAATAATCAGCAGGGCAGGGTGACGCTAAGAGGCCAGAGAGAAAAGAGGTGGACCATGGATCGGGTGGAGAAATATGGGGAGGCTGTTGCAGATTCTGGGAGCTGCAGAGGGTAATGCTGTCTCACCAACCTGGTAGCACTGTACAGAGGGACAATGAGGAGCCTGGTAGTAGAATGACAGAGAAAGTGAGCAGGGGAGTAAAAAGAGGGACAGGCCTGGAGGTCCTCTGAGCCATAGCCCTGGAGCTTTTAAAAACAAAGACGGCAGATTTGAATCATCCCCTGAAATGCTCCTGGAGCCAGCAGTGCTCGGTGAGAGGGAGGCAATGGGACTGCTCCTCCTTGTGCATTGGAGAAGGTGGTAGCAGCACTGTGCAGGTGCTGGAGTCTGGAGAGCTGGAGTCTTGGGAGGCCATAGAGAAGGAAGCTGCCATAGCAGAAGTGAGAGGAGTGGAAGGTCTGGCTAAGATGTCGGTAGAGGCGCAGCTGCAGCAAGGCTGGAAAGGTGGTAGGGTCAGATTGCCAGACAGGAGAGGTAGGCACCATGGTTAGAGACCGTAGGTGCAAATAGAAGATTTGAGTCAAGGGTGGAGCTGGGGCCGTATCTGTGTACAACAGACCCCTGGTGATCCTAAGGTCCCAGGGGGATCCCCAGCCCTTCAGACAATTGAGAGAGACATTCCAGCAGGGTCTCTTGATTGCAGATTGCTGGCCGACTCCCCTGATTATAGGGGACAGCAGGAGAGGACATTAGTAGTTTTGTGTTAGGTCTCTGGTCAGGGGCTATAGGCACCATTTCAATCAAAGCATTTCTTGGTGGGACAGTTGCATGTGGAATCTGGGTCTGATGGGCACTGTGTAGTTCTTTGAGAGAGGAATGCCATGTAGTCCTAATGCAGAAGGCAACATATCCCAAATCACTGGGGTCTGATCTCTTTTCAGGACTTGGAGGTAGTGATTTTCACACATGGCTTAATTTCCCTAGCCCATTAGCAAGGTAATGACTAGATCCATAGGCTATGTTCACGTCACAGAAGCTCACACTGTGTAGGGGCTATGGGATGTGAGAGGAGGCTCATTTCCCGAATCTGCTGGCCTGGTGATTGGTCCCAGATCTGATCTCATTGATGGAGAGGCAGATTTTCTGCTCACATCTGGGATCTGATGGGATTAAAGCCCACTCCAAATGGCTGTGAGCAAAGGAAAAGTTTCCCAAACAGATTCCAGTAGGGATAATCAGAGTGAGGTAGAGACTCTGGGATATCAGTCTCAAGGAGCTTGCCATCCCAGCACTAAGATGTGGGCTCAGGGAGGTGGGGGTAGGGGGGCTTGGTAAGGTTGAGTAGGAAAATATGGGAGGAAGCTTTTCTTGCACCAGTAACTCCCTCTGCTGGAGACCCAGCTGGCACTGCTGGGAATGCAGAAATTTACCCTCCTGACCACTCCTTGGCACTGTGATGCCTGGATCATGAAAGAAAATGAGCAGAATGCCAAACACTGCCTAGTGCTGAGTTGATGTTCTTGGGGGCAAAGAGCAGCATGCAGCTGAGGTTGAAGGGGCTTCCTGTGATGTTCCCCTCTGGTGTTATCTGGACCGGTGATCTGCTATGTCACTCCAATCCTTGACTCTGGGAGACAACCTGACCCTGCTCTGCTGTGAGAACCCCCCACTCCTGGGCTGTTCATGCACAGCCTCTGGCATGTAAACTGCTCCTTGGATTGTGCAACCAAATGACATTAGCCAATATCTCTGGTCCCAGACACAACCCTAGGAACCTCCGCCTTGCAGTGTCCAGTTATGCCTGCTAGACGCTGCAAGCTTATGTAAGTTCATCAGTTTAACAAAGAAATTAATATGTACCAGGTTTGTTATCCCAAGGGGAGTTTTTGACACGCTTCAAACCAAACACACTGCTTCAGGTAGAATAAACAAACAGATTTATTAACTACAAAGATAGTGATTATAAGTCAAATCATACAAGTCAGATTTGGTCAAATGAAATAAAAACAAAACGCTTTCTAAGCTGATTTTAACACTTTCAATGCCCTTACAAACTTAGATGCTTCTCACCAGAGGCTGGCTGGTTGCTCCTCAGCCAGGCTCTCCCCTTTGATCAGCGCTTCAGTCGCTTGGTGTGGTGTCTGTAGATGTAGGAGGAAGAAAGAGGAAGAGAGAGGAAGAGCATGGCAAATGTCTCTTCCTTTTATCATGTCCTTTCCTCCCTCTTGGCTTTCCTCCCCTCCATCTTCAGAGTCAGGAGAGGTGAGTCTCTCCAAGCAAGGTTGAGCAATTCCCCTGGTGTGGCCTCATGCAGGTGAGTCATTGCATTGTAGCTCCCTTGCTGGACAATGGCTGTTGATGGGTTGTTTGACACCCCGCCTGGGCGTTGGTTACTTTCCTTGCTGTTGCCTCTGGGGAGCTAATATCTGGCTGATTCCCCCGACTTACAGCATGTTTTAGTGACAACCATACTACACAATTCTCATAACTTCATATGCATTAATGATATACATATATGGATAGAGAAATGACTTTCAGGAGATCATAACCTTTCCCCTGATACCTTACAAGGCATGCTTTCTATGTAAGATCATGATTATATGAAAATGAGAAATATGGGGGTTACAGCACGCTCCCCCAAGGTATAGAATGTCACACTTCCTCAATAGCATTGCTTATTGGATAGTGTCCCTGGCACCAGGTCAGCTTCTGGGGCTGTCAGCGGTTTACATCAGAGCTTCTCAGTACATTCCCACATTCAGTACATTCCCCTGCCTTTATATACATTTACACATCACATTACAGTCACTATCCATTGCATCCTGTGTTTTGGGATCAGCTTTGTTATTTTGCAGGAACCAAATCCCGGACAGCATGCGCCGTCCACTCACTGTCCATGTTCAACTTTGCTCTTTACCTCATCTTTACACTCCTGACTTTTCTTGTTCAGTCCAGAGCAACAGGATGCACCCTCAGCAGATCCTCTGTGGCAGAATAGGTTGTTCCCCTCCTTAGTCTCCAGGGCCTGTTTCCTGAATGGCCTCAGGGACAGCAGTTGTTCTGGGCCAGAATATGTGATTTGAAAAGACAACTCTGTACGAAGGATGGGAGCCGGGAAATGGGATGGGGGTGGGAGGGTGTTAGCCAGCCCTGATTTTTTAATATGGATTTGTGGTGGGTGATGGCGTGAGAGGGGAAGGGGGCTGTAAGGAAGGGCAATGTGTTTCCCTTTAAATATTCTTTTCTAAGGTAAAGCTGGTTTAAACAACAGGCAAACACTTGGGGCAGTGCTGTGAGGGGAGTGATGTCCCATTACTAAGAGGAGGAAGGATCAGGAAGATTCTGGAAAACTCCAGGGCAGTTGGGAAGGCAGTTGGTCTGAAGTAGGGAAATGGGGCAGCTGAGGAATTGGGGAGGGGGGCATGTCTGGGGGAAACTTGCAGGAGGGGCCAGGGCCCCAGGAGAGGTGGGAGACAGGGAGCTGGGCTGAAGCCAAAGGAAATGTTGGAGTGGAGCAGCTCCAGCTTCTGCAAGGGATACACAGCTCCCTCCCTCTGCCCACACACACCTCAACGTCTAGCAGAGGGATTTGCCCCTTCACACATACACACCCCTTGCCACTGGAGATAGGGCTTCCTCCCCTCACTACTGAAGATAGGGCTTTACCCCGAGGAGTGAGGGCATAGGCGCCGACTCCATGGGTGCTCCGGGGCTGGAGCACCCATGGGGAAAAATTGGTGGGTGCTCTGCACCCACCAGCAGCTCCCTGCCCCGCCTCCCCGCCCCAGCTCACCTCCGTCTCCTCCCCTGAGCGCGCCACTGCATCCTGCTTCTGTCCCCTCCCTCCCAGTGCTTGCGCCGCGAAACTGCTGGGAGGGAGGGGGGAGGAGGAGGAACGCAGCGCGCTCAGGGAAGAGGCGGGGTCAGGGTGGGGATTTGGGGAGGGTCCAATAGGGGCAGGGAGGGGGCGGAGTCGGGTCAGGGCCTGGGGCGGGGGGGGGAACACGAGCACCCACCGGCGCCAACAAAAGTTGGCGCCTGTGAGTGAGGGTGAACTTCATAGGGAGACAGAATGAGTAAAGACTCTACTCCCTGCCCAGTGGTGCAAGTTGAGTGGTACGGTATGGTACGCCATACCAGTAAGCTATTTATAGCCAGTACACCACACCAGAAAGTCACAGGAGGAGCATAATGTGGGGCTGCCGGGCGGCCCCATGCTGGCAACTCCTCCGGCGCGGCTGTACCACCCCCAACCCTTTCACGCAGCTGCGTGCCTGTGTCTCCTGTCCGGGGTCTGTACAGCAGCCCCACCAGAGGACAGGGCTGGGGGGGGTGGGCTGGGAGTGGTACAGCCGCGCTGGAGGAGTTGCCGTTGTGGTGCCACCCGAGGTTCTGCTTCTTTTGCCACTGGGGTTCCGGAGCGCCCTGCGGTTCAGAAGTCTCCGGCGCAGTGGGAGGAGGACAGAGGCCCCCCCCCAGGTAACGTGGGATGGATCATGGGGAGGTGGAGAGCGCGGGGCCCTGGGCTGGGAGCACGGTGGGGTCACATGAGGAGTCATGTGGGGCACTCACGTGCCCCCCCCCTTTAACTGGTGGCAGCGTACCAGTAAGAAATGAATTCTACTTGCACCACTGCCCCAGCCCCACAGTGTAGTTTTAGTGGGTCCTGCTTTGGGTATCCTGTTCCCCCATTGCGCTCCCCTTTGCCCAAGTGCGAAATTGGGAGTGCCCTGGGCAGGGCATGGTGTGTTTGCGCCTTCCTGCCAGACTGAGTTGAAGCACTTTAGAGGTCACTGTGCCCTCCTCTGGTAAAGCCACATCTCCCACATTTGTGCTGAGCTCAGCACTGGGATATTGACGTACCTGTTCCAGCCTGAGCTTGTTATTGATCCCTGTCTGTGGTGCTGAGTCAATGTAACCAGCTCAGTTTTCCTTGCCTACCCCTCTAGGGTCACCACTGACCTTCCACTGATCACACAAAGTCATAGGTCTGAGCTTTATCAACTCTTCCCAGTTTGGGGGTGGGGAGAGGGGGGGTTTAAGGGGTATTGATTTGACAATACATCTCTCCCCACGTTCCACTCCTGCAAGCTGGAGAGAATTCCTCCAGCACATACCTAGGAAGGGCAGAGGGGAGAAGAGAGCAGGGAAAGTGTAGCTCAGGAAGCAGTGTGATCTAGTAGCCAAAGCATAGAACTGGGAATCAGGGCTGCTGGGTTCTAATCCCACGTCTTCGGTTGGCTCTCTGTGACCACCATGAGCCAATCCCTCTTAGCCTCTTTGTGCCTCTGTTTTCTTATCTGCAAAACAAAGCTGAAAGCCCCACTGGGACATAGATAAGGATTATGATCAGCTCTAGGCAAATACTGTCCCCCAAAGTGGCTGACTATTCATATGAATTTTACAAAGGATTTGCTTTGCTGTGTTCATGGTCTTTGTGCATTTCACTTTCCATGAATACCCTAGCAAGTGAGTTTGCTGGCAGGGATGTTCAAGAGAAAGGACAACGTTCACGTAAAGCAAATTTCATATTTATAATGGGACATCTGATTCTGCATGTTACGCTCATCCAGTCAGACACCAGAAACAAACATGTCCAGAAATTTGCAGAAATTGTCTGGCACATCACTTTGAATAACACATCTAAGAGAATCGCAGGCCATTCATGGACAGTTTGTAGACAGGAAAAAAACAAAATATGCCAAATGAATGATGAATTATGCATGATTCTACCCATGCTAGCTGTAAATTTACTTAATTCTTTTCTTGGCTGTAGTGACCTCCTTTGGAGGGTCTCAATGTCCTGTACAACGTGTTGTTATTAATGTAGGAAGGACACAAGATCTGAAGGAGGAACATTTTGTCCAAACACAAATATCTGTATTAAGTGAGAAAAACTCAGGGCAGGTCACAGATTTATCTATAAATTGGATACAATTTCTTATTTTATTGTGTATATATTTCTTTGCCGTCTTTAGGATCTCTCGCTTGTCATCTTGGTTAGGCAAGCAACGCACTGTGACTTTTGCTTTTCTGCTAAACTCTTTTTTATTGTAACCTCATCAACCAGCCCCCGCCCCCAGCTCATTCAGCTGTTTCATCCACCTGTTGTGCTCTGCCTGACATGCAGATTGTGAGCTCTCTGGGGCAGGGACCATTGTCTTTGGTCCATGTCTGTACAGCGCCTAGCATGGGGGGCCCTGTTACTTGGTTGGGGTTCCTAAGTGCTATGACAATACAAATAATAAATAATAATAGAAGGTTATCAAAGAACTTTATAGACATTAGGGCACAAACCCACGTTGTAGATTAGAGTTATCCCCATTTTACAGATGGGGAAACCGAGGCACAGAGTGGGGAAGTGATTTGCCCAGGGTCATACAGTGAGTCAGTGGCACAGCTGGGAATAGAACCTGGTCTCCTGATTTCATGTCTCTGGCTTGTTCTATTAGAATATGCTCACTTCTTAGTATAATCTGTGTGGCCTTTCATCCCAAAGACGTTTACAAATTCTCTGTACACAGTAATCCCTGCATACAACATTGAAATGCAGCCACCTCTGGCACAGAACACACAAGTTGTTTTACAGCACACAACAATATTACACAACAGTTTAGAACAGAAGGGAAGCATAACCATGCATCCAGCTGAACATTTCAGGGGAAATTTAGGGAGGCGGACTCCTAAACACATCCAAAATAAGAGATAAGAGTTTAAACCAAAATCCTTTATCCTATTAAGGGAAGTTGGGCAAGCTAGTTTTGGGGTACAGAGAGCTGTATTCTTCTTGGTTATTTATACTTGTGTTATTCAACTGAACAGCTTGGAAAGGGGTAAATCAGTGTCTAAAAGGCATTTAACTCAACCCAGCTCTCCCTTATAAAGAAATGATTTAATATGCTGCAGTCGTGGCCCACAATACTGCTGCATACTGTGGTGTTAGCACAGTGTTTTAGAATACCAGAGTATTTCACAATGATAATGACGTGGAAATTAACCTATGCTTTCCAGTAGTAACCTTAAGAACATTTTGTGGGTCAGAATTAAGAATCCTTTCAACATATGTATCGTTAATATGATTATGACTCTGTAAATAAGGTATATAATTAGTGACCTCTCCATTGAAAGAGTTCATAAGCATGTCTTGCAGGACAGAGCTAAGGTTGTCATTGGAATGTGTAAGGTGAAATTACCACAATATATTGCTGACCAAACGTATGAAGCAAGAATCATAGAATATTTATGTAAATTACCTTCAGCTGGTTATTCTCATAGTATGCCTGTAGTTATGTAGTTTGCATCAGTGTTAATAACTTCTGCAGCATTAACTGTAAGGAAACCAGGATGTTTGTTTTGGAACACCTTAGCTGGAAAGGTGCCTGGTGTACTGGTATCTGGAGAAGGAGATGTCTAGGGTGGGATTGAGGTTGATTTAAAAGTTCTGGATAATGCACTGGAGCCAGCTCAGGGCTCTGGGCTGTGTGATGGGACTGGAGGGATTGTAATGAGGCTGAGTTGGGGCTGCGATTGAGTTGCAGAGGGGCAGGGTCATGGGCCTGGATGGGAGGAGGGTGGAATGGAGCTGAACTAGAGGGAGGGCCTGGGTGCTGGGCAGGGGTGCTCTCTTTCTATTCCTAAAATTTCTTACAATCTATAAAGTGCAGCAATAAAAAAGAGAGTTAAGCTCAGGGAGCTGGGGCAGGAGTTGGTTTGGGATATACATGGAGTTGAATTTGGGGGGCACACAGGAGGTTTGCCTTTGGGAGGCATGTGGATAGGAAAACTTAGAGGGAAATGAAATGAAGCATGTACAGGAAGAATCTGCTCCTGGCTGGACGAGGATCAGCAAAGCTATAATCTGCTTCTCTAGATAGCTAGTGGGGAAGGGGGCAGCATCAGGCACCTAGTCGGAAAAGACAGCATCCCCCCATCCCCCGAGTAGCTGTGTCCTTTGCTCACCGGCTCTCCCCTGTGGCAGGAAGAGTAAGTAGTGCTCATAAGGAATATAACATAAGAACAGCCATACTGGGTCAGACTAAAGGTCCATCTAGCCCAGTATCCTGTCTTCTGACATGCTCAGCGGCCGCTGCCAGGCGCTTCAGAGGGAATGAACAGAACAGGTAATGATCAAGTGATCCATGGAAACAGTCATGGGCTCTAGCTCCAGGAAAGCGGGTCAGAGGTAGGACAGGAGTTGCAGGTTGCTAGGAGCCTCCTTGTTTATTTGCGAAAGATCCAGCAGCTCCATCCATCAGAGACTTTCTCTCCTTGTTAACAAAAGGGAGATGAATTATTTAGCAGCTGAAAATGCCAGATGGTGACAGTTCTGTTGTTTACCTGGGGAAGGGAGGGAGGGAGACATGCACCCAGCAGATGAACAGATTGAGTGCAGCTCTACAGGGAAGTGCCTAACCCTCACTGGCCCTGTGCCTTCATCTGCTCCACTCATGCCTCGCCAGCCTTCTGTGGGGGCTTTTTTCTCTTAGAGACCAATGGGCTGGGGCACTGGCAGGCTGAGAAGAGGGCTGCAGTAAATTCCCTTGTCCCCAGTTCACTTTTCAAAGTGCTTAACTTGCTCGCACTCATATGCACCTGCTCATTCCTTTTCCATGGGACCACTTATCCTATGCACATGGAATCCCATTTCCAGAGCCTCTGTCATCTCCCTGGGGCTCACCGTATCATTCACCCTGACTTGGTAAGGGAAGGAGGAGACAAGCAAGGAATGGGAGGCAGCCATGTAGACACAGCCTTGGGAAAGATTCCTGCCAGTCCAAGAAGATGACATAGAACCTCCCCTGATGGGAGGCCAAATTAATGGCCTGCAGCCATCCCACCTTGGGCTGGGATCTTGTCAGACTTCACATTTTAAGCAGGATCAGGCCAAGTCAGTACTGGAGAACCCAAGGAGAACCCAAGGTGCTGCAGGGAGCAGCGCGGGTGACTCAGTCACAGGCATTGAGTTGGTACTGACTCCACTGTCCCACTGTGATGGTAGGAGATGCAGTTCTGCAGGGAGTAGTGGGGGTAACCCAGTAGGAGGAGGTGGGGGTGAGTACAGGACACAATACCCCAACATAGTGCTAGGTGGCACTGTGTTGGATAAGATATAAGGTCTGAATCCTTGACCTCTCCTGGGGACTGAAGCTTCTGGGGCACTTTCCGTGTCCCCGTGAGTCAGCATGCTAACTAGATCCACAGGAACTTTTCCCAACCAAACCCCAAACTGCTTAAGGCTTGGTGAGTTCCAGGTTTGAAGGTGGAAGCCAACGCGTTTTGCACACATACACATACTTTCTTTGAGGCTCTTCCATCAGAACATGTTGCTGCTCCTGTAGAGAGGCAGATTTTGTTTGCAGAGAGATTCTCATTTGGTTTTGTAGCAAAACCAATCATATCTGGTCCCAGGGGAGTAGAGCACCATACGCATCAAGCATGTGCTTAGTCCCATGGACAGGTCCATCAGGTCAAGGAAAGCCCCATCCTCGTTGCACAGTGCTGAGCACAGCTGGTTGTCTTGGTTTTCACCTTCATTGTTGCTTGGATCAGACCCATAACATAAGGCCAAATTCCAGAGGGAAGTGTGGTCTAGAGGGTGGCACACTTGACTGGGATTTGGGCAGTCTTGGTTCTATTCCTGGTTGAGCTGCTGGGTTACCTTAATCTCTCTCTGCGTCCCTGTTTTCACTTTCACCCTTTGTCTGTCATGTCTGTTTAGTCTGTAAACTCACTGGGGCAGAGACTGTCTCTTATTGGGTGTTTGTACAGTGCCTAACACAACAGAGCCCTGATCTTGGTTGCAATATAAATAAAAAGAAGGGTATGAAACCAACACTGACCAGCAGTGAGACCCAGTTTACCAAACTGCTTGTGAACAGACTCAGGGGCATTTCACCTGGCTCTAGCATTAAGAGTAATCAGGATATTAGTGCTTGGCACATCTGCAGCACGTTACATTGCTGTAGCACACTGGACACTTCAGGAAGGTTGAAACGAGACTAGCAGTTTGCAGGGAAATTGGCATGGCCCGGTGCAGCGGATAGGGGTGCGACATCACGAGGGGTGGAGGTAGGGAACAAGCGTGCCCAGCAAAACAGTCGTGAGGCACCTTCCCTTCTCCTCACTAAGAATAACAGTTCATGGTACAGAACCGAGCCCCAGTCAGCCTGTCCTAGGGATCCAGGATTTGCTGCACCAGATCCAAGCATTGCTCCCTGGCTTTCCTCTCCCCAATCTCTCAGGGAGAGACGGGGCATGGAAAGGAGCAGGATGCCAGTAGATGTGGCCAGTGCTGGCTACATGCTCAGTGTTCATGGAATGAGGTGCTCAGAGCTACCTACGGAGCCATCATTTTAAAACAGTGCAGGACCCTGCATGCCACAAGCTGCAAAGTCCAGCCCCATGGTGCCAAGACACCAGTGACTGGAGGCATTAAAAGGTGGCATTGGGGGTGGAACCATATTGACTTTAGGCTGCGGCACCACGATAGCGCACCCCATAAGGTTCCATACAGCCTGCCAACCCTATCAGGCCCTGTTCTCTAGGCTAGATCCTCTCTCATCCCTACAGCAGCAGGTTTAGTTGGATCCCAGGGCCTTGCCTCTGAATGCACAGATACTAAGCACAGTGCCGCAGTGACACCACTTCACCCTCTACTGATACTGGAGAAAACCACAGACCCAAACCAGATCCTGTGTTTCCAGGACTGGGCTTGGGCCCTAGATGTCACCTGTTGCTGCCAGGAGGGGGAAGGGGATGTTGTGTCATTCTTCTTGTGACCATCAAGCCAGTGAGAGTTGCACAGGAGGGAACCAGCTGAATAGCAACCCTAAAATGTGCTCAGAGCCACCGTGCTTCTGATAAGCAAATTAGGGAAATAGACGAGCCTACTATGAGGTGGGTGCACAACTGGTTGGAAAATCCTACTCAAAGAATAGTTATCAATGGTTCCCAGTCAAACTCACAGGGCATATTGAATGGGGTCTCGCTGGGATCTCTCCTGGACCTGGTTCTATTCAATATCTTTATAAATGATTTGGTTAATGGCAAAGAGAGCACACTGATAAAGTTTGTGTGTGATACCAGGCTGGGAGGGGTTGGCAAGTGCTTTGGAGGGCAGGATTAGAATTGAAAATGATCTTGACAAACTAGAGAATTGGTCTGAAATAAATAGGATGAAATTCAATAAGGACAAGTGTGATGTACTAGACTTAAGAAGGAATAGTCAATTCCACACACACAAAATGGGAAATGACTGCCTAGGAAGGAGTACTGCAGTAAAGGATCTGTGGGTTATCATGGATCACAAACTAAATATGAGTCAACAATATAACACTATTGCAGAAAAAGCAAACATCATTCTGGGAAGTATTAGCAGACACAAAAAGTAATTCTTCCACTCTGCTTAGCACTGATAAGGACTCAACTGGAGTATTGTGTCCAGTTCTCAGCACCACACTTCAGATTGGTGCGGACAAACTGGAGAAAGTCCAGATGAGAGCAACAAATATGATTAAAGGTCTAGAAAACATGACCTATGAGGGAAGATTGAAAAAATTGGGTCTGTTGAAGTTTGGAGAAGTGCAGGCTAAGGAGGGACATGATAATCTTCAAGTGCATAAAAGGTTGTTTTAAAGAGGAGGGTGATATATTGTTCTCCTGCACTGAGGATAGGACAAGAAGTAATGGGGTTAAATTGCAGCAAGAGCGATTTAGATTAAATTTTAGGAAAAACTTCCTAATGCATGGAACAAATTACCTAAGGAGGTTATAGAATCCCTGCCTTTGGACATTTGTAAGAACAGGATAGACAAACACCTGTCAGGGATGGGCTAGATATTACTTAGTCCTGCCTCAGTGAAGGGGACTGGACTATATGACCTCTCGAGGTCCCTTCCATTTCTATGATTCTATAGGGAATCCATGTTGGCAGGTGGCCACTTAGCATGGCACGACAAACAGGCCTTTAGAGAATTCTTACTGGTTCTCACACATATCCCTGGGTCCCTCTCACTGGGCACTGTCATCTTTGGATCCTTTGGGACCCCTGGCTTAGCACTACCCCCCAACCCTCTCACTAAGCACTGTACCCCATAGCCTTCTGGGGGTCCCTCACTAGATCCACCCCTTAGCCCCCTCTCTATTGAAACAAGTTAAGAGTTGTAATTAACATTCATCGCATTTAGAAAAGTTCCCCCTGATCTTGAAGCAGCTTCTGCTCCTCAGCCACCCAAAAAAGGTTGATTGTAACTTGCACAGCTGGATGGGACGGGGGAGCCTGAACACTTGTCAGGTACACGGCCACATGCTGCAGAGTGCATTAATGCAGAGGAGCTTGCAAATCTCATAGGGCTTGAGATTTTTGTTAGCCCTTCGTACAGGTGGTCAGGGAGAGCTGGTGGCTAGAAATACAGGTTTCACTGTGCTTGATTTCTGGAGCAGCAGATTCCTGGTGGGAGACTCTGGCCCCTCTGTCTCCAGACAGTATTTTTTATTATTTGACCTGTTGCTGAATCTGGAATCTTGGTTCCCTCTGCTGCCACTCCTCCAATGCACAGAAAGGCCATTATGCACTACCTGGTATGCTGAGTTATGTAGCACTGCCAAAGGCTGCTCAAGCCGATCTGCTGCCCTAGGCAAAACTTCAGCATGCTGCCCTCTCATGCCCTCTAGGACAGAGGTTCTCAGCTGGGGGTGGGAGGCATGTTAGACTTGTCAGTGGGGGGTGCAGTGAGAAAGTGGGGGGCCAAGTGCCAGGTCACAGTGCCACCCATTCAGGTTTTGCTTGGCTGCCCTTCCATCATGATGGGACCGGTTGGACCAAATCTGAGTGAGTGGTTCTGTGACCTGGCACTTGGCCCCCCACTTTATCACTGCATCCCTGGCGCATGGGGTCGCAGTGCCACTCAGCTTTAGCCCAGCCTCTCCTGCCCCTAGGCAGCTGCCTAGTTTGCCTTTAGCTAAGGTAGCCCCTAGCACTTCTCTGTTTAATAATAATGATGCAGACTGTTCCCCCTCCAGGTATTGCAGAGATGGGAGCTTTGGAGAGAGCCCTCTTCTACCCGGGTCACTCCTGACCCTCTGTGAAGCATGGCTAGGGTGACCAGATAGCAAATGTGAAAAATCGGGACAGGGGGTGGGGGGTAATAGGAGCCTATATACGAAAAAGACCCAAAAATCGGGACTGTCCCTATAAAATCGGGACATCTGGTCACCCTAAGCATGGCACTGTGCCAATGGAGGTGCCATCTTTTATATGAAAAATGAAGCTGCGGCCTTGGCTGTCCGTGCCCACTAAAGATTTCATGGCACTTAGTAAAACTAGGAATTTTAATCCCAGAGCCCAATTTGGGTAATTCTATTCTGCCTCGCTGAATTTACACAGCAGTTCCAGCAGCAGACAACAGTGGTCCCCAAACTGGTGCTGGCTGCTGCTCCTTGTTTCTAGCTGCTAAGTCACACTCTTAAAGGTGAATAATACATGTAACACTTTTCTAATGCAGCTTTCCTACTAAGGCAATCTCTGTAGCTGCCTCAGAGCTGTTAGCTGATCCCTGGTGGGACTGGAGGCGGGGCCGGGTGATGGCGAATGGGTGTCTGTCAATGAAGATATGGCCCTTGCAATGAAAACATTTGAGATCCCTGGCATACAGGGTGGTTCTTCCACAACTTGCTGTGTGCTGTTGCTGTGTGCTGTTAAATGTTACACCTCAGAAGTGGATGCATTTCAGGGAAGAGTGAGTGATCTCTGTCGGGCAAGAGCAGTTTGGGAACTTTCAGGATGAAAGAGGCTGTAGAAACGTGATGTTATTACTGAGAGACTCTCCTATCCTCTAGCTTGGGACAGGATCAAAAAGTGACTCACACAAGCTACTCATCTTGGTTTTCTCACCTACCTTTTGTCGGAGATGCTGTACCTCCTAGATTTCTTCCCTCCCCCCGCCCAAACAACAGGCGCCAGACTGAGAATTTTCCTAATATGTTTATTAAGGTTTACCATGACTCAGTTTCCACACAGGCATTCCTATTAGTCCAAAGGCCATTTGATGTTCATTGCAACCAAAATACAACTATAAGCATATATATACACACCTGTATTCCCTATCCTAGCAACAAAAGAGTTTATAAGCATTGGCCAAAATGCAACAGGTTCAGACCTGGGAGACACCTTCCCATCATGGTGTGGCTCGAGGCATAAGGAAAAACTCTGACAAAGGACCCCTAGCAAACATTATACACTATAACAAGCAAGAGATGTCGTTGCTGGACCTTAGCTCGAATCAGATGAAGCAGTTTAGGGCTGCACTCTGCTCTCCTCAGGGTTTTCCCCCTTATCTTACTTTGCCATATTTTTCCCCAACTAACATTTCTAGCCAATGATTTACTACCCCTGGTGCCAAGTTAACCGTGTTTTCTTTATTTCTGTTGCTTAGCCCAAACCTTAAATAACACGACATTGGTATTATTGGGGTCACTATGAGTTTAACGCAAACAACTTTTTTCTTTCTCTTGATTTCATTCTTTATGCGCACATGCTGTGGGCCTATCGCAAGTGCTAAATCCAAATCTAATGTGGGCCTATATTCTTACAAACTCCATCCCTCCGGCTGAGGAGGGCTGGACTCAGCTGTCTCAGGAGCCCATCAAAACCAGCCCTGGCTCAGCCAGAATCAGGACTGTCCATTTGGTCTGGAGGGCATGTGGGGGAAGGACCCCCCCTTCCTTTTGGAGGGGCCGCATTGGGTCTCAGTCACTATCTAGGTAATTAATAGCCCATCTTTCATGTATGTTAGCAGCAGCGAGGCTGCACTGAGACATGCTTTGGCAAGCCATGCAGGGGAGGGGGCAGTTAAAGAGAATGGGTGTGTGGCAGAGAAGTAGATTTTTTGGCATCAGTCTTTACTGTAGAAAACCAGAGGGAAATTCCTACCCCAAAGTCCATTTTTATGGGGAGTCAGAATGTAGCCTTGACAGAGGCTGAGGAGGGAGTTATAGGGCAGTGGTTCTCAACTGGGGGTACGTGTACCCCTGAGGGCACTGAGAAGTCTTCCAGGGGGTACATCAACTCATTTAGATATTTGTCTAGTTTTACAACAGGCTACATAAAAAGCACTAGCAAAGTCAGTACAAACGAAAATTTCATACAGACAATGGCTTGTTTATACTGCTCTATGTACTGTACAGTGAAATGTAAGTACAATGTTTATATTCCAGTTTATTTATTTTATAAGTATATGGTAAAAATGAGAAAGTCAGCAGTTTTTCAGTAATAGCGCACTGTGACACTTTCGTATTTTTATATCTGATTTTGTAAGCAAGTAGTTTTTAAGTGAGGTGAAACTTGGGGTACGCAAGACAAATCCGACTCCTGAAAGGGGAACAGTAGCCTGGAAAGGTTGAGAGCCACTGGTATAGAGCAACTTGGGTTAATTAAATGCAGTAAATGGCCAGGAGCAGTTGGGATCAGCTGAGGGCTTAGAAGGAAAGAGTGTGAAATCACAGCGAGATTGACAGAGCCAGAGGAAATAGGCAGAAAACCAGTGCCTGCAGGGAGCTGCTAACACAGTGCCTGTTTTCCAAAAAAGCTGCTTTGGGGATTAGCTGTGAGGCTCAGACCAGGAGGTCTCCTCTGGTTACCAGGGAAAACGAATGGAGTCAGAACAATGCTAAAATAGCTCAACTGTTGGATAAGTCTGATGTGATGGAGTCCAGCTGACCCAACTTCTGGAGGGCCGTTGAGGCCTGTTGGCAATAGGAAGCCTTCCTGTGTTTAAACACTATTGTGAAGAGCAAAGGCAGCTCACACGTTGCCAACCACAGCTAGGTCCATGCTGACCTGTTAGTTGTGGTTGGCAATGTGTCGTTTTGTTTTAACACAGCATTTCCTAGTGAAGACAAGTCCTGAGGCGAGAACACTTGGAAAAATAATTCTGGGCTTGCAGTGCAGGGAAACAAGTGCTGGGCAAGGCCAGGATTTGAGTAGCTGTGAGCAACCCCACTGCCAGTTAGGGTGACCAGATGTCCCAATTTTATAGGGACAGTTCTGATATTTGGGGCTTTTTCTTATATAGGTACCTGTTACCCCCCACCCCCTGTCCTGATTTTTCACCCTTTCTATCTGGTCACCCTACAGCCAGTGCCTCTGCCCCGTTTCTGACAGTGCCTCCAGGAGCAGGGAAGCAATGAACTCTGTCTCTATGGCTGCTATGAGATCAATCCCAGGCACCTCAGGGCCAGAAAAATATCAGCAAGTTGGGAGGATGTCAGAGGAGAGCAATGAAAGAGATGGAGGGGCTGGTTTATGAGGAAAGATTACAAGAGCTTGGTATGTTTGGCTTGGCTAAGCAATGACCTAGTGGTGGGTAGCGGCTCACAGGTGTTTGAAGGGTGGAAGCCCCAAGGAGAGCAGGGGATTGCTAAAGGGTTGAAGTCATTGAAGGTGAATAGCAATAAATATTTCCTAACAGCGAGTTCTGTGAGGCTGTCACGTCATCTCCCAGGGGAAGCAGTGGGAGCCCCATTGCTTGGGACATTGACACCTGGACTGTAGTAAAGCCAAGGAAATATCCCGGAGTGAACAGTCATATGCCGGCAAGAAGATGGACTGGAGGATCCAACAGGACTTTCGTATCTGTAGTGTCAAAGATTCTGGGTATTGGTAGAGGGGGGTCAAGGTGTAATTTATTGGGTTGCCACAAAAGGTGAAACTAAGGTGGTGTGGGAACAAGGTGAGCAGAGCCCTGTCTGCCCCTCTCCTAATATCAGTGTCTCTCTTAGTCATAGCAGCTCAGGCGAACGGTTCAGTGCCTCGCTCCTGCACACTGGCCGCACCGTGATGGCAGTGACTGATTCCAGCCGCCAGGACTGAGTGGGGAAGGCAGCGAGGGACCTTGGTCAGGTATGAGTAAAAATGAGACGGCATCTGAAAAGCCAAATGACAACAATCGTGTGTAGTCTTATGGAGTGTAGCCCTGCGACAGGGCTTGGAGCAGATGAGAGCTTCCCTGCAGCCAGCCCTCTGTCCCATTCCCCATGGCACCTCCTGCTGTTAGTGGCTAAGACTGGAGAAGTTGTGAGCAGCCCACCAGCAGAACCCTGCCCCATTTCCTACAGCACCGCCTGCTGAGAGAGGCTGGGAATTGTGTAGCTGGGAGCTCTCCCATCCTGTGTTCCTGTGCTGATCCCTACAGCGCCAGCTGCTGGGCAAGGCTGGGACTGCACTAGCTAGGAGCTCACTCTGACAGCTACCTGCCCTACACTCCTCTCTGTGGTGCCGCATCCTGAGAGAGGCTGGGGCTCTAATAGCTGTGCTCACAGCCAGCTCCACCTGCTGGGGAAGGCCAGGACTGCAGTAGCTGTGAACTCCTGCCCGCTAACGCTCCACCTCTCCCCAACTCCATCCTGCCCCTGATGGACTCTGCCCAGGTGTTTTGCAGGGTCTGTGTGGAGGCAAAGATGGACAGCATGTACTTGGCTGAGCCTGCGCCCGGGGGTGCCAGCCCCGTCTCCCTGGATGTCCTCAGCTTCCTGGACCCACTGGCGAACAGCACAGAGGAGCAGTGCTTCAGCGCTCGCTCCCGGAGCACGGTCCTGCAGGGGCTGCCATTCGGCGGCGTGCCCACCGTGCTCGCCATCAACTTCATCCTCTGGCTGGTGAGTGAGGCGAGGAGGGGGCCGTGCCAGGGTGCCCTACCCCCTGTCCCCAGCTCCCAGTGTCTGCCCAGTCTTTCGGCAGTGCCTCAAGTGAGCTGGGGAAGGAAAGAGGTGGGCCTCAGGGGTGGGAGTGACTCAGCGTGACTAGAACCGCACACAGGACTTTGAAGTGTGACACCATATCACCTATTCAGCATGGTCAGATGACACAGTGGTCAGAATGCCTGAGCCCTGTCTCCACTGCAGCTCTTGCTAATGGAGCTGGCCAGGTGGTGAACTATGGGCCCTGATTTTGCTGGTGCCAACGAGGCCATGTGTGTGCAGGTGGAGTCCCTGAGGAGAGACGAATGTCATAATCATGGACGTGTGTGTGTTATGTGAGCCTGCAGCAGGTATCCGATTCTGCCTGTAGGCATCTGGGTGGGTTCCAGTGTGTGTTGTGCCCACGGTGGGTGTACAACTGGGCCTGGGAAGGTGTGGAAGGGTTGTATTGTGTGACAATGCTGGGCATACAGCTCTGACTACAGGGTGGGAGGTAGTTTCTTTGTGTGTGGCTCTTGTTCTGTGTGTGTGTGTTTGTGTGTGTGTGTGTGTGTGTGTGTGTGTGTGTGTGTGTGTGTGTGTGAGAGAGAGAGAGAGAGAGATGAGGGGGGGCTTGCTCTGGCTATATGGGTCTCTGCCTTTCTATGTGTGTATGGTCACCTCGGTTGTGTGCCTGTGTGTGGGTATATTCACCTTGTGTGGATGGGTGTGGGAGTGTAGTACTCTGGACTATGTGGGTCTCCGCTGGGGTGTGTGAGTGCAGTCACCAGGAGCCAGTTGCAGCGGAGTCACTGGAGCAGGACCTCAATTTGGCTTTGAGAGGAGCTTTGACTGGTTCTGCTGTCATGACTGGGCCCACCTGTGGAGGGCAGCCTCTCTGAATGGAGAGGCCTCTAGAAATCAGGTGGCTGGTACATCAACCCTTTGCTTTCTCTCTCCTGCTGCAGCTTCTCCTCCTGGTCTTCTCCTGCCTTCGGAAAGCAGCTTGGGACTATGGGCGCCTGGCCCTGCTGATGGATAATGACAGGTAAGGACTGAGCTCCCTTCCTAGGGGCTGGTAGCGCCCCCCCCCCAAGTGTTTGTGACAGAGCAGGGAGAGGAGGTGCAGTGTCTATTCCCTGCCCTTATCCCAAAACAAACCCAGCAGAGTCAATGTCAGGGCTGTTGGACGGTGCCAGACTGGCAGCTGTGAGGGCTGAGCATCTCAGTTCATCCCCACGGAGAGGCACAGCATGGGTGGCAGCAGGGCAAGCTTCTCTCACAGGCTCCCTCATCCCTGCCCTGGAGGAACACTGGCTAGGGATGGGAGGGCAGTTCAGCCTCCATGGCCCAGTCAGCCTCTCCGCTGAGCCTTTCAAGATGGAGGCCAGTTAGTGCCCATTGTGCTGCTGGGTTTTATAATATGGACACGTTTCGGGGGGAAATGCTGCTTCTGGTAAGCTCTGGAGCTCTCTCCTGTCTCCATGCTGCAGGCGGATTGAAGGCAAGTTCAGTTCTGTAGCAGTGGAAGTGGCAGGGCTGTCCGTGCGCTGGCTGGGCCAGGTTCTCTAGAGTGACACTGGCGGGTGTATCAGAGTCAGCGCCAGGGCTGCGTTAGCTTTCACTTGTAGGTTCAAAGCTAAGAAACATGTTCCTTCCTCTTTTCTTTCTTGGAAAACCAGGAAGAAATAGGGAACATTGCACCAAAAGGTTAAATAACAAACCGCTCACGAGTCCGTTAGCATGTGCAGCAATTATTGAGCTAACACACCAGCCACTAACGGTGAGGGGACCCCATCCTCCACCTCCCTCTCAGCAGTTGCACCATCCCTTGGCTAAAGGTCCTGACCAGGGATGTCAAGGATCTAAGGACCTGATCTGATGCCTGCTGAACGCTGTCGCAGAACAGCTACTGATGGAAATGGGAGAAGGATCTATCGTCAGCAAAGGGGTCCTTGAGGGTTATGGAACTAGCTAAATGCGGGCATGTGGCTTAATGCTCTGGCCTTCTGGCAAAGAGGGCGCAAGTGTCAGAAGGGCGCAGAGCATGTATCTGAATGAAATCTGTGTACTATGATATGACCAGAGAGGAGGAGAGACGGGGAGTTTGTAGGTGTGGGTTTGGGAGATGGGTTGCTTGGGATGAGAGGATGGAAGGGTGTGGGGGTGAAGGTTGTTTAGAAATAGAGCTGGAGGGTGTGGGTGGTAGGTGATGATTGGGGGGTTCATGGCACCTGGCATCTTGTTGTCATTATCTTACTCATAGTCTGAGGTGGAGTTGAGTGGGGATGAGCGTTTGGGGGGAATGCAGGCGCAATGGGCTGCAGGCCAGCGGTTGATAGTCAACTGGGGAGATAAAACTGGGAGGATAAGCAGGGAATGATATAGTCTCCTGGATGGTTACTGATACTTCTAATTGTCTCCTCTCCCCCACTTCTGAACCAGCCGAATCCCTCCAAGCACATGGAATTCCTACGAGTAATGATAATGGTGATCTGGTGAATGTGGTTTTGGTAACAAGAAAAATGCCTTCCTGGGAAAGAAAGAGAAACAGCAGCTGCTTTCCCACAGGGGTTGGAGCCAGATCTCCCACCAAAGGGGCAGGAGACTGCCTCAGCACAGAGTGTGGTCTGGCAGCAGGAGGGGAGAGAGTGCTACGTGTTTCTGGTACAGCACTGAGGTTCTCCTGGTGCTCTAGTCCGGTTGGGTGGAGGAGGACATCAGCATTCTCCTGGCCTGCAGATTTCCAGGGGTTTAGAACCCAGCTGGGCATTAGGACAGGACTCAGAGAAAAATGTGATCAACACAATAAAAAAAAAATCAGACCCTATATTTGTTATTGATTAAAAGAATGTTGGGATTCTGAGAGATGTTGTTCCCCATTTACAAGTCCAAACCTGCATTGACTGGCAGCATGAAACCAGACCAAAATATCAGGCATCCTCCCGACAGGTGCCATGTTCCTCAGCACCTCACAGCCATCCTGCTCCCCACCCCTGCAGCAGTTCCTCTTTCTTTCCCATGGCTGTTATTTCTGGAGGGGGTAGGGAAGGGTGTCTCTGAGAGGTATGGGGCTGACTCTAGGGAATTCTTTCCAGAATCCTCTTCTGAGCCTCGGTTTTCTTTGATTTTTCTCAAGCGCCGGCTTTGGTTCTAAATCTGGAAATGTGTCAGTGATGTTTTCACTTGTTGGAGAGATTAAAGGGACAGTCAAGATTTAAAACAGCAGACATGATTAAAAATCTGGTACTAGAATGTCACGTGGCATGTTTAAAACTGACAGAACTGTAAAAATCCAAGTCACTTTTCCCCAGTGATCCCCTATTTGCTTTACTCCCTGAATTTCACTCCTCCTGGGCAGTGACTTTAGCCTGGTCACTTTCACTTCCTCATTCTTGACACTTTCCCTTGCTAGTCGCCAGGCACTAGCCCAAGGCTGCTGGGTTTGTGGCTTCCCAAACTGCCAGGAAGGCTTTAAAGCTAAACAAAAATGTGTTTCCATTCAGTTAATGGAAACCTTGCTGTTAATAAGGATACTGACATTCACCTCATTTGTAAAGTGCTTTGAAATCTACTGATGAAAAGCACTAAGAGCTAGGTATTACTGTATTATTGTAATTTTATTATTAAGTTTTGAAAAACATTTTTCTCACACAATCTAAATTCCAGCACAAATGACTTGACACTGTCCCTTTAAGAGTTTGTCGCTCCCCAAGTTCTTCCTCTTCTACCAGACTAGTGCAAGTGATGTCATGGTGGTGAATCAGTGATGTTGCAGACACTGCCATAATGATGTCACAAACATGCAGTTATGACCGCGCTGGAGCAAAGAGTGGGGAACTCTTCTTTAACCAAAGTATCTGCGATAACAGAAGAGAAGCGGGGAAACAACCAGACAGTGGAGCCTCAAGCGCTAGTGGGATCTTGTTTTTACTTTGATCTGGTGGGATATTCTCTCTTCATTACTTCCAGGGAGTCACAAGTGTAAACCAAAGGGGATTTTCCTGGAAAGGAGCCAGTACAGGGAGAAGTGTTGAATAGTTAATATTTTCCCCGCACTGCCCCTGGTTCTGAGGAGCCTCCTTTAACTTGTCCTGAAGGTAGTGACCTCACATGGGTTTTGTGAAGTGTGAGCAGTGTTTGTGAACCATAAAGAGAACCTTGAACAAATGGAGCTAGAGGACAGAGTGTTATTGTATCATAACAAATCCATGGCCATTCAGAACTTAACAGCATGAGCAAGGAGAGAATTGGGATGCTCCCACTCCAAAAGCATAGAGCCCTAGCACTTCAGCTAGTAAAAGTAAATTAATGGAGATATCCTATCTCCTAGAACTGGAAGGGACCTTGAAAGGTCATCGAGTCCAGCCCCCTGCCTTCACTAGCAGGAAATACTGATACCAAATACTGATTTTGCCCCAGATCCCTAAGTGGCCCCCTCAAGGATTGAACTCACAACCCTGGGTTTAGCAGGCCAATGCTCAAACCACTGAGCTATCCCTCCCCCCACAGCTAATGATGACACTCCATTAGCTGCCAGCACTATAGGGACTATGACCCACAGTGAAACAGGTCTGATTCTGTAATATTCATTACAATATTATCATTATTGACTGACTTGGTGTCTCATTTCTCCTGTATGCAGTGTGCATCAATACAGTTCAATATGTCCTAGACAAGGGCTGTGTGTGTGTAACCACTGTTCCCGTGAAACTGAATCTGTGCCATTCGCAGGGGCGGTGCAGTTATTTCCTGGGGGAACTGTTGGGGGTGGCAGGTTCTTGGTGTGCAGTTGCTGCATGTATAGAATCCTTTTGCCACCTGCTGATTCACCATCTTAACAAACTGTCTGATGAGAGCTGACTCCATGCAGCTATTGAGCTGAAAAATCCCTCCCAGCTGCTGGGCTAGAAATGTACAAGTGCTGTTCTGGGTTGGCTGATTTCTCAGAAAGGGGTTGCTTGCTATGGGGGGAAATGTCACTTTGAAGTGGGTCTGATCAGAATCTTGGGTTTTTTCCCTGTCCTTCTTGCTCCCTCTCTTGGGCTTCTCCCTCATTCCCTCTCTTCTTTCTCTCCCCTTCTCTCCATCCTGTGCCCCCTTTCTTGCCCTCTCTCTCCTCCTCCCTCTTCCCGAAAGCTTGACGTCGCTGTTCTACGGGGAGCAGAGTGAGAAGGAGAAATCACCGTCGGAGACCAGCCCGCCGGATGTCGATAACAAAGATGTGGTGAGTCTCAGTGGGATGTGGGAGGGAAATTTGCTCCATCCTGTGCAAAGAGGAGCTCTCTCTACTACAGGGAGCCCAGGTTTAAAATTAGATTAGGTCACCAGTCTGAAGTTTCCTGTTTAATATGAACCAATGGTGGAGCCAGGAGCTGCTCTTTGTTTTCCTGGGAAGCGGCATTTTTGTAGTGCTCTTATAGTGAGTGTCAATGCTTGGGAAATCTGCCCCCCACCATTGCTCTAGCACCAGGGGAGCTGTTGTTGGTGTCAGCAGTGGGAGTGCTAGAGTAGACAGCACAATGGTGCTTTTGCCATTGTGTTTTCTAGATCCGTTCCCAACAGGGTTAGACCACATGGTGGTAGCAATTCCTGAGTACTGTCTATGTCAGTACTTCCTGTGACGGGTTGGATCACAGAAACCCGCTGGGGGCTGCCAACTAATGTGCCAAGACTACTTCTGCCCCTGCTTTCCCTGCCAGCTTGGGACTCCAGCACCCTGTCTTGTTGAGCCAGACACGCCAGTCTGCTCCAACACAGACCCAGGGTCTGAAGCACGTGCCCCGAAGCTGAAGACTTAACTGAAAGCAACTTAAGAAGTGTTCCTGTCTTTAACACTCAGATGCCCAACTCCCAATGGGGTTTAAACCCCAAATAAATCCGTTTTACCCTGTATAAAGCTTATACAGGGTAAACTCATAAATTGTTCGCCCTCTATAATACTGATAGAGAGATATGCACAGCTGTTTGCCCCCCCCCCCAGGTATTAATACATACTCTGGGTTAATTAATAAGTAAAAAGTGATTTTATTAAATACAGAAAGTAGGATTTAAGTGGTTCCAAGTAGTAATAGACAGAACAAAGTGAATTACCAAGTAAAATAAAATAAAACACGCAAGTCTGAGTCTAATACAATAAGAAAACTAAGTACAGATAAAAACCTCACCTTTAGAGGAATTCCAGTAAGCTTCCTTTTACAGACTAGTCTCCTTCTAGTCTGGGTCCAGCAATCACTCACACCCCCTGTAGTTACTGTCCTTTGTTTCAGTTTCTTTCAGGTATCCTTGGGGGTGGAGAGGCTCTCTCTTTAGCCAGCTGAAGACAAAATGGAGGGGTCTCCCAGGGATTTAAGTAGACTTTCTCTTGTGGGTGGAGACCCCCTCCTCTCTCCTATGCAAAGTCCAGCTCCAAGATGGAGTTTTGGAGTCACATGGGCAAGTCACATGTCCATGTATGACTCAGTTTTTACAGACAGCAGCCATTGTTTACATGCTACCCTGAACGTCCTCAGGTAAACTTCTTATGTGGATTGGAGCTTTCCAAGTTTCAGAGTAGCAGCCGTGTTAGTCTGTATCCGCAAAAAGAACAGGAGTACTTGTGGCACCCAAGATTCATTGTCCTTTAAGTGTTTCTTGATTGGGCACTTAATTTGCGCATTCCTTTCTCAAGAAGCTGACCAAATGGTTTACTAAGGCTACTTAGGAATCAAGCAAGTACACAGTCAATATTCATAACTTCAAATACAACAATGACATATGCATACAAATAGGATGATAGATTCAGTAGATCATAACCTTTACAGAGATATGTTACATGGCATATGTAGCATAAAACATATTCCAGTTATTGTCATATATATACACATTAATAAGCATATTTCCATGAAGCCGTATGGGGTGCACCGTCACACTCCCTCCATGGAAGATTTTCCTAAATTTCCCAGGGTAGATGCAGCCTGTCTCTCTCTCTCTCATTCCCTCTCCTCCATCTCTCCATTGCCCTGCTCTCGCTCTCTCAGCATGTTTGTCATACAGAAAAATTTAAGCTCTGGCTAACAAAAAGATGAACCCCTAAAGTGGCTTTGGCCATGGCTCTGGTGACATTCCTGGCATCACCTCTTCTCCACAGCAGGTCCTGGCCGTTTACCATGAATTCTCCTGTTTCTGGCAGTTTCCCTCTGACTAGTGACCCTGTTCACTTGTCATTGGGAGGGGAGGGGGCATGTACATTTCAGGAGTCACTGTGTGAAGGACTCTTTCCTCCATGGGGTCAAGTCAAATGAAATCCCATGGGAGTGGCCTGTATCCTGCGGAGGGAGAATTGCCCCAGGGAGGTAAGCTCCTCTCCAGGGCTAATGCCCTTGTGCAGTGCTGGGAAGGGGACTGCTGTGCTGTCGAAGGGCCTGTCCTTCAGAGGAGCCCTGGAGCTGAGGACTGCCATGCCAGCTGGTGGAAAGGAAAGCTGCTTGAGTCTGTCCTTGGATTCTGCAGGATTCAGGCCCCTGTCATCCCCACCTACCGTACTTCTCAAACCCGCTCTCGGATCTCTGCAGTGATGGGGCTTCCCCGTCCTAGCCTCTGCCGTGGCTGCTCTTGCTGTGAAGACAAATTCCCTAATCTCCAGCTTAGACTTTTCCTTCCATCACTTCAGGGCCATCCCTCCTTGTCCTGCCATCTCCTGAGAGCGTTAATAATTCCCTTCATTCACTTGTACTGTCACCCTGACGGCTTCTGTAGGCTGTGATCATGTCCCCCCAGAGTCATCTTTATTCTAGGCAGTGCCCATGGATTTCCCCCAGAAGGAATGTGGCCTGGTGCATTTATTTGTTGGCTCCTCTCTGCGCTCCTCAAACGTCTTCTCCAGTCCGTCTGCTGGCTGCTACCTGGACGCTAAAGGTCCCGTGGCATTTTCAGAAAAACAGAGGTGATCACCTCCGTGTTCTGTCCTCGTTGACACTAGTTGTGCTGTCAGAGCTGGTCACTGAGTGCAGAGCAGCAGCTCTGTTAGTTTAGCAATAGTTGCCATGCGGCCAGCCCCCAAATGCCCCACTTGGCCACAGTCACGACACGGCTGGTCCCCAGTTCCCCACAATGTTAAGCACTCTGAGGCCACACTCCATTTCTGGTACCTTGGTTTGCTCTCAACCAGCTGATCTTGTTTATCTTCCCTTCCAGGGATTCTGCTCCTGGCTCATTTCCATCTACCAAATGAAGTAAGTACATGTCCTTTCCTGTCTGCATTGGATGGCAGCTACTTGGCCTCTCTCTGCCTTTCTGTGTATCCAAGACACCACCTGGGTACCACCCATCACCAGTGAATATCCCAGTGCTGCTGTATCTGCTTTGCATTCCTTGATCAGAAAGCACCTCCCCTGGAGGGGGAGGGGAATACGGGCTTTTTGTTCATTACACCCTGCTGTCCCTTGTGTGCTGTCCCATCTCCCCTCTGCCCTGGTTCTGGTGAGTGCTCCCCTCCCATCTTGAGGGCCATTCAGGAGGCCCACAACATATCTGAAGTTCAGAAAAAGTTTGACAGACTTCTCCCCTCCCACCCTCATTTTTGTGGTGCCCTTGGTTCTGATCAGGTCCAGAAGAGTGAAGGACTGCCCAAAAAGTCTGTTCTCATGGCCAGTGGGGATCAGAAAGGGCTGGAACTCCCCTGAGAGAGACCAGACCCAGGGGATTTCCACCTCCCATTTAGCAGAGTTGGCTAGTTCAGAAAAGCATCCAGATTTGTTGGTGGTTCACTGGCTGGACTCTCCAAATGCTGGGAGATCACCATTCCTTCTTGTGTCCATCCAGGGATCCGGTCCATGGAATGTCAGGGACAACCTATTGTGTGGGAGTTAGAAATGGGGCCGTCCGGTTAGGTGCCTCCAGGGGCTAGTGCAGGATTGTTCCTTTCAGTGTATGTTCCAGGGCTTTGTCCAAGCCCAGGTTAAATGTCCCAAATGATGGGGCTCCCTCCCATCCCTTCCCTTGGGGACCAGTCTGCAACCCTCTAGACGTCCCAGATGTCCCATTCCACAGGTGCCAAAATGCCATCCTCCAGGGAGAGACTCAGAGCACTCCCCTCCTGAATCCCGTATCTGCTGTCAGGAGGGATGGCCTGAGTTTGAGCCCTACAGTATTTGGGGCTGGTGCTTTCCACTGGAGAGTGCAGGGGGCGTGCCCCCTGAGCGGGGAGAGGCGATCTCACATCACCTGCACTAACACACCATCCGCCTCTGTGTCGGTAAGGGATGAGGAGCTCCAGAGCAAGTGTGGAATCGACGCCACCACCTACCTCTCTTTCCAGCGCCACATCCTGGTGCTGGTCATGATCGTCTGTGTGCTCTCTGTGGCCGTCATTCTGCCTGTCAACTTCTCTGGGGACCTCTTGGGTAGGTAATTCTCCAAGCCCACTGGGTGATCCCAGTGGCAGAGCACACATCCCCACAGCACATGGGTGGGCATCATGCACCAAGCGGGATGGGGGAACGATGATGCTGTCAGTTAGCCAGGAAGATGGAATTCTGAATAAGGTGTGGTGCCTGGAAGATTGGTCCAGTGCAAGGGGTCATGCCTGGGAGATTGGCCCCACGGGGTGTGGGTTGGTGGCCAGCTGTGGGGTATAGGAAATGGAGGAGACCAAAGAAGCTTTGGGGCTTGCAGGAGGAGGCCAGGAGAAACCCCAGGGAAGCAGCAGAGAGGAAGGAGCCAGGAGGGGACTCAGGCATCTGTCACAGGGGAGCTGTTTGTATTCTGGGCCTGAACCTCTTGAGATGCGCGGCGCTCCCATAACCTCCATGCTTCCCCTCTTCTCTTCCAGGAAGCAGTCCAGCTCACTTTGGCCGGACGACCATCACCAACGTCCCAACACAGTACGTTCCCCCCACACCTTGCAGCTGCACTCTCTGCCGCTTGTGGGGATGGCTGCCAGGGGCACAGGGTTAGGCCATCAGCAATGTGGGGACTGGCCCCTGGGACCAGGGACAGGGTTTACTTTTACATGGTTCATAAAGATCTGCAAAGACGAGTGAGCACCTGATGGCCAGACGTAGACAGCTGTACAAGAAGAGATGGGAGCCAGCACTCCTACGCCGTGCACTATAGCACCTCCTGCTGGAACTGCCGTAGCTTGGAGCTAGCACCTCCCCAGCCAGCACTCCTACACCATTCAGTACGGCACCTCCTGCTGGGATGGGTTTGGTCAGGAGCAGCTTGAGTTTACAACTTCTCCTGCCTCATTCCTCCAGCAGCTCAGCTAGTGCTCCTGCAGCATTCCCTCTGGTGTTCCCTATTGGAAGAAACTAGGCCTGCAATAACTGAACTCCCAGCAGCTCGCCCTCCTGCACCCATTCCTTACAGCACCTTGTGCTGGAAGAGGCTGGGACTGCAGTAGCTATGAGCCTGGATGCTATGTGCTTTTGGTTTGCACCATGATGGGCTGATAGCTTACTCTCCAGGTGGAGCGGAGGATGGGACTGCAGTGGGTTTGACTGATCTCCAATAGGGGTGCTGCTTTGTTAAGTTGCAGATCTCTTCCTTTTTCTTGCACAGAGACCGTCTCCTATGGCTGCACAGTATCTTCGCTCTCATCTATTTCATTATCACCATCCTCTGTATGGCTCATCACTCTGTCCAGCTCGAATACAAGGAGGATGAGAAGGTAAGCTGCCCCTAGTCCTCTTCTGCCCCTCCCAACCCAAGGGGAGACCCTGCACAACTTTGCATGTTCTTTGCCATCTGTGCTTTTGACGGAACCACAGTTAGAATACACTAGATCTTTACAAATGGCCTGGAGTTGGGTTAACTGGGAAAGAGAAGGTTGGTTTCTGCCAAATTTCTCCCGTTCTCCTTAAAATGAAAGAAACCCTCAGCTTATGCACCATTTCTGCCCCCATCAAGTTGAAACTTGTTTGTGTTGCTATCGAGGGACTGAGCTCAACCCATGTCCAAGCAGTGTAAGAGGTGGTAGTGTCTAGTGGTTACAGCAGGGGCCTAGGGGTCAGAGGCTATTCCCAGCACTGGGAGGGTGTGTGCTTGAGTAATTAGAGCCTGGAACTAGAAGTCAGGACTCCTGGTTCTGTTCCCACCTCTTGGAGGGATTGTAGTGAACTGGCTGGGGACTGGGAATCAGGACTCCCGGATCCCAGCATTGCCACCAATTTACAGGATGATCTTGTACAAGTCTCTGTGCATCAGTTTTCTCCATCTGTGCAATGGAAGAAATGATACTGACCTTCCTTCCAGGGAGAATGTGAGGTGCTGCAGAGCCGGGGGTGTTGTGAATTCAAGACAAAGTATGGTTCTGCTCCCCGATCCCTCTGTCTCAGCTCCTCTTCTCCTCTCCCAGGTCGCACGGACACTGATGGTCACCCGGATTCCCAAGGAGATCACAGACTCCTCCCTTGTCATCAAGCATTTTCAGTGAGTAGAACCGCAGGTAGCTGCTTGATCTGTGCCCATCTCTATGAGCTTCCCTGCCCCTGGTTCTGTTGATTCTTGCCGACTCACTGGAGGGAGATAGGTCGGGATGCCCATGGTCTGGGTGAGGGGTGAAAACATTAGAGGAACATCAGTGTGGAAAGCAGGTGATGTTGCCGGCAGCCAAAGGTCTCGGGTAATGAAGAAGGTGGTTCTGCCCCCTGCTGGCTGCCATGGCAAAGGCAGGTACAGAAAATGCAGCCATCCTCCCTCTTCTCATCCAACATTGCCCAGGAGGACTCACCTCCTGGGGTGGTAAGTGCCTGGGGCCAGGAGGCTGTCCCCCTCAGCAATCCCAGCTCTCCCTTCCTTGTGGAGGTGGGGATGAGGAGCCAGTGGGGCTGGGAGAAGCGAGTCTTTTCAGTCTCCTGGGGAGGAGGGTCTCACATATCTGTCTGTGTATGTGCCCCGCAGCGAGGCCTATCCCAGCTGTACTGTCACCAATGTCCAGTTCTGCTTTGATGTTCGCAAGCTGATGAAGCTGGATGGAGAGAGGTGAGTCTGCACTGGGGCCCTGGGGCCTTGAACTCCTTAGGAGTCCCATGGAGCTATCCCATGGTGCCTGCACATCACCCACTGATGGGCTCAAGAGTCTGCATGCACACTGCCTCTGCAGGCTCTCCGGAGCCATCATCCTGCCTGGATCTACTTTACCCTGTAAAAGAACTGTCCTGTAAGCTGGGGGAGCATACTCACATTGTCCACATGGCCTCAGGAGTCCCAGGTGATGGCAGGGGAAAATCTCATACCTTGGCCTCCCTTAGCATTTGTGGCTTCTTTATTTGAGGTTCCTGGTGGCCTTGCCTGTCTGGCAGGCTGTGCCTGGGGTACCTGAGGTCTCTCTAGTGCTAGTGAGCACTGTCCCCTCCTAGTGTTAGCATGGCACCAGGCTCCCATGCCAGGAGGAGCGTGCCCAGCAGGATGGGCATATCGGGCTTCCCCCTCTGTCCCTGTCCACATTGGTACGTCTGGGGTATTCCTGGCCTGGTGTGCTGTAGGGGGCATGTTATGGAAGACACAGGGAGCATCTGGCTGTATATGGAAAAAAGGCTCCTTTCCAACAAATTAGGGGAGCTCTCTTTTCTGGGAGGCCTCATGAAGTGTCTTCTCTGATCCCATTCCTGGCAGGCGCAAGGCGATGAAGGGACGACTTTACTTCACCACCAAGGCACAGAAAGAGGGGAAAATCATGATCAAAACTCATCCCTGCGCCCGGATCTTCTGCTGCCGCAGCTGCAACTTTGAACAGGTAAGAGCTCAGAGGGGTGCGGGGTGGGGCTGGATAACACTCGCCCCCAGCAACCCCCAGGCACCTGATCAGAGATTCTCTTACAGCTTCCCCTCCCCGCACTGCTCTGCTTCTGTGACAGCCACTAAATGGTGCTGCTCTCCAGTCTCCTTCCCACCATACATACTGGGGGATGGAGGCTCAGGAGAATGAGCTCCAGCATCTCACACTGGCTGAGATGGGCCAGGGGAACCCTCAGGGCCAGAGGGAGGTTTCCACAGATCAACAAACAACCCAGAATCAGGCACCCACGCTGACTCACCGGAACCTGAATTGTGTATGTAGGAAACACTCACCTGCTACTGCCCGCTAGAAGCACAAACCGTCACTTGCAGCTGTTGTTCCAACCCAGACAGCTGTCTCCTTGACACAGATCTTAGTGTTGTTCTTTTGCAAGCAGCGTGTCTGCCTGGAGAGACTGGAATGACGTACAGTCACTCTCACTTTCACACCCACCCCGGGCACCTCCCCACCACAGCTGACTCACTGCAACTGTGCATCCTGGGTTAGCATTTGTCAGCTGTTGAACTCTACTTCTTAATATCTCTTCCTCCAGTACACAAAGGCCACGATTAGTATCGGGGTCCCGTTGTGCTAGGTGCTGTATGTGCCCACAGAAAAACATAGGCTCTCACACTCAAAGGCCCTGATCCTGCAAGTTGCTCCTCACTGGCAGACCCCTGTGTGCACCACCACAGACTCCGCCCACACAGAACAGCTCCATTCAGGATGGGGGCCTAAGAAGACAGGGAACACCTGAAGGGTGTTGGGAGAGGGATACAACCGGATAGAGTCAGGTTTAAAATCCATAGGTGCATTTTCACCTGACAGTTACACAGTGTAAGGGCCAGCTCTCCCTATGTGCCCCTTGCATCATTCACTGGCTGATGTCTCGTAGGCACCCAGCTCCTCTCATTCCCACTGGTAGCTTGCTCCATGACTGCCCCCCAACAGCCAGTCCAGGTGTTGATGTGGCAGCCCCCAGATTTCATCCCCAGTGGTCTGCTGGGATGTCAGTCCCCATCTCTCTGGGAGGAGAGCTCCTTTTAAAGTGATCTTTCCTCTCCCCTGCAGGTGGATGCTGAGCAGTACTACGGGGAGCTGGAGGAGAAACTGACCGATGAGTTCAATGCTGAGCGCAACCGCATCTCGCTCAAGCGTCTTGACATAGCCTTCGTCACTTTCCAGGATGAGAGGATGACAGCAGTGTGAGTGCTGGCCTCAGCGAGAGCCGGGCCGAGGCCCTGCTAGCTAGAACGGCCCTCTGGGCAGCTTACACATTACCCCCTCCCCATGGAAAATCAACCTGAAATTCACACAGCTCTGGGGTGTCAATATAAAAATAACAAGCAGCTTTGGCTTCTCTAGCACTTTCCCCTGCTGGGTTTGGGATCAGGAATGGTTAGTCCGTTCCTGCTTCAGAGCCAACAGGGGTGCCCATCCCAGCTCTGGGGTGGGATTGTCAGTGGCCCTGGTGCTTTGAGGCTATCAAGGGGCGCTCCGAGTATTTCCATGGTTCCGTGTGGACTCTGATTTTCAGTAAGCTAAACCCAAATGGTTGTTTAGTCTCAGCTGGACTCTGTCCATCATATCAGCAGAGTATGATCTGAGTATGGCTGAGGGCCACAGCCTGTGATTGTGGGAAGAACGTTTAGGGTGGCAGAGATCCTGAACCCCTTCTCCCTCCCACCCGCCTCCCCGGCTCTTCTCATATATGGGAGTAGGAATCTGTCCCATGAGCCAAGGTCTTCTCTTCCTCCTCTCTCCTGTAGGATTTTGAAGGATTACAGCCGCATCCACTGCCGCAGGCACCCACAGCAATCCTCCGTCACCACGGTGGTAAAGTCCCACAGCTGGGGCGTCCGCTATGCCCCTGCCCCCAGTGACATCATCTGGTAAATCCCCACACAGCTGGATGGAGGGGGCACCAGGGCACAAGGTGGATCCAAGGCTTTAATTCTCCCAGACCTTTGGGAGTGCTAAGGGCTGAGAATCTGCCTCTGCAGGGCCTGAGCAGTGACACCAATGCAGTGAGGTTGCAAGTCTCAGCTAGGCCAGGCAAGGGAGGGGAAAATGAAGTCTCCCGGGCTTTCTCTGGCATTGGTGAATCCAGAGCCCATTGCAGGGGGCACAGAGATTCCATTGTGCTGGTTCTCCTGGTCCCTGGCGATGCCCCCAGTTCCAGGTGGGACAGTGCAGGGGACAGTTGTGTTGAGATGTGTTGGGATGGGGACTAATAGCAGGAAACCCCAAAAGCAGAAGCCCTAGAATAATCAGAAAGGATGGGGTCTATGTGGGGGGGAAGGTATAGGGCAGAGCGAGCATGGGAGCCAGTGGGTCAGGCTGCTGAAGTGGGGAGAGCCCCTTCCCAGCCGGGTACCAGGAGGGATACCCCAGCCACCCGCACCGCTGTGCCCTTCCCTGTGCTCCACCTGCTGGATACTCTGTTCTCTTGTAGGGAGAATTTATCTGTCCATGGCACGTCATGGTGGGTGCGATTTGTCCTCCTCAATTTCTGCCTCTTCATCCTCCTCTTCTTCCTCACCACACCTGCCATCATCGTCAACACCATAGACATGTTCAACGTGACGCGGCCGGTGGAGAGCCTCAAGGTAGCTTATTCCTGCGGGGCTCTGCCTGCTGGACTCAGGGACCCACCTAGGGGGTACCCATCTCCGAGCTTGCCTGAGGAGGGGAGGGTGTGAGCTATCTCTGTGCCCCCCGAGGAGAGCAGGGTATGCCTCTTCTCTGCACTCTCCACGAGTGGGATGGGTGTCTTCTTGGCAGGGAGAAAGGGAGAGCCCACATGGTGGGCAGCCACGTGTCCCTGATGGAGGCATCCTCGGGTCCTGTCTCTCTGTGAGGTTTTGTGTGTCCCCCCAACCCAGGCAGTGACCCCATACCCTGGGAGGGGCACACACAACCTCACACATAGGGAGCCCATGGGGCAGGGCAGCTTTGTGAGTGTGCCGAAGCAAAGGAGGTGGGGTGGGACCATTACAGACTGCACCAAGTGCTGGGCTGCTCCAGAGCTGCCATTAATCCAGCCCCTTCCTCCGCAGTAACCTGTGAGCTGTAGCTGGGGGCCTGGGTGCTTGCTCTGTCCCAGTAAAGCCTTCTGTCCTCAGCCTTGCTGCCCCTCCAGCGGTGGAGCGAGCCTCCCAGGGGCTCTGCCACCAGCCAGGCAGGGTCCTGAGCTTGTTTCCGGTCTCTCCTCTCCCCAGAATCCCGTCCTCACCCAGTTCTTCCCCACGCTGCTGCTCTGGGCCTTCTCTGTGTTCCTGCCCTTCGTCGTGTACTATTCCGCCTTCTTTGAGTCACACTGGACCAGGTAACTCACGGCCTTTACACTCTGACCTTTCACCCTGGGGCCTGCCTGCCCCCTCGGAGTCACTCGGGATCTGGATTTGAATGAAAACCCCAGTAGGTACCATTTAGTCCATCTGCAGGGGTCAGGGTGGGATTGGTCCCTACATTCTGTTCCGCAGGGTGTTGTCCAGTCTGGACTGAACAGGCTGCCAGTCCCTCCCTGAGGAGACAGTTCCGTGCCCTGAGAGACCACTGCATCTGCCCATGTCTGCACTAGCCAGGTTACTGTGCTAGGTGCTGTGCTGTTTGTTCCCGCCTCCGTTGGTCAGCAGTCACCTGGCAGCTGCACACACAAATGCTTCAGTCCACTCCAGTGCTCTCGGCTACGTTCCAAACAGGCACTAAATTTCCAGGACAAGTCAGGCTGAATGGCTCCCAGTGCAGTCGTTCCCATGCCTGTGGGGATGGAGGTACAGGCGCCCACCTTTTAAAAACTGACCTGCTACCGGAGGGGGTGTCAAAGCTGCCCCACCTGATGAACCTCCTGTAGTCCCCTCTCTTCTCCCTTTATCTATGCCTCTCGCTTTAAACCTGCTCTCGGGCTGCACTAATGTCTCCCCATGGCCTCAACCAGCAATCCAGCTGTGGTTGTCCAGCTGCGTTCCCTCTCTGCTCCCCTCACAATGTCCCACTCAGCAGCACCCCCTACAGGTGGCCCAAGCCACCCAGTGTCCCCCAGCCATGCTCCTTCCATTGGCATCCCCTGCAAGTGCCACACTTCTCTCCCTGGGCACAAAATGTGTGCCTCCAGTCTCCAGCGCTGAATGTCCTGAGCTGGTGAGCCAACCATGACTCGTGGGGGAGTGGTAAAGCTGGCCATTGCAGCTTGTGAGCTACGGTCAGATTTCCAGCTGCAAATACTGTTGTGGGAAGTGGTGAGAATTGGAGAGAGACAGTGGGATTTGGAGGGTGGGGGACTCCCCAGATGGCTTCACCACACCCTGTTCCCCCATATCGGCCTCTGCATAGTTTAGAGAGAGAATCCCCACCTTCCCCAGTTAGCGCTCTGCTCCAACAGAGCAGTGTCCCCTTGAGGACAGTCTGATTCCCTGGTGCAGAACTGGACCCAAGCCCCAAGCATCTCTCCCTCCTCTTCTGTCTCCAAAATGTATAAAGATCTTTTCCTTTTTCTGTAGGTCGATTGAAAATCAAGTCACGATGCACAAGTGTTACTTCTTTCTGGTGTTCATGGTGATCATCCTGCCCTCGCTGGGGCTGACCAGGTACAACCCATGTGCACAGCCCTCCTCATTCACCTGCAGACTGGGAATTATATACATGTCCCTGGAGCTCTTCATCCTGAGGGATCAACCCCAAAGCATTTTGCAGAGACTGTGTGTGCAGGGATCACTTCACCCACCACTGAAATGCAGCCGCCTCTGCAGTGGAACACAGCAGCTCTTAGCACTCAGCAATTCTAAACACCAGTTATGGCAGAACGTGAAGTGTATTGTATCCATTTGAAACGTAACAGGAAATTAGGGAAGAAGCATGGAATTGCCCATGGCCCAACTGACCAGGATGCCAAGATTAACTCCCTGACTTTTGGGCAATGTGCCATCGTGTCTTTAATAACCATGTGTATTCCAGAGGGCATCCGTGTTACATCTCCTCCGAAAGACTGCCACAGCACAGCATCCCCTGGAGCAGTAACTCTTTAAAGAGGAAAAATATCGTACAGATCAATAGCTGGTTATTTATCATTCTCTGTGGTGTTGCTCCTTGGCCAACGCCAATCGATAGCTTTAGGGGGTGTGGAGTAGCCCAGTTTGTCTTTGAGAGAGAACTGACCATCTCCCTCTGGGGAATCTCCTGGTCTAATGTATTGATAGTGTGTATCAAACAGAAATGGCAAGAGCAGCACAGCTACTCACAGGCTATTGCACTTGCACAGACTCCTGCTGAGGCCCAACTGTCCAGCCCTTTAGCCAGAAAGCACTCGCTCCTCCCCTCTCAGCACATTCATTGTCTGTCACCGTCCTGTCCCCAAACTCTCCCCTGGTGACCCCTCAGCCCAAGGACCCCCAGCTGCACAGCCCCCTCCTTCCTGAGTCTGAGCTAGATCAAGTGACCCTGGGTATTAACCCGTCTCTTGTTCAGCTGATCTGCAAAGGAACTCCTTAGCCAGGTGTGTATGTAGCCTTGTTCTCAGGTCTAGCCAAGCTGTGATCAATTCAGGATCCTGGGGTGGGGGCAAAGGTGGTTTTAATCACCTTTGGGATGTCCTTATTCTGAAGCAGGCTGGGATCCAGTTTGGTTCCCAGCACAACTTAGAGAAGCCGTGGGGCTGACCTAACTTGCCCTCAGCTGCCTGTGGCACCAAGGGGTTGTTCTATCGGCTGGGACTGATCAGAGCATAGCGACCCTTCAGTCATATCCCTGATGCCAACAGCTTTATGCCACCTAGGGATTCTGGCTGTGCTGGGGCAATTGCCAAGCAGCTAGTGGCCCTTTGCGCAGCTGGAAATGTGCAAAGGGACCAAAGCATCAAGCCAAGAGCACTCTGCAGGAGCAGCAGCCACTCCAGTAAGATTTTGACACGGCTCCATCGTAGGTTTAACCCTTTCTGTGGAGCGTTCCAGGTCTTGTAACCAGATCCTTCAGTAATTGCCACCTTTGACAGAACAGTGTTTTCCAGCATTTGCACCATGTGGACCAGCTGTTCCTTCCCAGACCAGCCTTGATTATTATCATTATTGTTGTTATTCGCACAATGCCAAAACAAAACAGGCTGGGCACATTCCACACCGAGGTCAGGCCCTGTGCCAAAGGGAAGTCCAGAGATGGGTGGGGGAAAGGTGTGCTGCAAGACTTTTTCCTGCTCTCTGCATGTGCGTGCAAGAGAGCGAAAGACTCTTGCCTATTTGCCCATAATATTCTCTCTTGTCTGTATAACACATGTCTAACCAGCTTCTGTTCTCCCTTCTCTCATCCAGTTTAGATCTTTTCTTCCACTGGCTCTTTGACATTCACTTCTTGGATGAGGCAAATATCAAGTTCCAGTGAGTACTGGCAGGCCCTGAACATGTGTGGAGCCGTGTTTGTGTGGGGATGTGTGTACACGTGCAGATTAGGGGGAGCTGCATGCACAGCTGGGTGTGTATAGGGACAGAGGAATTGCATTTTGCACGGTCGGTGTTTTTTGGTTGTAGTGTTTGTCCCAAAACACTACAACCAAAAAACACCGACAGTGCAAAATGCAATTCCTCTGTCCCTAGTTTTGGCCCCCATTTCTGAGTGATCCCCTGAGCAGAAGGGTGCAAGCTCATGGACCCAGCAATCCTGCAGCTGTCACCCCCTGCACTGCTGGGCAGCAGCTTGGAGGGATTCGGGCATGAGTCCTGCAGCCTCCAGCCTGGCACAGCTCTTCTCTGGCCATCTGCTTGGGGCACGTCTCATTCTCTTCCCTCCTTGTTGTTTCTCGGGGCAGGTGCGTTTTCCTCCCTGATAACGGCGCTTTTTTTGTCAACTACGTCATCACGTCCAGCCTGATTGGGACAGCCATGGAGCTGCTGCGCATCCCCAGCCTCATCGTCTATGCAACCCGCCTCTGCTTCGCCAAGTCTGAGCCAGAGCGGCTCCACATCAAGCGAGTATGTGGCTCCTCTCCCTGCACACCCGCACCCACACAATGCCCATCTGCCACATCCTGCCTGGGAACTCAGACCCGCAGATCCTGTCTCCACTGTCCTGGCCAGAAACTCAACTTCTTGTACTCAGGAGGTGGGGCTCTGGTCGTAGTGCCTCTGGGGACAGGGCCGTGGCCTAGAGCTGCTCCAGGAGGTGGGACTCTGATTAGGGTGACCAGGTGTCCGGTTTTTGACTGGAACACCCGGTCGTAAAGGGACCCTGGCGACTCCAGTCAGCACTGTCGACCGGGCCGTTAAAAGTCCGTGTGGCGGTGCTGCAGCACTAAGACAGGCTAGTCCCTACCTGTCCTGGCTCCACGCTGCGCCCCGGAAGCAGTCATTAGGTCCGTCTCCTAGGCGGGGAGGGCCACAGGGCTCCACACACTGCCCCTGCCCCGAGCACCAGCTCCGTACTCCCATTGGCTGGGAACTGCGGCCAATGGGAGCTGCGGGGGCGGTGCCTGTGGGCAAGAGCAGCGTGCAGAGCCGCCTGCCGCACCTCCGGCTAGGAGCCGGACCTGCTGGCCGCTTCCGGGGCGCAGCGCAGTGCCAGGACAGACAGGAAGCCTGCCTTAGTCCCTCTGCTGAGCTGCTGCCAGGGAGCTGCCAGAGGTAAGCCCATGCCCCAACCCCCTGCCCCAACCCTGAGCCCCTCCAAACCCGGAGCCTCCTCCTGCACCCCAAGCCTCTCATCCCCAGCCCCACCCCAGAGCCTGCACCCCCAGACAGAGCCCTCACCCCCTTGCACCCCAACCCCCTGCCCCAGCCCAGAGCCCCCTCCCACATCCTGAACCCCTCTGCCCCATCCCCCAGCCTGGAGCCCCCTCCTGCACCCCAAACCCCTCATCCATGGCTCCACCCCAGAGCTCACACCCCCAGCTAGAGCCCTCACCCCCTCCCACACCCCGACACCATGCCCCAGCCCGGAGCCCCCTCCCGCACTCTGTATCCCTCATTTCTGGCCCCACCCCAGAGCCTGCACCCCCAGACAGAGCTCCAATCCCCTGCCCCAACCCAGCGAAAGTGAGTGAGGGGGGAGAGAGTGAGCCACCAAGGGAGGGGGAACGTAGTGAGCGGGGGAGCAGGGCCTTGGGGAAGGAGGCGGGGCTAAGGTGTTCGGTTTTGTGCGATTCGAAAGTTGGCAACCCTAGCTCTGGTCCCAGTGCCTCTGGGGACAGGCTCTTGGCTGGAGGCTGCTGCAGGAGGCTTGGCTTTAGTTCCAGTCCCTCTGTGGCTGCCAGGGGTAAGCTGTGCAGAGGAAGCAATCAGTGCAGGTCTGGGAAGGCAGCGGGGCAAGGGAGTACATCGTGTCGCTCAGTAGTGACCCCACTGGCTGTGTGAAGAGCAGCAGCGCCCGGCTCTGAAGGAGAATCCCTTCCATGGTCAGCAGGCGATGGCTGCGCCATGTTGTCTGGGTGGCTTATAAAGGAAGAAGGGAAGCATAAAGGACTGGGAGTTGCTGCCAGGCCCTGGAAGAGGTGCTGGGGAGCATGGGGCCGGGGGTAAGGCAATGGGCTGAGAGATCTGGGGTCAGTTCCTGGCTCTGCCACAGACTCCCTAGGTGAACTGGGACAAGGCCTGTCATCTCTCGGTGCCTCAGTTCCCCATCTGTGGTGTGGGGGCAATACGTCCTTTCTCCGCCTTCCATCTGTCCATGTAGGGTACGAGCTCCCTGGGAGAGGAACTGTCTTCACTATGCGTATGTATAGTGCCTAGTGCGAGGGGCCCCGCTCTCACCTGAGGCCTCCAGCTAGTGCTGTAACACCCACGATAGCACTAGGCTGGACGCAGCAGGGTAACTGTGCTGTTGGTTGTGCCTCAGAGCCAAGCCTATGAGTTCCAGTTCGGGCTGGAGTACGCCTGGACCTGCTGCATCTTTGCTGTCGTCATGACCTACAGCATCACCTGCCCCATCATCGTCCCCTTTGGTGAGTGGCTGTGCCAGTCCTGTGAGCTTCCAGCCCGGCCCTCAGCTGTCTCACCATCTCCTCTGGGCCTGGCCCCGGGGCTGGAAGCAGCCTCGCCCACACCCATGTTGCCAGGAGAGTCTGTTTGCTCCCTTGGGAGGTGAGATGATCATTAGAAGGCAGCTCTGTCTGGTCTCATTGGCCTCCTGCTGAAACACCTCACACACACACACACACTGTCATGCAGTGACTGGAGAACCAGCCCTGGTACAGAGAAGTGAGCAGGGATCAGCTGCCAAATCCCCAATCACCACTGGCATCAATTCCAGGGACTGTTCTCCTTGACCCAGTCCCTCATCCCCTCTCCGAGCCGTGGTGCTCTCGCCTCACCCCCCTTTGTCCAACAGTGGCACCTGTCCTGACCCTCTTTCATCCTCCTGGCCCAGGTTTGCTCTACATGCTGCTGAAGCACATGGTCGATCGCTACAACATTTACTACGTGTACATCCCCACCAAGCTGAACCAGCGCATCCACTCGGCGGCCGTCAGCCAGGTGGTGGTGGCACCCATCCTCTGCATGTTTTGGCTGCTCTTCTTCTCTGTCTTGCGTCTAGGTAGGGTGGACTCAGGGCAGGGACTCCTCCGGCCTAGACCTTATCTGCATCAGAGCTCACTTCTCCAGGGGACAAGCATCCAGCTAGTG
Source organism: Terrapene triunguis (assembly GCF_002925995.2). Classification (NCBI taxonomy): domain Eukaryota; kingdom Metazoa; phylum Chordata; order Testudines; family Emydidae; genus Terrapene; species Terrapene triunguis. The sequence continues at coordinate 62,072,861 of NW_020664447.1, forward strand.
ACCATCACCTTCTCATCAGGAACAGGAGGAGGGGGAATGGGGCAGACAGGGAGAAAAGAAATGGGGTAAGGGTAATGTTGGTGAGAGCTCGACTGTACTCACCGTGTGGGGGGAGGGCTCAGCCAGATGGGGGGAGATCTCGGCTGGTACTTAGGGGGGCCTCAGCCAGAGGTGGGAGAGATTTTGGCTGGTACTCAGAAGCTCTTGTGGCTGGTAGGAAGTGAAGCTGGTGGACTCTGATGCAGACTCCCATGCTGGCTGGCTGTTTTTCTCTGCTCTAGGTCCCATCCGTCCCATCACCCTCTTTACCTTCGTGGTTCTTCTATCCTGCATCCTCTTCTCTTTCTTTGGCCTGTGTCTGAAGAAGCTGCAGCCAAGGAAGCCCTCCAGCTACCAGGTGAGAGAGGGAAGCAGCCACTTTGGTCCCAGGACCTGACTCATCGTCTCTTTGTCCTGTTTGTCTGTGTCTTGCCTCTCAGGGGCCAATATGCACTGAGGTGCCTGAGGATTTAGTTGCGTCTGGAGCATCTCCCCTCTGCCCATTCACCATCACCAGCTTTGGGTGTGTCTGTGCTGCAGTTGCAGTGGCCCAGCTGAAAGTGGCCCTTCTTGTCTCCAGATCATAGGCTCTGGGCCCCACCCTCCTCCCCCGTCAGCGCTCACACCATGGGCAGCACTAGGAGATGCTGCGTTGTAAGAGGTGCCAGTGCTTTGACTCCATTCTGCCACTAGGTGCAAGTTAGAGCTCACTGCACTTCCCAGCAAACCCCAGTCTCCTGGCAAGCAGCCCCCTGTAATCCAGGCTGTGAGAGCTCAGAGCCGAGGGGCAGCTGCAGCGTTCCCCAGCTGCTGGTGTCCAGCCCATCTCTGTGAGCTGTAAAACGAGCTGTGGGTCTATCTCTGGGCAGGTATCGCTGATGGGCGTGGTCAGCTCAGTTAATCCTAGCTCTCAGTGGCTGCAGACATGATCCCTCCCTCTCCAACCCCATGGGCTCAAAGGGCTGTAGGAGTGTGTGTTCCTGGGGTTTGCCCCACCACTTTGGGGACTGATCCCTCCCTCCCTCCCTCACTGCTTTGTATTCTCCCGCCATCTGCCTGCAGATGTCCGAGCAATCAGAAGGGGCCTTCAACGACACGGAAAGAAGCAGCATCTCCTCAACCCCTAACTCAAATGTGAGTATATCCACTCCCCCGCCCGCCGCCTGCCCCCTCCCTGGCCTCACTCACCAGACGCCTCGTTTCGGGAGTCAGCTTCATGCAGCATCAAAACACTCTGATGCAACGAACCACTAATGCCTGAGACCAGGAGCACTGCACTGAGACTCCCACAGCGACCCAGACGTGCCTCTACCCCAGCATGGCCACTCATCTCCTGGTGCGCAGCTCTTGTGAATGGAGGGTAATACACTCACACACCCTAGCCTCATTGGCCAATCAAATCCCGCCTTTCATCCAGCCTGGATTCTGAGTGGGACTGGGGTTTCTTTCTGATCCTCGCCTCTAGCCCATTGTGTGCTTTGTGCCCCAGATGTTCGTGGCCACGGTGCTGCAGGAGCCGGAGCTGGGCCTGACGCCGGCTGCCTCCCCAGCTCACCAGTCCTACGGCACAATGGGCAACCGGCTGGAGCCGGTGGAGAACAGCGAGGAGGGCGGCCTGGAGAGCTTTGAGACGGAGCTGGAGACTGTGGAGGGTGAATTCAGAACCGGGCCCGTGCTGGAGGACCAGGTCCATTACCACTGAGCGGCCGCTCGCAGCGGCAACACCAGCTGGACAGAAACACCGACATCAAGTATTGAGAACCGGGGGGGAACTCCATCTTGTAGGCCCCAAGCTTCCTGAGCTGCCACGTCAACCCTGCCGCCAGCTCTCAGGCTCTGGCGAGGGTCCAGTGCCGCTAACAGGACCAGATCCAACACTGCTGAAGAGCAGCGGCTTTTCTGGCCTGCGAGAGCCCAAGCCCCAGTGCTGGGGCGGTGGCCTCCTGCTCATGCACACAGATAATACTGGGGTCTCGGGTGCAGTGGTGGAGACAGAACTGAACAGAGGGAGAGACCCCAGGAGGCCTCCTGCTTCCATCCTGTGCTCCAGCTCTGAGCAGCTGGAGCCGATTGCTAGTGCATCTCGTGCTCAGTAGCCTGCCTGCCAACTCCTGGCTTCCCCTTCTCCTGGAGTCAGAGTCAGTCGCCACAGACCTCAGGCACCCCTCTTTGCTTTCCCTACCTTTCCCTCGGGTTCAGCATCCCTTTGGGAAGGAGGGGTGCAGGAGAGTGGGTGGCCCCATTGCGCCAGGGCAGACGTAGCTGTGAACCTTTTTTATCCACATATTTTGGGAGATTGGGGGGTGGGCACCGGCTTGTTCTCCTGCTGCCAAGGGAAAATGCCCAGAGAGCACCAATGACTGTGTCCAATGCAGAAGCAAAGGCCTGTAGCTCCTTGGCTGCCACAGGCACCAACCAGACTCAAGTGCAGATGCCAAACCCGTAGCGTTGTGGGGCGCTCACTCGCTGCCCCAAGGAGCAGGGCAGGGGAGTTGCCCTTCAGCTGGGCCCTGACGCCAGGCCTGGGTGTCATCTGTTCCTTCCCCCCATGTCTGCTTGTGGCTGTGTGCGTGTGACTGCTGAATGCTGTCTTTGTCTTTGGGGCTCCTTGCCTTGGTTCAGCGTCAGAGGTGGGGCCCGTCACCTGGCTCCCCATAGCACAGGGTAAGGGAGAAAGAGAGAGGGTAGGCGCCAGGGGGAGAGTGCTGAGGCCAGGATGGAAAAACAAGCAGCAAAAGGAGAGTTGTGTGCCCTGAAGCATTAACTCTTTGTACAGCAGCATGTGCCAGACTGCCGACTCTTTGAGCATGACCCCCGGAGGTGCATGTAGGCTCCAAGGGCTTAATTAAGGAGGCAGCTGGGAGTTGGGGGGGGGGTATACATGCAGGGGCTTATGCATGTGATTAAATGAGCTCCTTTGGGGAACCCTTCTGGGAAATCTCTGGGCTGGAACAACCTCTGCCCCCGTCACCTGGACTTGAGAACACGGAGCAGCCTCACGCTGGAAATTCCCAAGATGGCTAACAAAAGCTTGCTGTCACTTCGCTGCTGGATGGTCACCCCCCTCTTTCCCCCCAGCAGCTGCTGCTGCTGCTGAATGACCTGCACTGGGCAAAGAGCTAGGGGAAGGTAAGTCAGTTCCAGACTAGTGACAGTGGTAGAGGACTTTTATACTGCCCAGTCTCACCACCTATCTCAGAAATGCAGCCACCTCGGGCATGGGCTGCTGCAACTGTTTAACAGGTACCCAGCAACACTGCGCCAGTGCTAATGCCAGCATCCAAAGCATGGTTCTGTCCAATTGCAGCAGCTTATAATCCAGGGTCAGTGACTTCTTATGCCCCCTCACCTCCACCCCAAGCTCATGCTGTTTCCCCAGTGAGACAGGCATCACGCCTTCTGCCATGCATGGAGGAGCCACCTGCCCAAGGCTGAGAGACACAAAGCATGCTCAAAATGTTTGGATACTTGTTGGCATGGCAGGCTGCAAGCAAGGGGAGGGGTGTTCGCTGTAGGGCCACTTGGCAGGTTGTTGTCACCTTCAAGCTCCACCTGTGCAGAGAGTCATCAACCCATTTGAAGTTGCAGGATGTTCAGCCAGGGGCTCAGTTCAGCTGCAGTTCGCGCCTCAGGGAGGGGTCAGCTAGTGCTTACTCTTGAGGGAATTCTGCACCAAAAAAATAAACATTCTGCGCACAATAAAATTTTGCAAAATTCTGCAAATTTTTATGTGTCAATAATAAATGTGGCAGCACCAGCATGGCAGTGGGGCGCACAGGCCACTGGCTGCATGGAGGTGGGCGCTCACCCTGCAACACCGCCCCCCCCCCCCGAACCCTATCCCCATGACATGGATTCAATGGTGAGGCTGCTCCAGACCCTGACACAGCACAAGGGCCGGGCCTGCCCCAGAAACACTCTGGGGCCCTCCTCCCCAACCCCCGGCACACAAGGTGTGGGCAGGCACGCTCAGCCCAGCAGGCGCCTAGTGTGGGGGGGCTCCAGGTGTGGATTGAGAGGGTTCTGTATGGGGGCAATATGGTTGCAGGTGGCTCAGCGAGGAATCCGGATGCGTGGGGTGGGGCGGAAACTCGATGCACAGGGGCTTGTTTTGGGGCGGAGGGGTTCCAAGTGCAGGGGCAATGGGACGCTGCAGGGGAAGGGCCAGGTGCTGCGAGCTTGTCACAAGGGGCGGGGGCTTGTCAGGGTGGGGGTTTGAGTGTGTGTGTGTGTGGGGTGGTCTGGCTGCAGGGGTGGGGGGGTGGATGGAGGGATGTTGCAACAGGGTGCAGGGAGGCTCCAGATGCAGGGGGTGAGGCTCGGCAGGCTGAGAGTTCAGGTGTGGGCGGCGGGGTGGGGGGGGGGGGGGGGGGGGGGGGGGGGGGGGGCGCAGAGCATCCTGCAGCCAGGGTAGGTTTCTGGGGGTGGGTCTGACCCAGCCTGGGACTAGCAGCTGAACCAGCGGCACTGCTGTGTGTGTATGGGCATGCAATGACTTATGGTTTCCCTTTGCTTCCCCATCAAAAAGTCATTTTTCCGCAAGGAAGCAAAAAAAAAAAAAAAAAAAATTGCCTGGGGACATGAATTCTGCACACACACAGTGGCACAGAATTCCCCCAAGAGTACATGAGCACCAAACCTGGTAGCTATATAGCTGACCATTCACTGAGCTGTGTGGCTGCAGGCTGAATTCAGGCCTGCCAGCAACTTGCTCCAAGTTGCTGGGCGGGGGGGGGGGGGGGGGGGGGGGGGAGGCAGGCATGCGAGCTGCCCTCTGAACACATTACAGAGTCCCATCTGTCACCACAGCCAACAAATAAAACCGTGACTTAAAAACAAAGGGTGAGGAAATTTAAAAATATATTGGCTCCTCTGCTGCTGCCAAAGCAGCCATGATGCCACAACCCTCTTGTAGAAACTGGGCTCTGGGCCCATGGGCAGGGCAGTTACCACTCCCCATTCCCAGAGCTGGGCTGGCTGTGGGGATGATGCTGGTGCACAAATGAGGATCCAAGCAAAAGTGAGCGGGCCTGGTCCCCTTAGAAAGGCTGGCGGGGGGGGGGGGGGGGGGGGGGGGGAAGGGGGGGCAGCTCGGCCCCCGGGGGCCAGGACACAGGCAGGAGGGGGAGTGTTTACTGCTCAGGATCTAAAAAATGTTCTCCAGTGAGCACAAGGTGAGTATAGTAAGCCAGGCAGCCTGTCTGCACCCCTGAGGGTAGTGGAGGGTTGAAGGGGGGTGGGACTCAGCTCCTCAGGGCCAGGCTTCAGCCTCCCAGGCACCACTCCTGTGTCACATTAGCCCTCAGTCATGCCCACGGGTGCCAGAGGGAGCATGCTGATGGGTGGCATGGGACATTGGCAGTGAAAAGTCATAGTAGCACTGAGGCCACGGACAGCAGCTCTCAAGCATGGGACTTGGGATGGCAAATTTGGAAGGGGGGGGCGGGGGGAATGAGCTCCAAAAGCAGAGATGCTGGCGCGATGGGTGACCCTCCCATTGTCTGTGTGCACATGGCCACATCACAAACCCCTCCTGGACTCAGTGCCTGGAGCACTGTTGGTATCTCATAGCCCATGATAACCCCCACCCCTAGCAGCCATTCAGCCAAACACTCATCTGTCCCTTTGCATATACACCCCCATCCATTCCCCACCTCCTACATCCCCATGTATACAGTGGTGTCTGCACAGCTCCACCCACCTCACCCCAACCAGCTAGTCCTTGGCCATCACCACCACCCCCATCCACCTGTGCCCCTCTCTAAACTCACCCTGTGCTGTCTCCACCCACTGGTTGTTCTGGCCCAGTTCTGTGGGAAGGTGGATTGTTCCTTATGCTGCCTCTCCTGTTGGAGCCAGTTTGATGCTATCAGCACCTGATCAACTAACCTCAACGCCTCTCTCTCTTTTGCTGTTTCTCTGGTATGGAAGCAAAGTGCCTGTGAGTGGCATGGTGTCCTTGAGGAGCTCTGGCTCCTTGTCTGACTTTCCCTTGGCTGTCACACTATCGGAACGTGCCAGAGTTCTGTACCTTTCTTGTTATTTATTGCTATGACCGTGCCTTGAATAAAATGACTTCGCCCAGTCGTTGCCTGCAGTAAATGGCACCTGTTTACACTGCATTACACTCACCTACGCAGCAGGAAAGACAGGGAGGTGTGATGTGAAGGACATTGGCTCTGGGAGAGCCTACACAGGGTTGCTGTTACGGTGCATAAACATAAGCCAGCCCATTTTTAAATCCAGAGCTTGCATTTGCTCTCCGGCCTCTCACAGCAGTGAGTGCTCCACGATACTCACTGCAAGAAGACGTGGCTCCTCCTCCTTGGTTTAATTTACTGCCCTTTAATAGAGATGAGGTGCTCAGGAAAACAGCTCCCCTTCCTGGCAGCCCGTTTGACCCAGTACTGAGTGACACATTCCCGTCCTGTCAAATAAACTGATCCTTCTCGTGGACTCCTGCCTGGGCTGCAGGCTGGACTGACCCAGCACCTGTTCCCTCAGACTCAGGCTGCAAGGGGTTGGAATGTGATCTCCATAGGAAAGACCTCGACTGGATTAGTTGGGTCCTTCCTGTAATATACTGAACTTCCCAGAGTGTGGGACAGGGTCAGGTAAAGATCCAATGGAGGTAGAGACTCATCCTGGCAAGCCACCAGAAGAGGAGGCTGCTCACAGTCGATTGTGCAGATGTTCAAAATGAGACCACATTGCCATTCAGCTCCACGGGGCTCCTGGGGCTTGTGCTAAGCCCCAGGAGCCCTGTGGAACTGAAGGCCCCACCCCCCTTTTTCAGGGGGGCAGTGCATGTGGGGGATCATTGCTATCTCCCAAATACCACCGACTTGTAGCACCAAAAAGAACCATCCCCCAACGCAAATTGTGCCGATCTGTGACCCTCCTTCTCTTTTGTTACCCGAGGAAGGACAGTGGTGAATTAAATGGTAACATTTAAATTATCAACACTGGGCAACTAGCTCCTAGATGAGTGGAGCAGTTCCCACCTCTCAAAGCTATTGCTCCCAATTCTCTGCAGACTCACCTCCACTTTGGGGCCCCTCCATTCACATTTTTGAAGTTTTCATCACAATCAAAGCAGCTAGAGACTTTTTCTTTTCATGACAGCTGAGGGTCTGGAGACCACTACAGCAGCTTCAGAGAGGTACCAGTGACGTATATGGGCACATCCCAGCTGGTTCCAAACCCTGGGGTGGAAGTACCTTGCTACGAGCTCCACAGATCTGCTGTGCTGCTCCAGCCAGAGGGGAGGAAAGTTCCCCACTTTGCCTGATCTTCTACCACTATGTCAAACTGGAAGCACTCCCTGTGCACATCCTTTCCACACTCTTCAGGAGAGGAGGTGACTGGGCATTCCGGGAGACAGAGGAACCAGGTTGGAGTAAAAACATTTTTGGTGAGGGAGCCGATGGGTGAGAGGGGCCATGGTGAAAAAGATGTGCCTGGGGAGTGGGGTGGGGAAATGGACAGACTAGGGGAGGAGGAGAGACAGCACAAGGCGTATAGAATACTGCCAGATGCGACAGCTAGGCACAGTCACATTTCCCTTCAGAGCAGGGCTGCAGGGAAGATCTGCTGCTCAATCTGCCACCCATACAGATTCAGCCTGGAGCCCAGTGCAGCCGCAGCTGCAGTTAGCAAAAGGCTGAAGGCAGCAGCCTAACTGGATGCAAAGGAAAACCTTAGGTAATGCAGCCTGCAGTGGGCTCCATGTAAATACTGGGTCATGTAAGCTGGCTTGAGAGCCAGCCTCTGCCCTCTGCCGGCTGGAACCAGCCTTGCTCCCATACTGTGTGGGTACACTTGTGTGCGCTCCCTTCCCCACCCTATCTTGCTTCTCAGCCTGCACCTCCTTCTCCGCCAGAGCCACCTCCTCCACTCACCAGCTGCTCATCTGCCTGCGATCCAGCAGAGGGGAGCAGCAACAGCTGGCAGAGCAGGCACCACAGCATTGCCTGCTGGGAGGGCAGTTTTCCCGCAGGGCTGCAGGAGGCGAGGGGGCTGCGTGAGCATCACACCAGGGGCCTGATGTTAGGTGTACAGGCCCCTGCACCACTGCTTTTGAAATGACAGTAGAGGAGTGAAAATTAAGCCCTACCACCACCACCAGGAGTCAAAATAGCCTGAGAGGCTTTAATACATTTATCTCCCTTCAGGCTGTCCTGGCCAGGCAGCCTTTCCCCTTTAACGGCTCTCCCATTCAGAGACAGCTTGGAGCAGAGTGTTGAATGTGGCAGGCAAAGGGTTTTCTTGCTTCTCGCCTTTCCACCCCATCTTATGTAGTAAGAGCCCTCCTGTGCCCCAAAGCACTGACGGTGCACAAGGCCCAGCACACAGGGGCCTCTGGCTGCTGCTGCAGCACTATTCTATTCATGCTAATGCTCATCCAACGCCGCTCTCCTTGGGACTCCTCGCCACGCTCCGGGCAGTGGGAAGGGGTTACCCAGTGAGCTGTGTGCTGCTGCAGGCAGCCATCTGCCCTGGCAGGCTCACGGTACTGTTGCCATGGAAATCAGAGCTCCTGCTTCTCCTGTCATCCGGATTTTAATAAAAAGCAGGCAGGATAGAGACAAATTACCCTGAGCCTCCAGCAATGGGGAGCAGCTTTGACTCGAGAACCAGGCTGTACAGACCTGGGGGGGTGGAACTCCAGAGACTACACACAGCAGCTGTGCATCTAGCCCGTAAAGTTGTTAGTGCCCCACTCTGCCCATTGCATGGGCATTCTCAGGAGCAAAGCTCGTGGAGGAGGGAGGCTGGTGGAGCTCACAACCATCAGGATACAGGCAGATATGCCAAACCCACGGAAAAAATGCAGAAATTGGGCTTAGTTTTGGCTTAATTGGCTTGTGAGTTGCTTGTTGGGTAGTTTTTGGCTTGTAGCTTGGTTGGCTTGTAGCTTGTTGATTCTTTTTTTTAAAGCGGATCCCGGCGGGGGGGGCAAGCGGGGAGAGAGTCAGGGGTGCACAGTGGGCCCATCAGTTCCAGACTGCACACCGAGGGGATCTAGTCAAATAGAGGGTTGGGGTTCTTAGGGATTGGCTTGTTTTGACCTTGTTTTGAAATAGGATTCAGCTTGATTTTTGGCTTATTGTGGAAGTCGGAGTGCTTATTTACCACGTGAAAGTTGGCAACTGTGAATACAGGTAGTGTGCATGGCCAGCCCTGAAGTGGGTGTAGGGAAAGAGGTCTGGCGCACCAGACAGGAGACAGATCTGGCCTAGGGGGGGAAGTTTGGGGGCAAGGGGGTAACTGTGGTACAGAAGGTCATATGAGAAGGTGCACATAGGGCAAGGAAAGCCTGGTGGTAGTGTGAGGATCTGATGCAAGTGACCCCATCCCCATGAGAAAGTACATGTGGCTTTGGGGAAGGTTTTCAGGGATGACAGATAGGACATGAGTGACAGGTGGGGACAGGTAGAATCAGGAATTGTTTGGGCAGGTGAGGTAGTGGATATTATGAGAATGAAGCTCTTGGGGTGCCCCTGCCAAAAGAAAAACAGATGCGGGAAGGAGAGGTCACCAGGCTGAACTGTTTGCAAACCACAAGTGGGGAGCATGGAAGTTGGTGACAGTCCCTGACTGCCTCATCCCTCCCCAGGGATTGTGGGGAGAGGAAATAAGAAATTAAACACAGCTCTTGCGGTTGCTGTGGAGTCACTCTCATTACAAGTTAGTTAACACTGGCTCCCTCGGATGACTTTACAGCCCAGTCCCGTTCTCTCCCACCCGCCACGAACTGTAGGTCCTACTTAAATAACAGCAATTATTTTGTTTAAGTGTTTCATCGCAGAATGGACGATTTCTGGGGGGAGAGAGACAGACCCCCGGAGAAATGTCTTTCCCCCCAGTCTCCTTCCATTTAAAGGTTAGCATTAAAGATTTAGCATAGGTGTTGAGGCCTAGAGCGGGAGCAAGAGCCCTCTCTGCACAGTGTTTGTAATCACAACCTCTCCAGCGCTCACTTCCCTCTCTCTGAGCAGAACAGGCAGCTCAACAAGGGTCATCCGACACTAACACGATTGTTTAGGGTACTGTTATTCTGCACTTCAGAGCACTCAGTCACTCAGAGAAACCACTCCACTGATTACAGTCGTTTGCATGTAAAACTCTCTCACAGCTGGGGCTGAAAAATTACATAATGCAGCCTGATGCAAAATGACATAGCCAAGGCTTGGCCTTGGGGGGCATAGCAGAATAGGGTAGAAAGCCTCTTTGGCTAGAGCATTGGTGTGACTGGTGGCCTGGAAAATGCTGCTATGATAAAGGGTTAATCCGACAGGAAAGCCATAACACCCTCAAGACTGCCAGCGTGTGCTACAGAGATGACCCTTCTCTGGTCTAGGACACATGAGCTGTTTTGCTGCACTCTCCAATCCTGAACACTCCTTTAGCCTGTCTCCAAAGTGCATATAGAGTGGTCAAAGCACGAGGTTAGAAGCCTGCAGGGCTGGGTTTGCTTCAAGACATCCATGTCTCGGTTTCCCCCATAATCAAATGGGTATAATACCTGTAGAATCTACCTAGATCTCAGGCATGATGCAAGGCCTAAGAGGTGACTTGTAAAGGGGAAAAAAAAGCCTTTTTAGCCTTTAGCTTAGGTACAGTATAAAAGGGAGATGGGGCAAAACCACAGTATTCCTTAACCCGAAGCAACATAGCTAGCGTGAATATTTTGCATAGTAGGTGCTTCCAGCAGGGCTATCCCACTGCTTCAGTTAGCAATGGTTCAGTTCCCCAGCGTAGACACAGCTGATAACAACTGGAGAATTAGCGCAATGGCATGATCACGGAAGTGAGAGAAGATGAACAATTGAGAGGGGAAGGGATTACTGGTCTACTGCTCAGAACATTTTGATCCCATTAGGGGCTATTTAACATCACCGGTTAACGAGCCATTAGTAGAAAGGACGTTTTTGTTAAAGATTCAACAGCCTGTGTGCCCCTTCCAATAAGAGACATGGGAAAAAGTTCCCAATAGACATCTGAGGCCACTGAGCAGTCCTCCAGCAAAGCCAGGCAAGGCCAGACTTGACATTCGCACTATCTCCAAGATTCACACAGAAATAAAACAAAACCCTCCCTCGCCCACTCCTCTTTTTCAACCTTTCCGGTCTTTTATGTTGAAATCATAAATAAGCCAAAAAGGCAGAGACTCGTTTTTAAAAAAATCCTTTGCAGGTCACCTTGTATCAGTCCCTGGCAGGTGTGATTTAATACTAGCATTGTTGCTATACAACTGTCTATTAACACAGTCCAGACAGGGCTAGGAGGCATACACAAACAGCTGCTTTATTTCTCTTAGGAATTACACAAAACATGGCAGAGAGCAGGTGAGCTTGAGGGACTATGAAAGCTGGACAGGGGGTCGTTCATACCCACACACATCTATTCATCACACGCAGCTGCCCACCCAGCCACAGCACGCACAAACAAGTCTTTGACCTCATAGGTTTACAGCAGCAGAGAAGGTATTGGATATGCACTGATCACCTTTCAAAATTCCACAGGGGAGCACCTAACTCTCCCTTCCCGGGATATACAGGCACAGCCAGCGCTGGTCTCCTGGATCCAGGGCCAGCTTCCCCCTCCCTAACTAGCCAGGAGTTGCAGGTTAGAGGAGAGCTATCACATCCACCCAGCTTGGCTTACATAGAGAGAGAGTAGTAAGAGGGGAGATCTGGTGCCGTAGTCAGAGTCTGCAGAAGAGGGAAAGAAGAGTGGAGCCCAAAAACCTATAAGGAGAGAAGAGGAGGATCCCTCTGGATAAAAGGAAGCTGCAGCCATCAGAGATGCAGTGAACTCAGTGAGCATTTCATATCCAGGACACCCATACTAGCCTCCCTAGAATATGCAACTGAGGATTCTCTAACTGGCCGACTGGCACAGAGCTGCTCCAAAACCACAGACGTGAGCTCTTGTTACAAGGTGAGGGTCACGAGGGCACTGGGTAGCAGTTATATTAACATAACAGTGAGTCGTACCTAGTCCGTGCTCGGATGAGAGATCTGCATGGAAAATCCAGGTCCTGTAGGAAGCAGTGCTGGACGTTCAGTAGGATGTGCTCTTCCCTCAGTCAGTACCAACACCCCAAACAGGGTGCACTGTACTTCTGGAGGAGCAATGTCTCAGATAAGACATAAAACCGAGTTCCTAGCCACATGGGGTCATTTAAAATCCCATGGGACACTTTTCACAGGAGTCAGGATCTTATTCCGGGGGTTCAGGTCAAATTCCAATTAAAGTAATTACATTCTACCTCCTGAACATTCCTCCCATATTTTCAATTGGATATTGGTTCTTACTCAATTCCTGTCCTAAAGTGGGGCACAGCATTGTTGTATGCTGTTAATCGGGCGTCTTATTCCACCCCAGGAGTGCCTGCATTTCAGTGATGGGTAGGAGTTATCCCTAAGGGCCCAGGAAGCTATAAATATGTAAATGATCAGTAAATGGGAAGAATTCCAGCTATATTCTCTTTGGCCAAGAACCAGGATGATTTTTGGAAGCTGCTCCCAGGAGAAAGCTGCATCTGTCACTTTAATTCTAATACAAAGTCTGTATTTGTACTTACTTTATGTAATTTACTTTAGGGGAAGACATTTTAAAAAGCACTGGTAGCTGCTGCATTTCAGCTGGCTTTCAGGTTAAATCAGCCAGCCAAGTCACTCCAAATGCAGCCAGCTAGCAGCTCAGACCTGGTAAGAGCCGCCTTACACTGGGATTAACCCAGTTCCACGTTCAAAAAGCTACACTGCTCAGCCTCTCCCTAGGAAATACACACAGCTGTGATTAACCTTACATGAGGAAGGGCCTGGGATCTATTCTAGGGCAAATGCAGAGGGAATAAAGAGCAAGGATTAACCGACCTGCAATGACTCCAGGAGAATATTTAGGTGGAAAGACAAACTTATTGGAATTTGAGGGAAGGCAGCTTCAGTTTGTGACAAGCTCATTCCATCTCTGTGTGCTGAGCCCAGCTCTACCCTGCCCCCTGGAAGTGGATGCAAGGGCTCATTGTAATTAAGGGGGGGGATCATAGTCAGAGATGTGGGTAATATCAAAGCAAGACAGAGAGGGCTACCGAGATGGCCCTGGAATGGGTGTGGTTGGAAGGGAGAGTCAACGCTCTCCTCGGAGCTGCTGCTGGGTTAGGAACAGGAAAGCCAGAGCCCAAACTTGCTAGGTCTATTCCCCCTCTTTACGTGCATCCCAGCCACGGCTCATGGCTTTCACAACGGCACCATACAGCCTGGTCCAAGCCTCTCGTACGTCCGGGCTGAAGGCAGTACCAAGGCATTTCTCCAGCATGAACAGCAAGGACTCTCCCACTGCCTGCAAACCAAACAGAGGCACCAGGATCAGAGGTCAGAAGCCTCAGGACAGCCATGTCGTCAGTTTTTCTCCTGCTGAATTTATTCATCTCCTTTGTGAGCCTTTCCTGTTGCATTGCCCAGAACAGGACAACACAGCTTCTCTAGCTCCTACCCAACAGGTGCCACATCCCCACTCCTGCTTCCTCCCCATCTCTCTAATCCTCCTACAATTTTCCAAAATGTCTCCAAGCCACCCGCCCACCTCTTCTTGTGGGCTGATTCACTCCCTGCCGACTTCCCTTGCTCCACGCTGCTTTGTACCCACTCCCCTCGTGCTCTCAAATGATCTCCCTCATAGCTTCCTTTCTGAAGGGAGCACAATCCAGTGCTGAATGAAGCTTTTCAGCAGAAAGGAGTGGGGGTGAGACTCTAGGCAAGATTATTAATCTACTTTAGCTCCCAGTTGCAGGAAGTCTGCACTCTTCCCTAGTTTAGCACCAGGGGAGGCTGGTGATGACATCTGAAAGTAGGTAGGCAAAACTGAGAAGCTATTTACAGCAGCAGGTAAAGATCACAGCGTATCAGACTAAACTGGATAGTCAGAGCCCATCCTACCCTGGGAAGTCTCCACTACATGGTACACCATCCCAAACCCAACCCTCTTTACTGACATGGCAGTCCAGGTGACTCCGTATAAATAGCTGATCTGACATGGAATAAACACACTGGCTCCCCACAGAACCTCCCTCATCCAGGCTGCTAGAAACAAACCCCAGAGCGGGATAATTATCCACCAAGCAATGGGAATTCTAGCTCAGTCTGCCAAGGACTATTGCTAGTGGCACAAGACATCACACTCGGAGAGGTAAAGGAACGAAGCCTATGCATCTTCAAGTTAACATGCCTGTTGCTTTCCATAATCGCAATTCATTTATCTAGTGTTTCTGCTCCTGCTCATTGGTAGGATGGGGGGAAGCTGCGGTCTGAAATGAGGGATAGGGGTAGCCTCACTACCTGGGAGAGGGAGGGAAGGTGAGAGCTGGGACAACTGATCACACATCTGGCAATGTCCTGGGCTGAGGTTCAGTAACCCTGTGCCAGGCAAATGCAGCCTGAGATGTAGCTGCATTCCCTTGCAAATGGCACCCCAAGACTCTGCCCATCGAGCTTAGGATGCGGGGCAGAAAGAGCAGGGAATACAACTCAAGCTAGCGCAAGTCCACCTAAAGAGCAAGCATGTGGGATTGCTCCCCCTGAGCACGCCAATGGTCACCTTGTAGGTGCTTCAGATTCTGGGACTGGGTTGGGCTGCCAGTTTTCTTGCCCAGCAACAGAGTTAAATAACCCAGCAACATATGTGCAGAAGTCCTAGAACCCAGCTTCATGGCACAATGAGGAAATCATACACTGCCATTCATGGTGGATCAGGATGGCACCATGGGTGAAGCTGGGAGAATGCTGTGGCAGAAGTAGCATGAAGAGAGAAGATGCCTCACCGAGAAAGAATCCACCTTCACACCAACTGTCTGGTGTTTCTTGCCCAAGTTGGAGAGATATTCTTCCAGAGAGGACAAGTTCTCCAGGTGGGTCACAGCAGCATCTATCACCAGCATCACCTGCAGGGGAAATCCAGAGAGGATAGAATTAGCAGAGAACATCTGCTGGGAACAAAATTTCCAAACAGCCTTCTAATCATCAGCCATGGAGCCATTCTTAGCCTGCTGTACAGTGAAGGCCTGTTCTGCTCCATTATGCTAAAGAGCTTGGTCAGAACTTCGCGGAGCCTGATGAAAACCTGTATTCTGTTGAAAAACAGTGTTTTCCACAGCCCTCCCCACCTGTGTACGTCATCTCCTTCTTCTGGCAAAGGCAAACTCAAGGGCCACTCACCTTATGAGGCTGTTATCCTACCAGATCTCACAAGCTAAGCAGGACAGCAGGTGGTATGGCAAGTGGTGTTGGTGATTCAATAGGGGGCCCTCTTCTCTCTGTGACACTGTGATGCTGGAAATGTAGCTTGTTGGATGAGAACTGAAGCTGAGGATGTGACCACAAGTGACCATTACAGCTCCCATGACCCTTTTGGCAAGCGTTGGTCAAATTCCAACCTGGATAATTACATTCTGCCTCCCTAATTTTTCCTTTCAGTTTCAGTAGAATATGGAATTTTTCTTCATTTCCTGTCACAAACCATTGTGTAGCACTGTAGTGTGTCTACTGCACTAAATAGCTGCAGCGTTCCACCCCTGAGGTGACTGTATTTCAGCGCTGAATGAAGGAATTCTGCTATGCTGCATTAAACACACCAGGATCCTCCAAGATGATATATAGATATTTTATTTCCCCATCTCTATCCTCCATGTCTGAGGATGAGGTGAATGTGTATAACACTGTCCCTCATGATGGGTCCCATGATAGGTAACTTAAGGGGCTGTGGACTCTCAGGCTCTGTTGCTGCAGCAAGAGAACCTTCAGGAGGAGATCGCTGGTGACGCCTGCCCTTTAGTTACAGCAGGAACTTTGCCCATGGCCTCTCTCTCTAGATAGGGTTTTGTATCATGCTATCACTGTGATATCTAAGTGCTTGGACTGTCCCTGTTCTGTGTGTAGGTAACTAGAGAACCTTCAGTCTCTACTGTGGTCAGTCCATCATCTAAGCAGCACGAAATTCACATGCACATTTCAGAATAGGAACCCAGTCCTTTGATTTTCATTGAATCAATAACTGCGGTGAGAGCGTAAGGACACATGGCACCCAGCCCTCATTGCTGTACATATGGGGATTTGCCCCTGGCAGAACTTCACTAATGTCTCTGTATTTCAGGGAGTGAGTTGCCTGACATTTCATGGCAAATGGACGTAAGAGAGACCTGGCCCCCCAGTGCAGAATTTGCTACTCAGGGCTTCTCCCATTCAGGGAATTTTCTCTATACTGTGCATCACTGATCACATTGGCCTCTTCATCCCTTACCTTCCTAATGTGATCCAGGAACTCGGGCGATGAGAGGCACTCCTGAGGGCTGGAGAACTGTTTGCAATTGTACTGGAAAAGGGGCAACAAGTCAGGGTCCAGATCAAACAACCTGCAACAGAAAGAGAAACCCCAGACTTTTCACACTCCTCATAAAGTGACTCCACCTTCACCAAGAGGATGACCCCTCCCTACCAATCCATCCAACAGCCTCCACCAGCACCACCCAAAGGGTGACCTGACTTCACCACCAATCATGTGAAAAGCATAGAGTCCTGAAAGGAAGATTAATAATTTGGGATAGTTCAGGTCATCTCTGGCTACAAAAAGCCTCTGTTACTCTAGCCCAAATCCCCATTCCTCACTGGTAGGTTTATGGCTCCCTAGCATTAGCTCCAAGCCATTGCTGGAATTCATCCTTAGCCTGACCCTGTCTTGGCTGAAATCCTTATTTGTGCCTGTTTGCCATCTCAACTCTTGCAATTCCCCATTTTATAAATGTCCTGAATCCCAACTCGACCAACTTCAGGAAGGCCCAGAATGCTGCAGCCAGATACCCTAGTGAGCAGGGTCATATAAACCCCTAGCTCACAGACCATCACTGGCTTCCTATTTAGGCTCCTTCCACCAACTTTTTCAGCTTAGAGTCCCTGTATAACTCACATACTGGTGAAATGAACAAGAGGTCAGGAAGATGCAATGGATTAATGCCATTCCTGGGACTCTGTTGTATGGCAATTCACACAGACAGACACACACAATGGCCAATTTGCTTTCTCCCTAATCTCCTACAATCAACCTCATCTGAGATACTTTACATTCAGCTGCAACATCCGCCCCCCTTTCACAAAACTTTTAAACATCCCCTTAGATAGCTTCTCTCTTCAGTTCTGTTGGGCCGTGTTTTTTTCCCAGATGCAACACTCCATTCTGCACAGGCTGTGAAGAAGCTGGGAGCTCGTCATGAACTTTTTAGATCCATGATTTTAAAGGACTTTTCAGGTATTTTTCTATCTCCTTCCATTCCGCTAGTCCCTAATTTAGGGGCTCATTTGCTTGGAAGAGGCAGCGAGTTGGATTTTCAGCTGCTCTCTCCCATGCACCTTTTCCTCTGTGCTGGGATTGAACCTGGAATTAGTTGATCCTCTCCCCAGTGGCCAGGTCTCTGTCTGTGTCTGAAGACTGCAGTGTCACAAACAATTAGGAAGCCACTTAGAAACACTCCACAAAGTTGAGCATATACACAAGGAGTGAGCAGCTCTTTAAACAACAGAAATATCTTTTCTGCTAACAAATGAGGGTTATTATTGCAAAGGCACAAAAAAATACACAGTCTTCTACCCCATACACTCTCCCTGTTCTCCTTTTAACAAACTTCTAGATTTAAATGCAAACAAGCTTCTTCATAATCCTGTTCTCTCCAAGGTGCAAATCACAACAAATGGACAGAAGGAGCAATAAGATGAAGCCAGAAAAAAATAAATCATTGCCAAGGAGAAGAAAGTGTTTCTGATCAGGGATTGGAAAGCTTCCACTGCTTAATTCAGGGATGGTGGTCAGGGAGAGAGGATGGTTAAGAAACAGGCTAGCAAGTGCCACAGGTGCTTACTCCATATCTGGATGAGTTACCCTGCTATAGATGCCTCCTGTTGCTATAACAGCCTGTTACTCACCTGGTAAACAAGACGATGCCATGCTGCAGGAGGTTGCTACTCACTTTCTGCCAGCTCTCCCGGATCAGCGCCTGTTGTGTGCTGGATAATCTTCCACTCTCCATTTTATTGTAGAAAGAGGGAGGTTAAGAACAGAGCCAGGCAAACCTTACGCTTCTTCTGAAAGTAACTGCACTACTTACTCTGCCCTCTGAGTTACAGGTGGCACTGATCTCCTAGTAATCCAAGTATCTAAGGCTACCAGTGCCTCGAGCTGAGATGCACACACACCATTCACTCCCTAAGTGCCAAGGATGCTCTTCCCTGCACAGTGCACAAGACTTTGTGATCACATCTCTGGGATTTCCAAATAGAGCAAGAACTCTTCTCCTATCTGGAAGCAGCACAGGTGGGTTTAGAAAGAGCCTCTCTCTGAGCAATTAGATGAAACCTGAGTGCCTTGGGGAAGATCCATATTGTTCCCTGGTGTCTACGAGAACGAAGGACTCGTTGCTTTCTAATTGCCCCCTGCTGTTTGGTTACCACACGTTTCTCTGTGTCTCCCTCTCCCAGTCTTTGTGCAGGGTGATAACTGTGCTCCTGACTCGATCCCTGTCTCTGTGCCTGTCACACACTATCAGGCGCAAGGATCTGGAGCTAGCTCCTTTCCCTTTATCAGCAGCACTTTCCCAGCTGGCTGTCTCGCAGAGCAGCTCCCAGTAGCAACACTTTCACCGATGCTCTTAAAGAGACAGTGTCACCTTTCTTTCCCTCCCTTCCATCAATCTTTTTAAAGCTATATAATAAATAAATAAATATTGTGCACTTTGTTGTATTTTCCCCACACACAAAGAGCAACCATAGACTTTCAGCCTCCATACATAAGAGATGATTTAACCCATTTTGGTTGATATTTTCCAACCAGCTCTATTGTCCAGATGAAGTAAGAGATACAGAAGGGAAGAAACTTACCCAAGGTCACATAGCAAATCAATGACAGCTCCAAGACTGGAATCCAGCTCTTGCAATGCCCAGCTCTGCTCTAACCATTAGACATTGCTGCCTCTGAATGTCCCCTTTCTTTCTGCTATTTTCAATGATGCTCTTAAGGTTACAGTAGCCCCTTGCTTACTGTCACTTTCATTGACATCCAGAACCCTCTCAGGCTCCTGGTATATCCATTGGTAGGTGCCTCTAGAGATTTGAAATGTCGAAAGGGAACATAATCACATGTTTAATTTAATGGAAAGGAAACCAATTGTACAGGGCAAAGCATTTAATAATGGACCAGAGACTTTTCAGCTGTGGCAGATGCCTTCAAAGTATATTCCAAGTAAAAGCTCTCCTCTTAAAATGGCCTAGTGACTCAGACGGCAGTGAGGCAAGTGTAGAGAAAGGAAACAATCTGGCAGACCTCGGTTAAGGAGCCCCTCAACAGAAAGACACTGTGGACAGATAGCAGAATAATCATTTCAGGTGGGGGTTTCAAAAGTGCCTGAGTGACATAGGAGCATGTGTCTCATTGAAAATCATTGCAGTCTGCTCTGAAATTACAAACACGCAGCTATTGAGAAGAAGACATTCTGAAGGCCAGGAAGCCTGCATAGTATCTTCAGTATGGGCTGTAAGTGTTTATAGCCAATGATGATACATCATTCCTCAATTTTACGTTTCAGAGTAGCAGCCGTGTTAGTCTGTATCCGCAAAAAGAACAGGAGTACTTGTGGCACCTTAGAGACTAACAAATTTATTAGAGCATAAGCTTTCGTGGGCTACAACCCACTTCTTCGGATGCATATAGAGTGAAACATATATTGAGGAGATATATATACACACATACAGAGAGCATGAACAGGTGGGAGTTGTCTTACCAACTCTGAGAGGCCAATTAAGTAAGAGAAAAAAACTTTTGAAGTGATAATCAAGATAGCTCAGTACAGACAGTTTGATAAGAAGCAAGTGTGAAAATACTTACAAGGGGAGATAGATTCAATGTTTGTAATGGCTCAGCCATTCCCAGTCCTTATTTAATCCTGAGTTGATTGTATCTAGTTTGCATATCAATTCCAGCTCAGCAGTCTCTCGTTGGAGTCTGTTTTTGAAGTTTTTCTGTTTTAAGATAGCCACCCGCAGGTCTGTCATAGAATGGCCAGACAGGTTAAAGTGTTCTCCCACTGGTTTTTGAGTATTATGATTCCTGATGTCAGATTTGTGTCCATTAATTCTTTTGCGTAGAGACTGTCCGGTTTGGCCAATGTACATGGCAGAAGAGCATTAATGTTTGTTCCTAGAAGGGGGAATATGTTAAACAGCACAATATTGCATCCTCATTTCCATCCCACCACTCTTGTCTTCTCACTGTCTCTTCTGAAGGGCCAGTTCTCTGCTGCTGTAACACCTTTGACTTCAGTGGAGTCAGAATTTGGCCCTTAGGTTGTAAGATCTTCTGGGGGTGTCACAATTGTCTTTTATGTTTCATAAACCTGAGCACATTCTCAGAGCTCAACAATGCAATAACCACCTAGTTCAGTATGGTTATTCCAGGGGGGTGCAGACAGCAGTTTTTAGAGCACAAGTCTTGGAATTATTGGTGACCAGGTCAGGTAAGATGGGATGCGGAGCATATCAGATTCACCTCCTAAGGCCTGGGAACTATAAGACAGATAGAGAAGAAAGCTACAAATATTGTTGATGATCATGTATTTGTTACAGCTATATTCATCCCTTTGTTGTACAGCATGACTACCCTGAACTTCACAGAAGCTTCAGACTAGAACTTAGCACAAATGGTAGGGGCTGTTGCTAGAGGAGAACCACCCTTAGGCATTAGCCATGTAGGGTTTATGTCAACCAGGGGAGCTGTTCCAGTTCTGTCCCATAGGAGGCTGTGATCTCTCTCACGCTCTCACACAAAAGGTAGCACATTACATATACAAACATATATATTACATATAAATAAATTGTATTTTGTCTTACCCTTGAATATCCCTTTATTCAGTAAGTGGAGCTGCTTGGGCTGTTGTGGGGCTTTTCTTGAAGTGAAGGCATTAGCAAAAGCCGTAGCTGAAGGAATATCATACCCCAGGACCTGGCTGCAGACCACACACCTGTTAATCATTATTAACCTTTTTTTTTTAATCAACTAGATTAAATTCTTTCAGGATTCCTCCCCCATGATGAGAGATTTGCCTGTATCACAAGAGGCTGCCATCAGTTTCAGATACAATTTTCTGCTGCCATCCTCATGGCTGGAGGTAGATTGCTTGAGTAACTTATCCACTTGTGGTGGTTGTCAGTTGGTGGTGTGTGTGTGTGTGTTCTCTCCGTGTGCTGACCCAGCTCTGCAGACCTCAGTAATATTACCCAGTAAGACCAGACTCGGTTCGGTGGTGAAGGCGCTCGGCCATCTTTACTGTTGACGAAGACCGGTACTAGTGCCCTGGCTCAATGGTTACAGGGCATGTACGCCCGTGACAATGGACTAGCTCAGTTAGCAGCGGGACTTTCTGCTGCCTCTTAGGCCAGACAAAGATGTCCCTCTTGTGATTTCTCTTTTATATATTGATACAAACAAGTTATGTATTACCCTATTAGTTAGTTACCACCCAACACCTTGTACCTGCTGGTTCGAGCAAAACATCTCCATCCATTATCCTGTCCAGGGCCGGCTCCAGGGTTTTGGCCGCCCCA